>NW_027182500.1:0-600000 GCF_040938575.1 Ambystoma mexicanum
CCTGAGACCCTTCCTATAGCATGAGATGTGATATCTCAATGCTTCTAATACCAAAACTGAGACCCTTCCTATAACATGAATTATGATATCCAAATCCTTCCCATTCCAATCCTGAGACCCTTCCGATAGCAGAGATGTGATATCTCAATGCTTATACCAAACCTAAGACCCTTCCGATAGCATGAGATGTGATATCTCAATGCTTCTAATACCAAACCTGAGATCCTTCCAATAACATGAGATGTGATATCCAACTCCTTCCCATTCCAATCCCGAGACCCTTCCTATAGCATGAGATGTGATATCTCAATGCTTCTAATACCAAACCTAAGGTCCTTCCTATAACATGAGATGTGATATCCAACTCCTTCCCATTCCAATCCTCAGACCCTTCTGATGGCATGAGATGTGATATCTCAATGCCTCTAAAACCAAACCTGAGATCCTACCTCTAACATGAAATGTGATATCCAACTCCTTCCCCTTCCAACCCTGAGAGCCTTCCTATAGAATGAGATGTGATATCCAAGTCCTTCCCATTCCAATCCTGAGACCCTTCCTATAACATGAGATGTGATATCCAACTCCTTCCCATTCCAATCATGAGACCCTTCCTATAGCTTGAGATGTGATATCCAACTCCTTCTCATTCCAATTCTGAGACCCGTCCTATACCATGAGACTTGATATCTCAATGCTTCAAATACCAAACCTGAGACCGGTCCTATAACATGAGATGTGATACCCAAATCCGTCCCCTTCCAAACCTTAGACCCTTCCTATAGCATGAGATGTGATATCTCATTGCTTCTAATACCAAACCTGAGACCCTTCCTATAACGAGATGGGATATCCAACTCCTTCCCATTCCAATCCTGAGACCCTTCAGATAGCAGAGATGTGATATCCAACTCCTTCCCATTCCAAACCTGAGACCCTTCCAATAGCATGAGATGTTATAATTTAATGCTTCTAAAACCAAACCTGAGAACCATCCTATAACATGTGAAATCCAAATCCTTCCCTTTCCAAACCTGAGACCCTTCCGATAGCATGAGATGTGATATCTCAATGCTTCTAAAACCAAACATGAGAACCATCCTATAACATGAGATGTGAAATCCAAATCCTTCCCTTTCCAAACCTGAGACCCTTCCTATAGCTTGAGATGAAATATCAAACTCCTTCCCATTCCAATCCTGAGATAGCTTGAGATGTGATATCCAACTCCATCCCATTCCAATCCTGAGACACTTCCGATAGCATGAGATGTGATAGCTCAATGCTTCTAATATCAAAACTGAGACCCTCCCTATAGTATGAGATGTGAATTCTAAGTCCTTACCATTCCTATCCTGAGACCCTTCCGATAGCAGAGATGTGATATCTCAATGCTTATACCAAACCTGATGACCCTTCCTATGGCATTAGATGTGATATCCAACTCCTTCCCATTCCAATCCTGAGTTCCTTCCTATAGCATGAGATGTGATATCTCAATGCTTCTATTAAACCTGATACCCTTCCTTTAGCATGAGAGGTGATATTCAACTCCTGCCCATTCCAATCCTGAGACCCTTCCTATATCATGAGACGTGATATCCAACTCCTTCCCATTCCAATCCTGAGACTCCTCCTATAGCATGAGATGTGATATCTCAATGCTTCTAATACCAGACCTGGGACCGGTCCTATAACATGAGATATGATATCCAAATCCTTCCCCTTCCAAACCTGAGACCCTTCCTATAGCAAGAGATGTGATATCCAATTCCTTCCCATTCCAATCCTGAGACCCTTCCTATAACGAGATGTGATATCCAACTCCTTCCCATTCCAACCTGAGACCCTTCCTGTAGCATGAGAAGGGAGATCCAACTCCTTCCCATTCCAATCCTGAGACCCTTCCTATACCATGAGATGTGATATCTCAATGCTTCTAATACCAAACCTGGGACCCGTCCTATAACATGAGATATGTCCTATAACATGAGATATGATATCCAAATCCTTCCCCTTCCAAACCTGAGACCCTTCCTTTAGCATGAGATGTGATATCCAAATCCTTCCCATTCCAATACTGAAACCCTTCCTATAGCATGAGATGTCATATCTCAATGTTTCTAATAGAAAACCTGAGACCCTTCCTATAGCAAGAGATGTGATATCCAAATCCTTCCCATTTCAATCTTGAGACCCTTCCTATAACATGAGATGTGATATCCAACTCCTACCCATTCCAACCTGAGACCCTTCCTATAGCATGAGAAGGGATATCCAATTCCTTCCCAATCCAATCCTTAGACCCTTCCGATAGCAGAGATGTGATATCTCAATGCTTATACCAAACCTGAGACCCTTCCTTTAGCATGAGATGTGATATCCAAATGCTTCACATTCCAATCCTGAGACCCTTCCTATAGCATGAGATGTGATATCTCAATGCTTCTAATACAAAACCTGAGATCCTTCCTATAACATGAGATGTGATATCCAAGTCCTTCCCATTCCAATCCTGAGACCCTTCCTATAACATGAGATGTGATATCCAACTCCTTCTACTCCAACCTGAGACCCTTCCTATAGCATGAGATGGGATATCCAACTCCTTCCAAATCCAATCCTGATACCCTTCCAATAGCATGAGATGTGATATCCCAATGCTTCTACAAAACCTGAGACCCATACCATGGCATGAGATGTGATATCAAACTCCCGTCCTATACCATGAGACTTGATATCTCAATGCTTCTAATACCAAACCTGAGACCGGTCCAATAACATGAGATGTGATATCCAAATCCTTCCCCTTCCAAACCTTAGACCCTTCCTTTATCATGAGATGTGATATCCAAGTCCTTCCCATTCCATTCCTGAGACCCTTAATATAGCATGAGATGTGATATCTCAATGCTTCTAATACCAAACCTGAGACCCTTCCTATAACATGAGATGTGATATCCAAATCCTTCCCATTCCAATCCTGAGACCCTTCCGATAGCAGAGATGTGATATCTCAATGCTTATACCAAACCTGAGACCCTTCCGATAGCATGAGATGTGATATCTCAATGCTTCTAATACCAAACCTCAGATCCTTCCAATAACATGAGATGTGATGTCCAAATCCTTCCCCTTCCAAACCTGAGACCCTTCTGATGGCATGAGATGTCATATCTCAATGCCTCTAATACCAAACCTGAGATCCTACCTCTAACATGAGATGTGATATCAAACTCCTTCCCATTCCAAACCTGAGACCCTTCAGATAGCATGAGATGTGATATTTCAATGCTTCTAAAACCAAACATGAGAACCATCCTATAACATGAGATGTGAAATCCAAATCATTCCCATTCCAAACCTGAGACCCTTCCTATAGCATGAGATGTTATAATTTAATGCTTCTAAAACCAAACCTGAGAACCATCCTATAACATGTGAAATCCAAATCCTTCCCTTTCCAAACCTGAGACCCTTCCGATAGCATGAGATGTGATATCTCAATGCTTCTAAAACCAAACATGAGAACCATCCTATAACATGAGATGTGAAATCCAAATCCTTCCCTTTCCAAACCTGAGACCCTTCCTATAGCTTGAGATGAAATATCAAACTCCTTCCCATTCCAATCCTGAGATAGCTTGAGATGTGATATCCAACTCCATCCCATTCCAATCCTGAGACCCTTCCGATAGCATGAGATGTGATAGCTCAATGCTTCTAATATCAAAACTGAGACCCTCCCTATAGTATGAGATGTGAATTCTAAGTCCTTACCATTCCTATCCTGAGACCCTTCCGATAGCAGAGATGTGATATCTCAATGCTTATACCAAACCTGATGACCCTTCCTATGGCATTAGATGTGATATCCAACTCCTTCCCATTCCAATCCTGAGTTCCTTCCTATAGCATGAGATGTGATATCTCAATGCTTCTATCAAACCTGATACCCTTCCTTTAGCATGAGAGGTGATATTCAACTCCTGCCCATTCCAATCCTGAGACTCCTCCTATAGCATGAGATGTGATATCTCAATGCTTCTAATACCAGACCTGGGACCGGTCCTATAACATGAGATATGATATCCAAATCCTTCCCCTTCCAAACCTGAGACCCTTCCTATAGCAAGAGATGTGATATCCAATTCCTTCCCATTCCAATCCTGAGACCCTTCCTATAACGAGATGTGATATCCAACTCCTTCCCATTCCAACCTGAGACCCTTCCTGTAGCATGAGAAGGGAGATCCAACTCCTTCCCATTCCAATCCTGAGACCCTTCCTATACCATGAGATGTGATATCTCAATGCTTCTAATACCAAACCTGGGACCCGTCCTATAACATGAGATATGTCCTATAACATGAGATATGATATCCAAATCCTTCCCCTTCCAAACCTGAGACCCTTCCTTTAGCATGAGATGTGATATCCAAATCCTTCCCATTCCAATACTGAAACCCTTCCTATAGCATGAGATGTCATATCTCAATGTTTCTAATAGAAAACCTGAGACCCTTCCTATAGCAAGAGATGTGATATCCAAATCCTTCCCATTTCAATCTTGAGACCCTTCCTATAACATGAGATGTGATATCCAACTCCTACCCATTCCAACCTGAGACCCTTCCTATAGCATGAGAAGGGATATCCAATTCCTTCCCAATCCAATCCTTAGACCCTTCCGATAGCAGAGATGTGATATCTCAATGCTTATACCAAACCTGAGACCCTTCCTTTAGCATGAGATGTGATATCCAAATGCTTCACATTCCAATCCTGAGACCCTTCCTATAGCATGAGATGTGATATCTCAATGCTTCTAATACAAAACCTGAGATCCTTCCTATAACATGAGATGTGATATCCAAGTCCTTCCCATTCCAATCCTGAGACCCTTCCTATAACATGAGATGTGATATCCAACTCCTTCTACTCCAACCTGAGACCCTTCCTATAGCATGAGATGGGATATCCAACTCCTTCCAAATCCAATCCTGATACCCTTCCAATAGCATGAGATGTGATATCCCAATGCTTCTACAAAACCTGAGACCCATACCATGGCATGAGATGTGATATCAAACTCCCGTCCTATACGATGAGACTTGATATCTCAATGCTTCTAATACCAAACCTGAGACCGGTCCAATAACATGAGATGTGATATCCAAATCCTTCCCCTTCCAAACCTTAGACCCTTCCTTTATCATGAGATGTGATATCCAAGTCCTTCCCATTCCATTCCTGAGACCCTTAATATAGCATGAGATGTGATATCTCAATGCTTCTAATACCAAACCTGAGACCCTTCCTATAACATGAGATGTGATATCCAAATCCTTCCCATTCCAATCCTGAGACCCTTCCGATAGCAGAGATGTGATATCTCAATGCTTATACCAAACCTGAGACCCTTCCGATAGCATGAGATGTGATATCTCAATGCTTCTAATACCAAACCTCAGATCCTTCCAATAACATGAGATGTGATGTCCAAATCCTTCCCCTTCCAAACCTTAGACCCTCCCTTTAGCATGAGATGTGATATCCAACTCCTTCCCATTCCAATCCTGAGACCCTTCTGATGGCATGAGATGTCATATCTCAATGCCTCTAATACCAAACCTGAGATCCTACCTCTAACATGAGATGTGATATCAAACTCCTTCCCATTCCAAACCTGAGACCCTTCAGATAGCATGAGATGTGATATTTCAATGCTTCTAAAACCAAACATGAGAACCATCCTATAACATGAGATGTGAAATCCAAATCATTCCCATTCCAAACATGAGGCCCTTCCTATAGCTTGAGATGTGATATCAAACTCCTTCCCATTCAATGTGATATCCAACTCCTTCCCATTCCAATCCTGGGACCCTTCCTATACCATGAGATGTGATAGTTCAATGCTTCTAATACCAAACCTGAGACCCGTCCTAAAACATGAGATGTGAGATCCAAATCCTTCCCTTCCAGACCTGAGACCTTTCCTTTAGCATGAGATGTGATAACCAACTCCTTCCCATTCCAAACCTGAGACCCTTCCCATAGCATGAGATGTGATATCTCAATGCTTCTAAAACCAAACATGAGAACCATCCTATAACATGAGATGTGAAATCCAAATCCTTCCCTTTCCAAACCTGAGACCCTTCCTATAGCTTGAGATGAAATATCAAACTCCTTCCCATTCCAATCCTGAGATAGCTTGAGATGTGAGATCCAAATCCTTCCCCTTCCAAACCTGAGACCCTTCCTATAGCTTGATATGTGATCTCAAACTCCTTCCCATTACAATCCTGAGATAGCTTGAGATGTGATATCCAACTCCATCCCATTCCAATCCTGAGACCCTTCCGATAGCATGAGATGTGATAGCTCAATGCTTCTAATATCAAAACTGAGACCCTCCCTATAGTATGAGATGTGAAATCTACGTCCTTCCCATTCCTATCCTGAGACCCTTCCGATAGCAGAGATGTGATATCTCAATGCTTATACCGAACCTGATGACCCTTCCTTTAGCATGAGATGTGATATTCAACTCCTTCCCATTCCAAACCTGAGACCCTTCCTATAACATGAGACGTGATATCCAACTCCTTCCCATTCCAAACCTGAGACCTTTCCTTTAGCATATGTGATATCCAACTCCTTCCAATTCCAATACTGAGACCCTTCCAATAGCATATGTGATATCTCAATGCTTCTAATATCAAAACTGAGACCCTCCCTATAACATGAGATGTGATATCCAACTCCTTCCCATTCCAATACTGAGACCCTTCCAATAGCATATGTGATATCTCAATGCTTCTAATATGAAAACTGAGACCCTCCCTAAAACATGAATTGTGATATCCAAATCCTTCCCATTCCAATCCTGAGACCCTTCCGATAGCAGAGATGTGATATCTCAATGCTTATACCAAACCTAAGACCCTTCCGATAGCATGAGATGTGATATCTCAATGCTTCTAATACCAAACCTGAGATCCTTCCAATAACATGAGATATGATGTCCAAATCCCTCCCCTTCCAAACCTTAGACCATCCCTTTAGCATGAGATTTGATATCCAACTCCTTCCCATTCCAATCCTGAGACCCTTCTGATAGCATGAGATGTGATATCTCAATGCCTCTAATACCAAACCTGAGATCCTACCTCTAACATGAAATGTGATATCCATCTCCTTCCCTTTCCAAACCTGAGACCCTGCCTATAGCATGAGATGTGATATCCAAGTCCTTCCCATTCCAATCCTGAGACCCTTCCTATAGCATGTGATGTGATATCTCAATGCTTATACCAAACCTGAGACCCTTCCTATGGCATGAGATGTCATATACAACTCCTTCCCATTCCAACCCTGAGACCCTTCCTATAGCATGAGATGTGATATCTCAATGCTTATACCAAACCTGAGACCCTTCCTATAGCATGAGATGTGATATCCAACTTCTTCCCATTCCAATCCTGAGACCCTTCCTATAGCATGAGATGTGATATCTCAATGCTTATACCAAACCTGAGACCCTTCCTATAGCTTGAGATGTGATATCCAACTCCTTCCCATTCCAATCCTGAGACCCTTCCTATAGCATGAGATGTGATATCTCAAGGCCTCTAATACCAAACCTGAGATCCTTCCTCTAACATGAAATGTGATATCCAACTCCTTCCCCTTCCAAACCTGAGAGCCTTCCTATAGCATGAGATATGATATCCAAGTCCTTCCCATTCCAATCCTGAGACCCTTCCTATAACATGAAATGTGATATCCAACTCCTTCCCATTCTAACCTGAGACCCTTCCTATAGCATGAGATGGGATATCCAACTCCTTCCAAATCCAATACTGATACCCTTCCGATAGCATGAGATGTGATATCCCAATGCTTCTACCAAACCTGAGACCCATACTATGGCATGAGATGTGATATCAAACTCCTTCCCATTCCAATCCTGAGACGCTTCCTATAGCTTGAGATGTGATATCCAACTCCTTCCCATTCCAATTCTGAGACCCTTCTTATACCATGACAATTGATATCTCAATGCTTCTAATACCAAACCTGAGACCCGTCCTATAACATGAGATGTGATATCCAAATCCATCCCCTTCCAAACCTTAGACCCTTCCTTTATAATGAGATGTGATATCCAACTCCTTCCCATTCCAATCCTGAGACCCTTCCGATATCATGAGATGTGATATCTCAATGCTTATACCAAATCTGAGACCCTTCCTATGGCCTGAGATGTCATATACAACACCTTCCCATTCCAATCCTGAGACCCTTCCTATAGCATGAGATGTGATATCTCAATGCTTATACCAAATCTGAGACCCTTCCTATAGCATGAGATGGGATATCCACCTCCTTCCCATTCCAATCCTGAGACCCTTCCTATAGCATGAGAAGTGATATCTCCATGCTTATACCAAACCTGAGACCCTTCCTATAGCATAAGATGTGATATCCAAATCCTTCCCTTTCCAATCCTGAGACCCTTCCTATAGCATGAGATGTGATATCTCAATGCTTATACCAAACCTGAGACCCTTCCTATAGCATGAGATGTGATATCCAACTCCTTCCCATTCCAATCCTGAGACCCTTCCTATAGCATGAGATGTGATGTCTCAATGCTTCTAATACCAAACCTGAGATCCTTCCTATAACATGAGATGTGATATCCAACTCCTTCCCATTCCAATCCTGAGACCCTTATGATAGCATGAGATGTGATATCTCAATGCCTCTTATACCAAACCTGAGATCCTTCCGATAGCATGAGATGTGATATCTCAATGCTTCTAATACCAAACCTGAGATCCTTCCTATAATATGAGATGTGATTTCCAAATCCTTCCCCTTCCAAACCTGAGACCCTCCCTTTAGCATGAAATGTGATATCCAACTCCTTCCCATTCCAATCCTGAGACCCTTCTGATAGCATGAGATGTGATATCTCAATGCCTCTAATACCAAACCTGAGATCCTACCTCTAACATGAAATGTGATATCCATCTCCTTCCCTTTCCAACCCTGAGACCCTGCCTATAGCATGAGATGTGATATCCAAGTCCTTCCCATTCCAATCGTGAGACCCTTCCTATAGCATGTGATGTGATATCTCAATGCTTATACCAAACCTGAGACCCTTCCTATGGCATGAGATGTCATATACAACTCCTTCCCATTCCAACCCTGAGACCCTTCCTATAGCATGAGATGTGATATCCAACTTCTTCCCATTCCAATCCTGAGACCCTTCCTATAGCATGAGATGTGATATCTCAGTGCTTATACCAAACCTGAGACCCTTCCTATAGCATAAGATGTGATATCCAAATCCTTCCCATTCCAATCCTGAGACCCTTCCTATAGCATGAGATGTGATATCTCAATGCTTATACCAAACCTGAGACCCTTCCTATAGCATGAGATGTGATATCCAACTCCTTCCCATTCCAATCCTGAGACCCTTCCTATAGCATGAGATGTGATGTCTCAATGCTTCTAATACCAAACCTGAGATCCTTCCTATAACATGAGATGTGATATCCAACTCCTTCCCATTCCAATCCTGAGACCCTTATGATAGCATGAGATGTGATATCTCAATGCCTCTTATACCAAACCTGAGATCCTTCCGATAGCATGAGATGTGATATCTCAATGCTTCTAATACCAAACCTGAGATCCTTCCTATAATATGAGATGTGATTTCCAAATCCTTCCCCTTCCAAACCTGAGACCCTCCCTTTAGCATGAAATGTGATATCCAACTCCTTCCCATTCCAATCCTGAGACCCTTCTGATAGCATGAGATGTGATATCTCATTGCCTCTAATACCAAACCTGAGATCCTACCTCTAACATGAAATGTGATATCCATCTCCTTCCCTTTCCAAACCTGAGACCCTGCCTATAGCATGAGATGTGATATCCAAGTCCTTCCCATTCCAATCCTGAGACCCTTCCTATAGCATGTGATGTGATATCCAAGTCCTTCCCATTCCAATCCTGAGACCCTTCCTATAGCATGTGATGTGATATCTCAATGCTTATACCAAACCTGAGACCCTTCCTATGGCATGAGATGTCATATACAACTCCTTCCCATTCCAACCCTGAGACCCTTCCTATAGCATGAGATGTGATATCTCAATGCTTATACCAAACCTGAGACCCTTCCTATAGCTTGAGATGTGATATCCAACTTCTTCCCATTCCAATCCTGAGACCCTTCCTATAGCATGAGATGTGATATCCCAATGCTTCTACCAAACCTGAGACCCATACTATGGCATGAGATGTGATATCAAACTCCTTCCCATTCCAATCCTGAGACGCTTCCTATAGCTTGAGATGTGATATCTCAATGCTTATACCAAACCTGATGACCCTTCCTATGGCATTAGATGTGATATCCAACTCCTTCCCATTCCAATCCTGAGTTCCTTCCTATAGCATGAGATGTGATATCTCAATGCTTCTATTAAACCTGATACCCTTCCTTTAGCATGAGAGGTGATATTCAACTCCTGCCCATTCCAATCCTGAGACCCTTCCTATATCATGAGACGTGATATCCAACTCCTTCCCATTCCAATCCTGAGACTCCTCCTATAGCATGAGATGTGATATCTCAATGCTTCTAATACCAGACCTGGGACCGGTCCTATAACATGAGATATGATATCCAAATCCTTCCCCTTCCAAACCTGAGACCCTTCCTATAGCAAGAGATGTGATATCCAATTCCTTCCCATTCCAATCCTGAGACCCTTCCTATAACGAGATGTGATATCCAACTCCTTCCCATTCCAACCTGAGACCCTTCCTGTAGCATGAGAAGGGAGATCCAACTCCTTCCCATTCCAATCCTGAGACCCTTCCTATACCATGAGATGTGATATCTCAATGCTTCTAATACCAAACCTGGGACCCGTCCTATAACATGAGATATGTCCTATAACATGAGATATGATATCCAAATCCTTCCCCTTCCAAACCTGAGACCCTTCCTATAGCATGAGATGTCATATCTCAATGTTTCTAATAGAAAACCTGAGACCCTTCCTATAGCAAGAGATGTGATATCCAAATCCTTCCCATTTCAATCTTGAGACCCTTCCTATAACATGAGATGTGATATCCAACTCCTACCCATTCCAACCTGAGACCCTTCCTATAGCATGAGAAGGGATATCCAATTCCTTCCCAATCCAATCCTTAGACCCTTCCGATAGCAGAGATGTGATATCTCAATGCTTATACCAAACCTGAGACCCTTCCTTTAGCATGAGATGTGATATCCAAATGCTTCACATTCCAATCCTGAGACCCTTCCTATAGCATGAGATGTGATATCTCAATGCTTCTAATACAAAACCTGAGATCCTTCCTATAACATGAGATGTGATATCCAAGTCCTTCCCATTCCAATCCTGAGACCCTTCCTATAACATGAGATGTGATATCCAACTCCTTCTACTCCAACCTGAGACCCTTCCTATAGCATGAGATGGGATATCCAACTCCTTCCAAATCCAATCCTGATACCCTTCCAATAGCATGAGATGTGATATCCCAATGCTTCTACAAAACCTGAGACCCATACCATGGCATGAGATGTGATATCAAACTCCTGTCCTATACCATGAGACTTGATATCTCAATGCTTCTAATACCAAACCTGAGACCGGTCCAATAACATGAGATGTGATATCCAAATCCTTCCCCTTCCAAACCTTAGACCCTTCCTTTATCATGAGATGTGATATCCAAGTCCTTCCCATTCCATTCCTGAGACCCTTAATATAGCATGAGATGTGATATCTCAATGCTTCTAATACCAAACCTGAGACCCTTCCTATAACATGAGATGTGATATCCAAATCCTTCCCATTCCAATCCTGAGACCCTTCCGATAGCAGAGATGTGATATCTCAATGCTTATACCAAACCTGAGACCCTTCCGATAGCATGAGATGTGATATCTCAATGCTTCTAATACCAAACCTCAGATCCTTCCAATAACATGAGATGTGATGTCCAAATCCTTCCCCTTCCAAACCTGAGACCCTTCTGATGGCATGAGATGTCATATCTCAATGCCTCTAATACCAAACCTGAGATCCTACCTCTAACATGAGATGTGATATCAAACTCCTTCCCATTCCAAACCTGAGACCCTTCAGATAGCATGAGATGTGATATTTCAATGCTTCTAAAACCAAACATGAGAACCATCCTATAACATGAGATGTGAAATCCAAATCATTCCCATTCCAAACCTGAGACCCTTCCTATAGCATGAGATGTTATAATTTAATGCTTCTAAAACCAAACCTGAGAACCATCCTATAACATGTGAAATCCAAATCCTTCCCTTTCCAAACCTGAGACCCTTCCTATAGCTTGAGATGAAATATCAAACTCCTTCCCATTCCAATCCTGAGATAGCTTGAGATGTGATATCCAACTCCATCCCATTCCAATCCTGAGACCCTTCCGATAGCATGAGATGTGATAGCTCAATGCTTCTAATATCAAAACTGAGACCCTCCCTATAGTATGAGATGTGAATTCTAAGTCCTTACCATTCCTATCCTGAGACCCTTCCGATAGCAGAGATGTGATATCTCAATGCTTATACCAAACCTGATGACCCTTCCTATGGCATTAGATGTGATATCCAACTCCTTCCCATTCCAATCCTGAGTTCCTTCCTATAGCATGAGATGTGATATCTCAATGCTTCTATCAAACCTGATACCCTTCCTTTAGCATGAGAGGTGATATTCAACTCCTGCCCATTCCAATCCTGAGACTCCTCCTATAGCATGAGATGTGATATCTCAATGCTTCTAATACCAGACCTGGGACCGGTCCTATAACATGAGATATGATATCCAAATCCTTCCCCTTCCAAACCTGAGACCCTTCCTATAGAAAGAGATGTGATATCCAATTCCTTCCAATTCCAATCCTGAGACCCTTCCTATAACGAGATGTGATATCCAACTCCTTCCCATTCCAACCTGAGACCCTTCCTGTAGCATGAGAAGGGAGATCCAAATCCTTCCCATTCCAATCCTGAGACCCTTCCTATACCATGAGATGTGATATCTCAATGCTTCTAATACCAAACCTGGGACCCGTCCTATAACATGAGATATGTCCTATAACATGAGATATGATATCCAAATCCTTCCCCTTCCAAACCTGAGACCCTTCCTTTAGCATGAGATGTGATATCCAAATCCTTCCCATTCCAATACTGAAACCCTTCCTATAGCATGAGATGTCATATCTCAATGTTTCTAATAGAAAACCTGAGACCCTTCCTATAGCAAGAGATGTGATATCCAAATCCTTCCCATTTCAATCTTGAGACCCTTCCTATAACATGAGATGTGATATCCAACTCCTACCCATTCCAACCTGAGACCCTTCCTATAGCATGAGAAGGGATATCCAATTCCTTCCCAATCCAATCCTTAGACCCTTCCGATAGCAGAGATGTGATATCTCAATGCTTATACCAAACCTGAGACCCTTCCTTTAGCATGAGATGTGATATCCAAATGCTTCACATTCCAATCCTGAGACCCTTCCTATAGCATGAGATGTGATATCTCAATGCTTCTAATACAAAACCTGAGATCCTTCCTATAACATGAGATGTGATATCCAAGTCCTTCCCATTCCAATCCTGAGACCCTTCCTATAACATGAGATGTGATATCCAACTCCTTCTACTCCAACCTGAGACCCTTCCTATAGCATGAGATGGGATATCCAACTCCTTCCAAATCCAATCCTGATACCCTTCCAATAGCATGAGATGTGATATCCCAATGCTTCTACAAAACCTGAGACCCATACCATGGCATGAGATGTGATATCAAACTCCCGTCCTATACGATGAGACTTGATATCTCAATGCTTCTAATACCAAACCTGAGACCGGTCCAATAACATGAGATGTGATATCCAAATCCTTCCCCTTCCAAACCTTAGACCCTTCCTTTATCATTAGATGTGATATCCAAGTCCTTCCCATTCCATTCCTGAGTCCCTTAATATAGCATGAGATGTGATATCTCAATGCTTCTAATACCAAACCTGAGACCCTTCCTATAACATGAGATGTGATATCCAAATCCTTCCCATTCCAATCCTGAGACCCTTCCGATAGCAGAGATGTGATATCTCAATGCTTATACCAAACCTGAGACCCTTCCGATAGCATGAGATGTGATATCTCAATGCTTCTAATACCAAACCTCAGATCCTTCCAATAACATGAGATGTGATGTCCAAATCCTTCCCCTTCCAAACCTTAGACCCTCCCTTTAGCATGAGATGTGATATCCAACTCCTTCCCATTCCAATCCTGAGACCCTTCTGATGGCATGAGATGTCATATCTCAATGCCTCTAATACCAAACCTGAGATCCTACCTCTAACATGAGATGTGATATCAAACTCCTTCCCATTCCAAACCTGAGACCCTTCAGATAGCATGAGATGTGATATTTCAATGCTTCTAAAACCAAACATGAGAACCATCCTATAACATGAGATGTGAAATCCAAATCATTCCCATTCCAAACATGAGGCCCTTCCTATAGCTTGAGATGTGATATCAAACTCCTTCCCATTCAATGTGATATCCAACTCCTTCCCATTCCAATCCTGGGACCCTTCCTATACCATGAGATGTGATAGTTCAATGCTTCTAATACCAAACCTGAGACCCGTCCTAAAACATGAGATGTGAGATCCAAATCCTTCCCCTTCCAGACCTGAGACCTTTCCTTTAGCATGACATGTGATAACCAACTCCTTCCCATTCCAAACCTGAGACCCTTCCCATAGCATGAGATGTGATATCTCAATGCTTCTAAAACCAAACATGAGAACCATCCTATAACATGAGATGTGAAATCCAAATCCTTCCCTTTCCAAACCTGAGACCCTTCCTATAGCTTGAGATGAAATATCAAACTCCTTCCCATTCCAATCCTGAGATAGCTTGAGATGTGAGATCCAAATCCTTCCCCTTCCAAACCTGAGACCCTTCCTATAGCTTGATATGTGATATCAAACTCCTTCCCATTACAATCCTGAGATAGCTTGAGATGTGATATCCAACTCCATCCCATTCCAATCCTGAGACCCTTCCGATAGCATGAGATGTGATAGCTCAATGCTTCTAATATCAAAACTGAGACCCTCCCTATAGTATGAGATGTGAAATCTACGTCCTTCCCATTCCTATCCTGAGACCCTTCCGATAGCAGAGATGTGATATCTCAATGCTTATACCGAACCTGATGACCCTTCCTTTAGCATGAGATGTGATATTCAACTCCTTCCCATTCCAAACCTGAGACCCTTCCTATAACATGAGACGTGATATCCAACTCCTTCCCATTCCAAACCTGAGACCTTTCCTTTAGCATATGTGATATCCAACTCCTTCCAATTCCAATACTGAGACCCTTCCAATAGCATATGTGATATCTCAATGCTTCTAATATCAAAACTGAGACCCTCCCTATAACATGAGATGTGATATCCAACTCCTTCCCATTCCAATACTGAGACCCTTCCAATAGCATATGTGATATCTCAATGCTTCTAATATGAAAACTGAGACCCTCCCTATAACATGAATTGTGATATCCAAATCCTTCCCATTCCAATCCTGAGACCCTTCCGATAGCAGAGATGTGATATCTCAATGCTTATACCAAACCTAAGACCCTTCCGATAGCATGAGATGTGATATCTCAATGCTTCTAACACCAAACCTGAGATCCTTCCAATAACATGAGATATGATGTCCAAATCCCTCCCCTTCCAAACCTTAGACCATCCCTTTAGCATGAGATTTGATATCCAACTCCTTCCCATTCCAATCCTGAGACCCTTCTGATAGCATGAGATGTGATATCTCAATGCCTCTAATACCAAACCTGAGATCCTACCTCTAACATGAAATGTGATATCCATCTCCTTCCCTTTCCAAACCTGAGACCCTGCCTATAGCATGAGATGTGATATCCAAGTCCTTCCCATTCCAATCCTGAGACCCTTCCTATAGCATGTGATGTGATATCTCAATGCTTATACCAAACCTGAGACCCTTCCTATGGCATGAGATGTCATATACAACTCCTTCCCATTCCAACCATGAGACCCTTCCTATAGCATGAGATGTGATATCTCAATGCTTATACCAAACCTGAGACCCTTCCTATAGCATGAGATGTGATATCCAACTTCTTCCCATTCCAATCCTGAGACCCTTCCTATAGCATGAGATGTGATATCTCAATGCTTATACCAAACCTGAGACCCTTCCTATAGCTTGAGATGTGATATCCAACTCCTTCCCATTCCAATCCTGAGACCCTTCCTATAGCATGAGATGTGATATCTCAAGGCCTCTAATACCAAACCTGAGATCCTTCCTCTAACATGAAATGTGATATCCAACTCCTTCCCCTTCCAAACCTGAGAGCCTTCCTATAGCATGAGATATGATATCCAAGTCCTTCCCATTCCAATCCTGAGACCCTTCCTATAACATGAAATGTGATATCCAACTCCTTCCCATTCTAACCTGAGACCCTTCCTATAGCATGAGATGGGATATCCAACTCCTTCCAAATCCAATACTGATACCCTTCTGATAGCATGAGATGTGATATCCCAATGCTTCTACCAAACCTGAGACCCATACTATGGCATGAGATGTGATATCAAACTCCTTCCCATTCCAATCCTGAGACGCTTCCTATAGCTTGAGATGTGATATCCAACTCCTTCCCATTCCAATTCTGAGACCCTTCTTATACCATGACACTTGATATCTCAATGCTTCTAATACCAAACCTGAGACCCGTCCTATAACATGAGATGTGATATCCAAATCCATCCCCTTCCAAACCTTAGACCCTTCCTTTATAATGAGATGTGATATCCAACTCCTTCCCATTCCAATCCTGAGACCCTTCCGATATCATGAGATGTGATATCTCAATGCTTATACCAAATCTGAGACCCTTCCTATGGCCTGAGATGTCATATACAACTCCTTCCCATTCCAATCCTGAGACCCTTCCTATAGCATGAGATGTGATATCTCAATGCTTATACCAAATCTGAGACCCTTCCTATAGCATGAGATGGGATATCCAACTCCTTCCCATTCCAATCCTGAGACCCTTCCTATAGCATGAGAAGTGATATCTCCATGCTTATACCAAACCTGAGACCCTTCCTATAGCATAAGATGTGATATCCAAATCCTTCCCTTTCCAATCCTGAGACCCTTCCTATAGCATGAGATGTGATATCTCAATGCTTATACCAAACCTGAGACCCTTCCTATAGCATGAGATGTGATATCCAACTCCTTCCCATTCCAATCCTGAGACCCTTCCTATAGCATGAGATGTGATGTCTCAATGCTTCTAATACCAAACCTGAGATCCTTCCTATAACATGAGATGTGATATCCAACTCCTTCCCATTCCAATCGTGAGACCCTTCCTATAGCATGTGATGTGATATCTCAATGCTTATACCAAACCTGAGACCCTTCCTATGGCATGAGATGTCATATACAACTCCTTCCCATTCCAACCCTGAGACCCTTCCTATAGCATGAGATGTGATATCTCAATGCTTATACCAAACCTGAGACCCTTCCTATAGCATGAGATGTGATATCCAACTTCTTCCCATTCCAATCCTGAGACCCTTCCTATAGCATGAGATGTGATATCTCAGTGCTTATACCAAACCTGAGACCCTTCCTATAGCATAAGATGTGATATCCAAATCCTTCCCATTCCAATCCTGAGACCCTTCCTATAGCATGAGATGTGATATCTCAATGCTTATACCAAACCTGAGACCCTTCCTATAGCATGAGATGTGATATCCAACTCCTTCCCATTCCAATCCTGAGACCCTTCCTATAGCATGAGATGTGATGTCTCAATGCTTCTAATACCAAACCTGAGATCCTTCCTATAACATGAGATGTGATATCCAACTCCTTCCCATTCCAATCCTGAGACCCTTATGATAGCATGAGATGTGATATCTCAATGCCTCTTATACCAAACCTGAGATCCTTCCGATAGCATGAGATGTGATATCTCAATGCTTCTAATACCAAACCTGAGATCCTTCCTATAATATGAGATGTGATTTCCAAATCCTTCCCCTTCCAAACCTGAGACCCTCCCTTTAGCATGAAATGTGATATCCAACTCCTTCCCATTCCAATCCTGAGACCCTTCTGATAGCATGAGATGTGATATCTCATTGCCTCTAATACCAAACCTGAGATCCTACCTCTAACATGAAATGTGATATCCATCTCCTTCCCTTTCCAAACCTGAGACCCTGCCTATAGCATGAGATGTGATATCCAAGTCCTTCCCATTCCAATCCTGAGACCCTTCCTATAGCATGTGATGTGATATCCAAGTCCTTCCCATTCCAATCCTGAGACCCTTCCTATAGCATGTGATGTGATATCTCAATGCTTATACCAAACCTGAGACCCTTCCTATGGCATGAGATGTCATATACAACTCCTTCCCATTCCAACCCTGAGACCCTTCCTATAGCATGAGATGTGATATCTCAATGCTTATACCAAACCTGAGACCCTTCCTATAGCTTGAGATGTGATATCCAACTTCTTCCCATTCCAATCCTGAGACCCTTCCTATAGCATGAGATGTGATATCCCAATGCTTCTACCAAACCTGAGACCCATACTATGGCATGAGATGTGATATCAAACTCCTTCCCATTCCAATCCTGAGACGCTTCCTATAGCTTGAGATGTGATATCCAACTCCTTCCCATTCCAATTCTGAGACCCTTCTTATACCATGAGACTTGATATCTCAATGCTTCTAATACCAAACCTGAGACCCGTCCTATAACATGAGATGTGATATCCAAATCCTTCCCCTTCCAAACCTTAGACCCTTCCTTTATAATGAGATGTGATATCCAACTCCTTCCCATTCCAATCCTGAGACCCTTCCTATAGCATGAGATGTGATATCTCAATGCTTCTAATACCAAACCTGAGACCCTTCCTATAACATGAGATGGGATATCCAACTCCTTCCCATTCCAATCCTGAGACCCTTCCGATAGCAGAGATGTGATATCTCAATGCTTATACCAAACCTGAGACCCTTCCTAAGGCTTGAGATGTCATATACAACTCCTTCCCATTCCAATCCTGAGACCCTTCCTATAGCATGAGATGTGATATCTCAATGCTTATACCAAATCTGAGACCCTTCCTATAGCATGAGATGTGATATCCAAATCCTTCCCATTCCAATCCTGAGACCCTTCCTATAGCATGAGATGTGATATCTCAATGCTTATACCAAACCTGAGAGCCTACCTATAGCATGAGATGTGATATCCAAGTCCATCCCATTCCAATCCTTAGACCCTTCCTACAGCATGCGATGTGATATCTCAATGATTCTAATACCAAACCAGAGACCCGTCCTTTAACATGAGATGGGATATCCAACTCCTTCCCATTCCAATCCTGAGCCACTCCTGATAGCAGAGATGTGATATCTCAATGCTTATACCAAACCTGAGACCCTTCTTATAACATGAGATGTGATATCCAACTCCTTCCCGTTCCAAACCTGAGACACTTCCTATAGCATATGTGATATCCAACTCCTTCCCATTCCAAACATGAGACCCTTACTATAGCAAGAATGTAATATCCAACTCCTACCCATTCCAATCCTGAGACCATTCCTATAGCATGAGATGTGATATATCAATGCTTCTAATACCAAACCTGAGATCCTTCCTATGACATGAGATGTGATATCCAAATCCTTCCCATTCCAATCCTGAGACCCTTCCTATAGCAAGAGATGTGATATCCAAATCCTTCCCATTCCAATCCTGAGACCCTTCCTATAACATGAGATGTGATATTCAACTCCTTCCCATTCCAACCTGAGACACTTCCTATAGCATGGGAAGGGATATCCAACTCCTTCCCAATCCAATCCTGAGAACCTTCCGATAGCAGAGATGTGATATCTCAATGCTTATACCAAACCTGAGACGCTTCCTATGGCATGAGATGTGATATCCAACTCCTTGCCATTCAAATCCTGAGACCCTTCCTATAGCATGAGATGTGATATCTCAATGCTTCTACCAAACCTGAGACCCTTCCTTTAGCATGAGATGTGATATCCAAATCCTTCACATTCCAATCCTGAGACCCTTCCTATAGCATGAGATGTGATATCTCAATGCTTCTAATACCAAACCTGAGATCCTTCCTATAACATGAGATGTGATATCCAATTCCTTCCCATTCCAAACCTGAGACCCTTCCTATTGGATGAGATGTGATATCCAACTCCTTCCCATTCCAACCCTGAGACCCTTCCTATACCATGAGATGTGATATCTCAATGCTTCTAATACCAAACCTGGGAACCGTCCTATAACATGAGATGTGATATCTCAATGTTTCTAATAAAAAACCTGAGACCCTTCCTATAACATGAGATGTGATATCCAATTCCTTCCCATTCCAAACCTGAGACCATTCCTATTGGATGAGATGTGATATCCAAATCCTTCCCCTTCCAAACCTGAGACCCTTCCTTTAGCATGAGATGTGATATCCAAATACTTCCAATTCCAATCCTAAAACCCTTCCTATAGAATGAGATGTGATATCTCAATGTTTCTAATAAAAAACCTGAGACCCTTCCTATAGCAAGAGATGTGATATCCAAATCCTTCCCATTCCAATCCTGAGACCCTTCCTGTATATAACATGAGATGTGATATCCAACTCCTTCCCATTCCAACCTGAGACCCTTCCTATAGCATGAGATGTGATATCCAACTCCTTACCATTCAAATTCTGAGACCCTCCCTATAACAAGAGATGTCATATCCAACTCCTTCCCATTCCAAACCTGAGACCCTTCCTATAACAGGAGATCTGATATCCAACTCCTTCCCATTCCAAACCTGAGACCCTTCCGATAGCATGAGATGTGATATCTCAATGCTTCAAAAACCAAACATGAGAACCATCCTATAACATGAGATGTGAAATCCAAATCCTTCCCTTCCCAAACCTGAGACTCTTCCTATAGCATGAGATGTGATATCTCAATGCTTTTACCAAACCTGAAACCCTTCCTATAGCATGAGATGTGATATCCAACTCCTTCCCATTCCAATCCTGAGACACATCCTATAGCATGAGATGTGATATCACAATGCTTCTAATACCAAACCTGAGACCCGTAATATAACATGAGATGTGATATCCAAATCCTTCCCCTTCCAAACCTGAGACCCTTCCTTGAGCATGAGATGTGATATATAGCTCCTCCCATTCCAATCCTGAGACCCTTCCTATAGCATGAGATGTGATATCTCAATGCTTCTAATACCAAACCTGAGATCCTTCCTATAACATGAGATGTGATATCCAACTCCTTCCCATTCCAATCCCGAGACCCTTCCTATAGCATGAGATGTGATATCTCAATGCTTCTAATACCAAACCTAAGGTCCTTTCTATAACATGAGATGTGATATCCAAATCCTTCCCATTCCAATCCTGATACCCTTCTGATAGCATGAGATCTGATATCTCAATGCCTCTAATACCAAACCTGAGATCCTACCTCTAACATGAAATGTGATATCCAACTCCTTCCTTTTCCAAACCTGAGACCCTTCCTACAGCATGAGATGTGATATCCAAGTCCTTCCCATTCCAATCCTGAGACCCTTCCTATAACATGAGATGTGATATCCAACTCCTTCTATTCCAACCTGAGACCCTTCCTATAGCATGAGATGGGATATCCAACTCCTTCCAAATCCAATCCTGATACCCTTCCGATAGCATGAGATGTGATATACCAATGCTTCTACAAAACCTGAGACCCATACCATGGCATGAGATGTGATATCAAACTCCCGTCCTATACCATGAGACTTGATATCTCAATGCTTCTAATACCAAACCTGAGACCGGTCCAATAACATGAGATGTGATATCCAAATCCTTCCCCTTCCAAACCTTAGACCCTTCCTTTATCATGAGATGTGATATCCAAGTCCTTCCCATTCCATTCCTGAGACCCTTCCTATAGCATGAGATGTGATATCTCAATGCTTCTAATACCAAACCTGAGACCCTTCCTATAACATGAGATGTGATATCCAAGTCCTTCCCATTCCAATCCTGAGACCCTTCCTATAGCATGAGATGTGATATCTCAATGCTTCTAATACCAAACCTGAGACCCTTCCTATAACATGAATTATGATATCCAAATCCTTCCCATTCCAATCCTGAGACCCTTCCGATAGCAGAGATGTGATATCTCAATGCTTATACCAAACCTAAGACCCTTCCGATAGCATGAGATGTGATATCTCAATGCTTCTAATACCAAACCTGAGATCCTTCCAATAACATGAGATGTGATATCCAACTCCTTCCCATTCCAATCCCGAGACCCTTCCTATAGCATGAGATGTGATATCTCAATGCTTCTAATACCAAACCTAAGGTCCTTCCTATAACATGAGATGTGATATCCAAATCCTTCCCATTCCAAACCTGAGACCCTCCCTTTAGCATGAGATGTGATATCCAACTCCTTCCCCTTCCAAACCTGAGACCCTTCCTTTAGCATGAGATGTGATATCCAGCTCCTCCCATTCTAATCCTGAGACCCTTCCGATAGCAGAGATGTGATATTTCAATGCTTCTAATACCAAACCTGAGATCCTTCCTATAACATGAGATGTGATATCCAACTCCTTCCCATTCCAATCCCGAGACCCTTCCTATAGCATGAGATGTGATATCTCAATGCTTCTAATACCAAACCTGAGATCCTTCCTATAACATGAGATGTGATATCCAACTCCTTACCATTCCAATCCCGAGACCCTTCCTATAGCATGAGATGTGATATCTCAATGCTTCTAATACCAAACCTAAGGTCCTTCCTATAACATGAGATGTGATATCCAAATCCTTCCCATTCCAATCCTGAGACCCTTCCTATAGCATGAGATGTGATATCTCAATGCTTCTAATACCAAACCTGAGACCCTTCCTATAACATGAATTATGATATCCAAATCCTTCCCATTCCAATCCTGAGACCCTTCCGATAGCAGAGATGTGATATCTCAATGCTTATACCAAACCTAAGACCCTTCCGATAGCATGAGATGTGATATCTCAATGCTTCTAATACCAAACCTGAGATCCTTCCAATAACATGAGATGTGATATCCAACTCCTTCCCATTCCAATCCCGAGACCGTTCCTATAGCATGAGATGTGATATCTCAATGCTTCTAATACCAAACCTAAGGTCCTTCCTATAACATGAGATGTGATATCCAAATCCTTCCCATTCCAAACCTGAGACCCTCCCTTTAGCATGAGATGTGATATCCAACTCCTTCCCCTTCCAAACCTGAGACCCTTCCTTTAGCATGAGATGTGATATCCAGCTCCTCCCATTCTAATCCTGAGACCCTTCCGATAGCAGAGATGTGATATTTCAATGCTTCTAATACCAAACCTGAGATCCTTCCTATAACATGAGATGTGATATCCAACTCCTTCCCATTCCAATCCCGAGACCCTTCCTATAGCATGAGATGTGATATCTCAATGCTTCTAATACCAAACCTGAGATCCTTCCTATAACATGAGATGTGATATCCAACTCCTTCCCATTCCAATCCCGAGACCCTTCCTATAGCATGAGATGTGATATCTCAATGCTTCTAATACCAAACCTAAGGTCCTTCCTATAACATGAGATGTGATATCCAAATCCTTCCCATTCCAAACCTGAGACCCTCCCTTTAGCATGAGATGTGATATCCAACTCCTTCCCATTCCAATCCTGATACCCTTCTGATAGCATGAGATGTGATATCTCAATGCCTCTAATACCAAACCTGAGATCCTACCTCTAACATGAAATGTGATATCCAACTCCTTCCTTTTCCAAACCTGAGACCCTTCCTACAGCATGAGATGTGATATCCAAGTCCTTCCCATTCCAATCCTGAGACCCTTCCTATAACATGAGATGTGATATCCAACTCCTTCTATTCCAACCTGAGACCCTTCCTATAGCATGAGATGGGATATCCAACTCCTTCCAAATCCAATCCTGATACCCTTCCGATAGCATGAGATGTGATATCCAAATGCTTCTACAAAACCTGAGACCCATACCATGGCATGAGATGTGATATCAAACTCCCGTCCTATACCATGAGACTTGATATCTCAATGCTTCTAATACCAAACCTGAGACCGGTCCAATAACATGAGATGTGATATCCAAATCCTTCCCCTTCCAAACCTTAGACCCTTCCTTTATCATGAGATGTGATATCCAAGTCCTTCCCATTCCATTCCTGAGACCCTTCCTATAGCATGAGATGTGATATCCAACTCCTTACCATTCAAATTCTGAGACCCTCCCTATAACAAGAGATGTCATATCCAACTCCTTCCCATTCCAAACCTGAGACCCTTCCTATAACAGGAGATCTGATATCCAACTCCTTCCCATTCCAAACCTGAGACCCTTCCGATAGCATGAGATGTGATATCTCAATGCTTCAAAAACCAAACATGAGAACCATCCTATAACATGAGATGTGAAATCCAAATCCTTCCCTTCCCAAACCTGAGACTCTTCCTATAGCATGAGATGTGATATCTCAATGCTTCTACCAAACCTGAAACCCTTCCTATAGCATGAGATGTGATATCCAACTCCTTCCCATTCCAATCCTGAGACACATCCTATAGCATGAGATGTGATATCACAATGCTTCTAATACCAAACCTGAGACCCGTCCTATAACATGAGATGTGATATCCAAATCCTTCCCCTTCCAAACCTGAGACCCTTCCTTGAGCATGAGATGTGATATATAGCTCCTCCCATTCCAATCCTGAGACCCTTCCTATAGCATGAGATGTGATATCTCAATGCTTCTAATACCAAACCTGAGATCCTTCCTATAACATGAGATGTGATATCCAACTCCTTCCCATTCCAATCCCGAGACCCTTCCTATAGCATGAGATGTGATATCTCAATGCTTCTAATACCAAACCTAAGGTCCTTTCTATAACATGAGATGTGATATCCAAATCCTTCCCATTCCAATCCTGATACCCTTCTGATAGCATGAGATCTGATATCTCAATGCCTCTAATACCAAACCTGAGATCCTACCTCTAACATGAAATGTGATATCCAACTCCTTCCTTTTCCAAACCTGAGACCCTTCCTACAGCATGAGATGTGATATCCAAGTCCTTCCCATTCCAATCCTGAGACACTTCCTATAACATGAGATGTGATATCCAACTCCTTCTATTCCAACCTGAGACCCTTCCTATAGCATGAGATGGGATATCCAACTCCTTCCAAATCCAATCCTGATACCCTTCCGATAGCATGAGATGTGATATACCAATGCTTCTACAAAACCTGAGACCCATACCATGGCATGAGATGTGATATCAAACTCCCGTCCTATACCATGAGACTTGATATCTCAATGCTTCTAATACCAAACCTGAGACCGGTCCAATAACATGAGATGTGATATCCAAATCCTTCCCCTTCCAAACCTTAGACCCTTCCTTTATCATGAGATGTGATATCCAAGTCCTTCCCATTCCATTCCTGAGACCCTTCCTATAGCATGAGATGTGATATCTCAATGCTTCTAATACCAAACCTGAGACCCTTCCTATAACATGAGATGTGATATCCAAGTCCTTCCCATTCCAATCCTGAGACCCTTCCTATAGCATGAGATGTGATATCTCAATGCTTCTAATACCAAACCTGAGACCCTTCCTATAACATGAATTATGATATCCAAATCCTTCCCATTCCAATCCTGAGACCCTTCCGATAGCAGAGATGTGATATCTCAATGCTTATACCAAACCTAAGACCCTTCCGATAGCATGAGATGTGATATCTCAATGCTTCTAATACCAAACCTGAGATCCTTCCAATAACATGAGATGTGATATCCAACTCCTTCCCATTCCAATCCCGAGACCCTTCCTATAGCATGAGATGTGATATCTCAATGCTTCTAATACCAAACCTAAGGTCCTTCCTATAACATGAGATGTGATATCCAAATCCTTCCCATTCCAAACCTGAGACCCTCCCTTTAGCATGAGATGTGATATCCAACTCCTTCCCCTTCCAAACCTGAGACCCTTCCTTTAGCATGAGATGTGATATCCAGTTCCTCCCATTCTAATCCTGAGACCCTTCCGATAGCAGAGATGTGATATTTCAATGCTTCTAATACCAAACCTGAGATCCTTCCTATAACATGAGATGTGATATCCAACTCCTTCCCATTCCAATCCCGAGACCCTTCCTATAGCATGAGATGTGATATCTCAATGCTTCTAATACCAAACCTGAGATCCTTCCTATAACATGAGATGTGATATCCAACTCCTTACCATTCCAATCCCGAGACCCTTCCTATAGCATGAGATGTGATATCTCAATGCTTCTAATACCAAACCTAAGGTCCTTCCTATAACATGAGATGTGATATCCAAATCCTTCCCATTCCAATCCTGAGACCCTTCCTATAGCATGAGATGTGATATCTCAATGCTTCTAATACCAAACCTGAGACCCTTCCTATAACATGAATTATGATATCCAAATCCTTCCCATTCCAATGCTGAGACCCTTCCGATAGCAGAGATGTGATATCTCAATGCTTATACCAAACCTAAGACCCTTCGATAGCATGAGATGTGATATCTCAATGCTTCTAATACCAAACCTGAGATCCTTCCAATAACATGAGATGTGATATCCAACTCCTTCCCATTCCAATCCCGAGACCCTTCCTATAGCATGAGATGTGATATCTCAATGCTTCTAATACCAAACCTAAGGTCCTTCCTATAACATGAGATGTGATATCCAAATCCTTCCCATTCCAAACCTGAGACCCTCCCTTTAGCATGAGATGTGATATCCAACTCCTTCCCCTTCCAAACCTGAGACCCTTCCTTTAGCATGAGATGTGATATCCAGCTCCTCCCATTCTAATCCTGAGACCCTTCCGATAGCAGAGATGTGATATCTCAATGCTTCTAATACCAAACCTAAGGTCCTTCCTATAACATGAGATGTGATATCCAAATCCTTCCCATTCCAAACCTGAGACCCTCCCTTTAGCATGAGATGTGATATCCAACTCCTTCCCATTCCAATCCTGATACCCTTCTGATAGCATGAGATGTGATATCTCAATGCCTCTAATACCAAACCTGAGATCCTACCTCTAACATGAAATGTGATATCCAACTCCTTCCTTTTCCAAACCTGAGACCCTTCCTACAGCATGAGATGTGATATCCAAGTCCTTCCCATTCCAATCCTGAGACCCTTCCTATAACATGAGATGTGATATCCAACTCCTTCTATTCCAACCTGAGACCCTTCCTATAGCATGAGATGGGATATCCAACTCCTTCCAAATCCAATCCTGATACCCTTCCGATAGCATGAGATGTGATATCCAAATGCTTCTACAAAACCTGAGACCCATACCATGGCATGAGATGTGATATCAAACTCCTGTCCTATACCATGAGACTTGATATCTCAATGCTTCTAATACCAAACCTGAGACCGGTCCAATAACATGAGATGTGATATCCAAATCCTTCCCCTTCCAAACCTTAGACCCTTCCTTTATCATGAGATGTGATATCCAAGTCCTTCCCATTCCATTCCTGAGACCCTTCCTATAGCATGAGATGTGATATCCAACTCCTTACCATTCAAATTCTGAGACCCTCCCTATAACAAGAGATGTCATATCCAACTCCTTCCCATTCCAAACCTGAGACCCTTCCTATAACAGGAGATCTGATATCCAACTCCTTCCCATTCCAAACCTGAGACCCTTCCGATAGCATGAGATGTGATATCTCAATGCTTCAAAAACCAAACATGAGAACCATCCTATAACATGAGATGTGAAATCCAAATCCTTCCCTTCCCAAACCTGAGACTCTTCCTATAGCATGAGATGTGATATCTCAATGCTTCTACCAAACCTGAAACCCTTCCTATAGCATGAGATGTGATATCCAACTCCTTCCCATTCCAATCCTGAGACACATCCTATAGCATGAGATGTGATATCACAATGCTTCTAATACCAAACCTGAGACCCGTCCTATAACATGAGATGTGATATCCAAATCCTTCCCCTTCCAAACCTGAGACCCTTCCTTGAGCATGGGATGTGATATATAGCTCCTCCCATTCCAATCCTGAGACCCTTCCTATAGCATGAGATGTGATATCTCAATGCTTCTAATACCAAACCTGAGATCCTTCCTATAACATGAGATGTGATATCCAACTCCTTCCCATTCCAATCCCGAGACCCTTCCTATAGCATGAGATGTGATATCTCAATGCTTCTAATACCAAACCTAAGGTCCTTTCTATAACATGAGATGTGATATCCAAATCCTTCCCCTTCCAATCCTGATACCCTTCTGATAGCATGAGATCTGATATCTCAATGCCTCTAATACCAAACCTGAGATCCTACCTCTAACATGAAATGTGATATCCAACTCCTTCCTTTTCCAAACCTGAGACCCTTCCTACAGCATGAGATGTGATATCCAAGTCCTTCCCATTCCAATCCTGAGACCCTTCCTATAACATGAGATGTGATATCCAACTCCTTCTATTCCAACCTGAGACCCTTCCTATAGCATGAGATGGGATATCCAACTCCTTCCAAATCCAATCCTGATACCCTTCCGATAGCATGAGATGTGATATACCAATGCTTCTACAAAACCTGAGACCCATACCATGGCATGAGATGTGATATCAAACTCCCGTCCTATACCATGAGACTTGATATCTCAATGCTTCTAATACCAAACCTGAGACCGGTCCAATAACATGAGATGTGATATCCAAATCCTTCCCCTTCCAAACCTTAGACCCTTCCTTTATCATGAGATGTGATATCCAAGTCCTTCCCATTCCATTCCTGAGACCCTTCCTATAGCATGAGATGTGATATCTCAATGCTTCTAATACCAAACCTGAGACCCTTCCTATAACATGAATTATGATATCCAAATCCTTCCCATTCCAATCCTGAGACCCTTCCGATAGCAGAGATGTGATATCTCAATGCTTATACCAAACCTAAGACCCTTCCGATAGCATGAGATGTGATATCTCAATGCTTCTAATACCAAACCTGAGATCCTTCCAATAACATGAGATGTGATATCCAACTCCTTCCCATTCCAATCCCGAGACCCTTCCTATAGCATGAGATGTGATATCTCAATGCTTCTAATACCAAACCTAAGGTCCTTCCTATAACATGAGATGTGATATCCAAATCCTTCCCATTCCAAACCTGAGACCCTCCCTTTAGCATGAGATGTGATATCCAACTCCTTCCCCTTCCAAACCTGAGACCCTTCCTTTAGCATGAGATGTGATATCCAGCTCCTCCCATTCTAATCCTGAGACCCTTCCGAAGGCAGAGATGTGATATTTCAATGCTTCTAATACCAAACCTGAGATCCTTCCTATAACATGAGATGTGATATCCAACTCCTTCCCATTCCAATCCCGAGACCCTTCCTATAGCATGAGATGTGATATCTCAATGCTTCTAATACCAAACCTGAGATCCTTCCTATAACATGAGATGTGATATCCAACTCCTTACCATTCCAATCCCGAGACTCTTCCTATAGCATGAGATGTGATATCTCAATGCTTCTAATACCAAACCTAAGGTCCTTCCTATAACATGAGATGTGATATCCAAATCCTTCCCATTCCAATCCTGAGACCCTTCCTATAGCATGAGATGTGATATCTCAATGCTTCTAATACCAAACCTGAGACCCTTCCTATAACATGAATTATGATATCCAAATCCTTCCCATTCCAATCCTGAGACCCTTCCGATAGCAGAGATGTGATATCTCAATGCTTATACCAAACCTAAGACCCTTCCGATAGCATGAGATGTGATATCTCAATGCTTCTAATACCAAACCTGAGATCCTTCCAATAACATGAGATGTGATATCCAACTCCTTCCCATTCCAATCCCGAGACCCTTCCTATAGCATGAGATGTGATATCTCAATGCTTCTAATACCAAACCTAAGGTCCTTCCTATAACATGAGATGTGATATCCAAATCCTTCCCATTCCAAACCTGAGACCCTCCCTTTAGCATGAGATGTGATATCCAACTCCTTCCCCTTCCAAACCTGAGACCCTTCCTTTAGCATGAGATGTGATATCCAGCTCCTCCCATTCTAATCCTGAGACCCTTCCGATAGCAGAGATGTGATATTTCAATGCTTCTAATACCAAACCTGAGATCCTTCCTATAACATGAGATGTGATATCCAACTCCTTCCCATTCCAATCCCGAGACCCTTCCTATAGCATGAGATGTGATATCTCAATGCTTCTAATACCAAACCTGAGATCCTTCCTATAACATGAGATGTGATATCCAACTCCTTCCCATTCCAATCCCGAGACCCTTCCTATAGCATGAGATGTGATATCTCAATGCTTCTAATACCAAACCTAAGGTCCTTCCTATAACATGAGATGTGATATCCAAATCCTTCCCATTCCAAACCTGAGACCCTCCCTTTAGCATGAGATGTGATATCCAACTCCTTCCCATTCCAATCCTGATACCCTTCTGATAGCATGAGATGTGATATCTCAATGCCTCTAATACCAAACCTGAGATCCTACCTCTAACATGAAATGTGATATCCAACTCCTTCCTTTTCCAAACCTGAGACCCTTCCTACAGCATGAGATGTGATATCCAAGTCCTTCCCATTCCAATCCTGAGACCCTTCCTATAACATGAGATGTGATATCCAACTCCTTCTATTCCAACCTGAGACCCTTCCTATAGCATGAGATGGGATATCCAACTCCTTCCAAATCCAATCCTGATACCCTTCCGATAGCATGAGATGTGATATCCAAATGCTTCTACAAAACCTGAGACCCATACCATGGCATGAGATGTGATATCAAACTCCCGTCCTATACCATGAGACTTGATATCTCAATGCTTCTAATACCAAACCTGAGACCGGTCCAATAACATGAGATGTGATATCCAAATCATTCCCCTTCCAAACCTTAGACCCTTCCTTTATCATGAGATGTGATATCCAAGTCCTTCCCATTCCATTCCTGAGACCCTTCCTATAGCATGAGATGTGATATCCAACTCCTTACCATTCAAATTCTGAGACCCTCCCTATAACAAGAGATGTCATATCCAACTCCTTCCCATTCCAAACCTGAGACCCTTCCTATAACAGGAGATCTGATATCCAACTCCTTCCCATTCCAAACCTGAGACCCTTCCGATAGCATGAGATGTGATATCTCAATGCTTCAAAAACCAAACATGAGAACCATCCTATAACATGAGATGTGAAATCCAAATCCTTCCCTTCCCAAACCTGAGACTCTTCCTATAGCATGAGATGTGATATCTCAATGCTTCTACCAAACCTGAAACCCTTCCTATAGCATGAGATGTGATATCCAACTCCTTCCCATTCCAATCCTGAGACACATCCTATAGCATGAGATGTGATATCACAATGCTTCTAATACCAAACCTGAGACCCGTCCTATAACATGAGATGTGATATCCAAATCCTTCCCCTTCCAAACCTGAGACCCTTCCTTGAGCATGAGATGTGATATATAGCTCCTCCCATTCCAATCCTGAGACCCTTCCTATAGCATGAGATGTGATATCTCAATGCTTCTAATACCAAACCTGAGATCCTTCCTATAACATGAGATGTGATATCCAACTCCTTCCCATTCCAATCCCGAGACCCTTCCTATAGCATGAGATGTGATATCTCAATGCTTCTAATACCAAACCTAAGGTCCTTTCTATAACATGAGATGTGATATCCAAATCCTTCCCATTCCAATCCTGATACCCTTCTGATAGCATGAGATCTGATATCTCAATGCCTCTAATACCAAACCTGAGATCCTACCTCTAACATGAAATGTGATATCCAACTCCTTCCTTTTCCAAACCTGAGACCCTTCCTACAGCATGAGATGTGATATCCAAGTCCTTCCCATTCCAATCCTGAGACCCTTCCTATAACATGAGATGTGATATCCAACTCCTTCTATTCCAACCTGAGACCCTTCCTATAGCATGAGATGGGATATCCAACTCCTTCCAAATCCAATCCTGATACCCTTCCGATAGCATGAGATGTGATATACCAATGCTTCTACAAAACCTGAGACCCATACCATGGCATGAGATGTGATATCAAACTCCCGTCCTATACCATGAGACTTGATATCTCAATGCTTCTAATACCAAACCTGAGACCGGTCCAATAACATGAGATGTGATATCCAAATCCTTCCCCTTCCAAACCTTAGACCCTTCCTTTATCATGAGATGTGATATCCAAGTCCTTCCCATTCCATTCCTGAGACCCTTCCTATAGCATGAGATGTGATATCTCAATGCTTCTAATACCAAACCTGAGACCCTTCCTATAACATGAGATGTGATATCCAAGTCCTTCCCATTCCAATCCTGAGACCCTTCCTATAGCATGAGATGTGATATCTCAATGCTTCTAATACCAAACCTGAGACCCTTCCTATAACATGAATTATGATATCCAAATCCTTCCCATTCCAATCCTGAGACCCTTCCGATAGCAGAGATGTGATATCTCAATGCTTATACCAAACCTAAGACCCTTCCGATAGCATGAGATGTGATATCTCAATGCTTCTAATACCAAACCTGAGATCCTTCCAATAACATGAGATGTGATATCCAACTCCTTCCCATTCCAATCCCGAGACCCTTCCTATAGCATGAGATGTGATATCTCAATGCTTCTAATACCAAACCTAAGGTCCTTCCTATAACATGAGATGTGATATCCAAATCCTTCCCATTCCAAACCTGAGACCCTCCCTTTAGCATGAGATGTGATATCCAACTCCTTCCCCTTCCAAACCTGAGACCCTTCCTTTAGCATGAGATGTGATATCCAGTTCCTCCCATTCTAATCCTGAGACCCTTCCGATAGCAGAGATGTGATATTTCAATGCTTCTAATACCAAACCTGAGATCCTTCCTATAACATGAGATGTGATATCCAACGCCTTCCCATTCCAATCCCGAGACCCTTCCTATAGCATGAGATGTGATATCTCAATGCTTCTAATACCAAACCTGAGATCCTTCCTATAACATGAGATGTGATATCCAACTCCTTCCCATTCCAATCCCGAGACCCTTCCTATAGCATGAGATGTGATATCTCAATGCTTCTAATACCAAACCTAAGGTCCTTCCTATAACATGAGATGTGATATCCAAATCCTTCCCATTCCAAACCTGAGACCCTCCCTTTAGCATGAGATGTGATATCCAACTCCTTCCCATTCCAATCCTGATACCCTTCTGATAGCATGAGATGTGATATCTCAATGCCTCTAATACCAAACCTGAGATCCTACCTCTAACATGAAATGTGATATCCAACTCCTTCCTTTTCCAAACCTGAGACCCTTCCTACAGCATGAGATGTGATATCCAAGTCCTTCCCATTCCAATCCTGAGACCCTTCCTATAACATGAGATGTGATATCCAACTCCTTCTATTCCAACCTGAGACCCTTCCTATAGCATGAGATGGGATATCCAACTCCTTCCAAATCCAATCCTGATACCCTTCCGATAGCATGAGATGTGATATCCAAATGCTTCTACAAAACCTGAGACCCATACCATGGCATGAGATGTGATATCAAACTCCCGTCCTATACCATGAGACTTGATATCTCAATGCTTCTAATACCAAACCTGAGACCGGTCCAATAACATGAGATGTGATATCCAAATCATTCCCCTTCCAAACCTTAGACCCTTCCTTTATCATGAGATGTGATATCCAAGTCCTTCCCATTCCATTCCTGAGACCCTTCCTATAGCATGAGATGTGATATCCAACTCCTTACCATTCAAATTCTGAGACCCTCCCTATAACAAGAGATGTCATATCCAACTCCTTCCCATTCCAAACCTGAGACCCTTCCTATAACAGGAGATCTGATATCCAACTCCTTCCCATTCCAAACCTGAGACCCTTCCGATAGCATGAGATGTGATATCTCAATGCTTCAAAAACCAAACATGAGAACCATCCTATAACATGAGATGTGAAATCCAAATCCTTCCCTTCCCAAACCTGAGACTCTTCCTATAGCATGAGATGTGATATCTCAATGCTTCTACCAAACCTGAAACCCTTCCTATAGCATGAGATGTGATATCCAACTCCTTCCCATTCCAATCCTGAGACACATCCTATAGCATGAGATGTGATATCACAATGCTTCTAATACCAAACCTGAGACCCGTCCTATAACATGAGATGTGATATCCAAATCCTTCCCCTTCCAAACCTGAGACCCTTCCTTGAGCATGAGATGTGATATATAGCTCCTCCCATTCCAATCCTGAGACCCTTCCTATAGCATGAGATGTGATATCTCAATGCTTCTAATACCAAACCTGAGATCCTTCCTATAACATGAGATGTGATATCCAACTCCTTCCCATTCCAATCCCGAGACCCTTCCTATAGCATGAGATGTGATATCTCAATGCTTCTAATACCAAACCTAAGGTCCTTTCTATAACATGAGATGTGATATCCAAATCCTTCCCATTCCAATCCTGATACCCTTCTGATAGCATGAGATCTGATATCTCAATGCCTCTAATACCAAACCTGAGATCCTACCTCTAACATGAAATGTGATATCCAACTCCTTCCTTTTCCAAACCTGAGACCCTTCCTACAGCATGAGATGTGATATCCAAGTCCTTCCCATTCCAATCCTGAGACCCTTCCTATAACATGAGATGTGATATCCAACTCCTTCTATTCCAACCTGAGACCCTTCCTATAGCATGAGATGGGATATCCAACTCCTTCCAAATCCAATCCTGATACCCTTCCGATAGCATGAGATGTGATATACCAATGCTTCTACAAAACCTGAGACCCATACCATGGCATGAGATGTGATATCAAACTCCCGTCCTATACCATGAGACTTGATATCTCAATGCTTCTAATACCAAACCTGAGACCGGTCCAATAACATGAGATGTGATATCCAAATCCTTCCCCTTCCAAACCTTAGACCCTTCCTTTATCATGAGATGTGATATCCAAGTCCTTCCCATTCCATTCCTGAGACCCTTCCTATAGCATGAGATGTGATATCTCAATGCTTCTAATACCAAACCTGAGACCCTTCCTATAACATGAGATGTGATATCCAAGTCCTTCCCATTCCAATCCTGAGACCCTTCCTATAGCATGAGATGTGATATCTCAATGCTTCTAATACCAAACCTGAGACCCTTCCTATAACATGAATTATGATATCCAAATCCTTCCCATTCCAATCCTGAGACCCTTCCGATAGCAGAGATGTGATATCTCAATGCTTATACCAAACCTAAGACCCTTCCGATAGCATGAGATGTGATATCTCAATGCTTCTAATACCAAACCTGAGATCCTTCCAATAACATGAGATGTGATATCCAACTCCTTCCCCTTCCAAACCTGAGACCCTTCCTTTAGCATGAGATGTGATATCCAGTTCCTCCCATTCTAATCCTGAGACCCTTCCGATAGCAGAGATGTGATATTTCAATGCTTCTAATACCAAACCTGAGATCCTTCCTATAACATGAGATGTGATATCCAACGCCTTCCCATTCCAATCCCGAGACCCTTCCTATAGCATGAGATGTGATATCTCAATGCTTCTAATACCAAACCTGAGATCCTTCCTATAACATGAGATGTGATATCCAACTCCTTACCATTCCAATCCCGAGACCCTTCCTATAGCATGAGATGTGATATCTCAATGCTTCTAATACCAAACCTAAGGTCCTTCCTATAACATGAGATGTGATATCCAAATCCTTCCCATTCCAATCCTGAGACCCTTCCTATAGCATGAGATGTGATATCTCAATGCTTCTAATACCAAACCTGAGACCCTTCCTATAACATGAATTATGATATCCAAATCCTTCCCATTCCAATCCTGAGACCCTTCCGATAGCAGAGATGTGATATCTCAATGCTTATACCAAACCTAAGACCCTTCCGATAGCATGAGATGTGATATCTCAATGCTTCTAATACCAAACCTGAGATCCTTCCAATAACATGAGATGTGATATCCAACTCCTTCCCATTCCAATCCCGAGACCCTTCCTATAGCATGAGATGTGATATCTCAATGCTTCTAATACCAAACCTAAGGTCCTTCCTATAACATGAGATGTGATTTCCAAATCCTTCCCATTCCAAACCTGAGACCCTCCCTTTAGCATGAGATGTGATATCCAACTCCTTCCCCTTCCAAACCTGAGACCCTTCCTTTAGCATGAGATGTGATATCCAGCTCCTCCCATTCTAATCCTGAGACCCTTCCGATAGCAGAGATGTGATATCTCAATGCTTCTAATACCAAACCTAAGGTCCTTCCTATAACATGAGATGTGATATCCAAATCCTTCCCATTCCAAACCTGAGACCCTCCCTTTAGCATGAGATGTGATATCCAACTCCTTCCCATTCCAATCCTGATACCCTTCTGATAGCATGAGATGTGATATCTCAATGCCTCTAATACCAAACCTGAGATCCTACCTCTAACATGAAATGTGATATCCAACTCCTTCCTTTTCCAAACCTGAGACCCTTCCTACAGCATGAGATGTGATATCCAAGTCCTTCCCATTCCAATCCTGAGACCCTTCCTATAACATGAGATGTGATATCCAACTCCTTCTATTCCAACCTGAGACCCTTCCTATAGCATGAGATGGGATATCCAACTCCTTCCAAATCCAATCCTGATACCCTTCCGATAGCATGAGATGTGATATCCAAATGCTTCTACAAAACCTGAGACCCATACCATGGCATGAGATGTGATATCAAACTCCCGTCCTATACCATGAGACTTGATATCTCAATGCTTCTAATACCAAACCTGAGACCGGTCCAATAACATGAGATGTGATATCCAAATCCTTCCCCTTCCAAACCTTAGACCCTTCCTTTATCATGAGATGTGATATCCAAGTCCTTCCCATTCCATTCCTGAGACCCTTCCTATAGCATGAGATGTGATATCCAACTCCTTACCATTCAAATTCTGAGACCCTCCCTATAACAAGAGATGTCATATCCAACTCCTTCCCATTCCAAACCTGAGACCCTTCCTATAACAGGAGATCTGATATCCAACTCCTTCCCATTCCAAACCTGAGACCCTTCCGATAGCATGAGATGTGATATCTCAATGCTTCAAAAACCAAACATGAGAACCATCCTATAACATGAGATGTGAAATCCAAATCCTTCCCTTCCCAAACCTGAGACTCTTCCTATAGCATGAGATGTGATATCTCAATGCTTCTACCAAACCTGAAACCCTTCCTATAGCATGAGATGTGATATCCAACTCCTTCCCATTCCAATCCTGAGACACATCCTATAGCATGAGATGTGATATCACAATGCTTCTAATACCAAACCTGAGACCCGTCCTATAACATGAGATGTGATATCCAAATCCTTCCCCTTCCAAACCTGAGACCCTTCCTTGAGCATGAGATGTGATATATAGCTCCTCCCATTCCAATCCTGAGACCCTTCCTATAGCATGAGATGTGATATCTCAATGCTTCTAATACCAAACCTGAGATCCTTCCTATAACATGAGATGTGATATCCAACTCCTTCCCATTCCAATCCCGAGACCCTTCCTATAGCATGAGATGTGATATCTCAATGCTTCTAATACCAAACCTAAGGTCCTTTCTATAACATGAGATGTGATATCCAAATCCTTCCCATTCCAATCCTGATACCCTTCTGATAGCATGAGATCTGATATCTCAATGCCTCTAATACCAAACCTGAGATCCTACCTCTAACATGAAATGTGATATCCAACTCCTTCCTTTTCCAAACCTGAGACCCTTCCTACAGCATGAGATGTGATATCCAAGTCCTTCCCATTCCAATCCTGAGACCCTTCCTATAACATGAGATGTGATATCCAACTCCTTCTATTCCAACCTGAGACCCTTCCTATAGCATGAGATGGGATATCCAACTCCTTCCAAATCCAATCCTGATACCCTTCCGATAGCATGAGATGTGATATACCAATGCTTCTACAAAACCTGAGACCCATACCATGGCATGAGATGTGATATCAAACTCCCGTCCTATACCATGAGACTTGATATCTCAATGCTTCTAATACCAAACCTGAGACCGGTCCAATAACATGAGATGTGATATCCAAATCCTTCCCCTTCCAAACCTTAGACCCTTCCTTTATCATGAGATGTGATATCCAAGTCCTTCCCATTCCATTCCTGAGACCCTTCCTATAGCATGAGATGTGATATCTCAATGCTTCTAATACCAAACCTGAGACCCTTCCTATAACATGAGATGTGATATCCAAGTCCTTCCCATTCCAATCCTGAGACCCTTCCTATAGCATGAGATGTGATATCTCAATGCTTCTAATACCAAACCTGAGACCCTTCCTATAACATGAATTATGATATCCAAATCCTTCCCATTCCAATCCTGAGACCCTTCCGATAGCAGAGATGTGATATCTCAATGCTTATACCAAACCTAAGACCCTTCCGATAGCATGAGATGTGATATCTCAATGCTTCTAATACCAAACCTGAGATCCTTCCAATAACATGAGATGTGATATCCAACTCCTTCCCCTTCCAAACCTGAGACCCTTCCTTTAGCATGAGATGTGATATCCAGTTCCTCCCATTCTAATCCTGAGACCCTTCCGATAGCAGAGATGTGATATTTCAATGCTTCTAATACCAAACCTGAGATCCTTCCTATAACATGAGATGTGATATCCAACGCCTTCCCATTCCAATCCCGAGACCCTTCCTATAGCATGAGATGTGATATCTCAATGCTTCTAATACCAAACCTGAGATCCTTCCTATAACATGAGATGTGATATCCAACTCCTTACCATTCCAATCCCGAGACCCTTCCTATAGCATGAGATGTGATATCTCAATGCTTCTAATACCAAACCTAAGGTCCTTCCTATAACATGAGATGTGATATCCAAATCCTTCCCATTCCAAACCTGAGACCCTCCCTTTAGCATGAGATGTGATATCCAACTCCTTCCCCTTCCAAACCTGAGACCCTTCCTTTAGCATGAGATGTGATATCCAGCTCCTCCCATTCTAATCCTGAGACCCTTCCGATAGCAGAGATGTGATATCTCAATGCTTCTAATACCAAACCTAAGGTCCTTCCTATAACATGAGATGTGATATCCAAATCCTTCCCATTCCAAACCTGAGACCCTCCCTTTAGCATGAGATGTGATATCCAACTCCTTCCCATTCCAATCCTGATACCCTTCTGATAGCATGAGATGTGATATCTCAATGCCTCTAATACCAAACCTGAGATCCTACCTCTAACATGAAATGTGATATCCAACTCCTTCCTTTTCCAAACCTGAGACCCTTCCTACAGCATGAGATGTGATATCCAAGTCCTTCCCATTCCAATCCTGAGACCCTTCCTATAACATGAGATGTGATATCCAACTCCTTCTATTCCAACCTGAGACCCTTCCTATAGCATGAGATGGGATATCCAACTCCTTCCAAATCCAATCCTGATACCCTTCCGATAGCATGAGATGTGATATCCAAATGCTTCTACAAAACCTGAGACCCATACCATGGCATGAGATGTGATATCAAACTCCCGTCCTATACCATGAGACTTGATATCTCAATGCTTCTAATACCAAACCTGAGACCGGTCCAATAACATGAGATGTGATATCCAAATCCTTCCCCTTCCAAACCTTAGACCCTTCCTTTATCATGAGATGTGATATCCAAGTCCTTCCCATTCCATTCCTGAGACCCTTCCTATAGCATGAGATGTGATATCCAACTCCTTACCATTCAAATTCTGAGACCCTCCCTATAACAAGAGATGTCATATCCAACTCCTTCCCATTCCAAACCTGAGACCCTTCCTATAACAGGAGATCTGATATCCAACTCCTTCCCATTCCAAACCTGAGACCCTTCCGATAGCATGAGATGTGATATCTCAATGCTTCAAAAACCAAACATGAGAACCATCCTATAACATGAGATGTGAAATCCAAATCCTTCCCTTCCCAAACCTGAGACTCTTCCTATAGCATGAGATGTGATATCTCAATGCTTCTACCAAACCTGAAACCCTTCCTATAGCATGAGATGTGATATCCAACTCCTTCCCATTCCAATCCTGAGACACATCCTATAGCATGAGATGTGATATCACAATGCTTCTAATACCAAACCTGAGACCCGTCCTATAACATGAGATGTGATATCCAAATCCTTCCCCTTCCAAACCTGAGACCCTTCCTTGAGCATGAGATGTGATATATAGCTCCTCCCATTCCAATCCTGAGACCCTTCCTATAGCATGAGATGTGATATCTCAATGCTTCTAATACCAAACCTGAGATCCTTCCTATAACATGAGATGTGATATCCAACTCCTTCCCATTCCAATCCCGAGACCCTTCCTATAGCATGAGATGTGATATCTCAATGCTTCTAATACCAAACCTAAGGTCCTTTCTATAACATGAGATGTGATATCCAAATCCTTCCCATTCCAATCCTGATACCCTTCTGATAGCATGAGATCTGATATCTCAATGCCTCTAATACCAAACCTGAGATCCTACCTCTAACATGAAATGTGATATCCAACTCCTTCCTTTTCCAAACCTGAGACCCTTCCTACAGCATGAGATGTGATATCCAAGTCCTTCCCATTCCAATCCTGAGACCCTTCCTATAACATGAGATGTGATATCCAACTCCTTCTATTCCAACCTGAGACCCTTCCTATAGCATGAGATGGGATATCCAACTCCTTCCAAATCCAATCCTGATACCCTTCCGATAGCATGAGATGTGATATACCAATGCTTCTACAAAACCTGAGACCCATACCATGGCATGAGATGTGATATCAAACTCCCGTCCTATACCATGAGACTTGATATCTCAATGCTTCTAATACCAAACCTGAGACCGGTCCAATAACATGAGATGTGATATCCAAATCCTTCCCCTTCCAAACCTTAGACCCTTCCTTTATCATGAGATGTGATATCCAAGTCCTTCCCATTCCATTCCTGAGACCCTTCCTATAGCATGAGATGTGATATCTCAATGCTTCTAATACCAAACCTGAGACCCTTCCTATAACATGAGATGTGATATCCAAGTCCTTCCCATTCCAATCCTGAGACCCTTCCTATAGCATGAGATGTGATATCTCAATGCTTCTAATACCAAACCTGAGACCCTTCCTATAACATGAATTATGATATCCAAATCCTTCCCATTCCAATCCTGAGACCCTTCCGATAGCAGAGATGTGATATCTCAATGCTTATACCAAACCTAAGACCCTTCCTATAGCATGAGATGTGATATCTCAATGCTTCTAATACCAAACCTAAGGTCCTTCCTATAACATGAGATGTGATATCCAAATCCTTCCCATTCCAAACCTGAGACCCTCCCTTTAGCATGAGATGTGATATCCAACTCCTTCCCCTTCCAAACCTGAGACCCTTCCTTTAGCATGAGATGTGATATCCAGCTCCTCCCATTCTAATCCTGAGACCCTTCCGATAGCAGAGATGTGATATCTCAATGCTTCTAATACCAAACCTAAGGTCCTTCCTATAACATGAGATGTGATATCCAAATCCTTCCCATTCCAAACCTGAGACCCTCCCTTTAGCATGAGATGTGATATCCAACTCCTTCCCATTCCAATCCTGATACCCTTCTGATAGCATGAGATGTGATATCTCAATGCCTCTAATACCAAACCTGAGATCCTACCTCTAACATGAAATGTGATATCCAACTCCTTCCTTTTCCAAACCTGAGACCCTTCCTACAGCATGAGATGTGATATCCAAGTCCTTCCCATTCCAATCCTGAGACCCTTCCTATAACATGAGATGTGATATCCAACTCCTTCTATTCCAACCTGAGACCCTTCCTATAGCATGAGATGGGATATCCAACTCCTTCCAAATCCAATCCTGATACCCTTCCGATAGCATGAGATGTGATATCCAAATGCTTCTACAAAACCTGAGACCCATACCATGGCATGAGATGTGATATCAAACTCCCGTCCTATACCATGAGACTTGATATCTCAATGCTTCTAATACCAAACCTGAGACCGGTCCAATAACATGAGATGTGATATCCAAATCCTTCCCCTTCCAAACCTTAGACCCTTCCTTTATCATGAGATGTGATATCCAAGTCCTTCCCATTCCATTCCTGAGACCCTTCCTATAGCATGAGATGTGATATCCAACTCCTTACCATTCAAATTCTGAGACCCTCCCTATAACAAGAGATGTCATATCCAACTCCTTCCCATTCCAAACCTGAGACCCTTCCTATAACAGGAGATCTGATATCCAACTCCTTCCCATTCCAAACCTGAGACCCTTCCGATAGCATGAGATGTGATATCTCAATGCTTCAAAAACCAAACATGAGAACCATCCTATAACATGAGATGTGAAATCCAAATCCTTCCCTTCCCAAACCTGAGACTCTTCCTATAGCATGAGATGTGATATCTCAATGCTTCTACCAAACCTGAAACCCTTCCTATAGCATGAGATGTGATATCCAACTCCTTCCCATTCCAATCCTGAGACACATCCTATAGCATGAGATGTGATATCACAATGCTTCTAATACCAAACCTGAGACCCGTCCTATAACATGAGATGTGATATCCAAATCCTTCCCCTTCCAAACCTGAGACCCTTCCTTGAGCATGAGATGTGATATATAGCTCCTCCCATTCCAATCCTGAGACCCTTCCTATAGCATGAGATGTGATATCTCAATGCTTCTAATACCAAACCTGAGATCCTTCCTATAACATGAGATGTGATATCCAACTCCTTCCCATTCCAATCCCGAGACCCTTCCTATAGCATGAGATGTGATATCTCAATGCTTCTAATACCAAACCTAAGGTCCTTTCTATAACATGAGATGTGATATCCAAATCCTTCCCATTCCAATCCTGATACCCTTCTGATAGCATGAGATCTGATATCTCAATGCCTCTAATACCAAACCTGAGATCCTACCTCTAACATGAAATGTGATATCCAACTCCTTCCTTTTCCAAACCTGAGACCCTTCCTACAGCATGAGATGTGATATCCAAGTCCTTCCCATTCCAATCCTGAGACCCTTCCTATAACATGAGATGTGATATCCAACTCCTTCTATTCCAACCTGAGACCCTTCCTATAGCATGAGATGGGATATCCAACTCCTTCCAAATCCAATCCTGATACCCTTCCGATAGCATGAGATGTGATATACCAATGCTTCTACAAAACCTGAGACCCATACCATGGCATGAGATGTGATATCAAACTCCCGTCCTATACCATGAGACTTGATATCTCAATGCTTCTAATACCAAACCTGAGACCGGTCCAATAACATGAGATGTGATATCCAAATCCTTCCCCTTCCAAACCTTAGACCCTTCCTTTATCATGAGATGTGATATCCAAGTCCTTCCCATTCCATTCCTGAGACCCTTCCTATAGCATGAGATGTGATATCTCAATGCTTCTAATACCAAACCTGAGACCCTTCCTATAACATGAGATGTGATATCCAAGTCCTTCCCATTCCAATCCTGAGACCCTTCCTATAGCATGAGATGTGATATCTCAATGCTTCTAATACCAAACCTGAGACCCTTCCTATAACATGAATTATGATATCCAAATCCTTCCCATACCAATCCTGAGACCCTTCCGATAGCAGAGATGTGATATCTCAATGCTTATACCAAACCTAAGACCCTTCCGATAGCATGAGATGTGATATCTCAATGCTTCTAATACCAAACCTGAGATCCTTCCAATAACATGAGATGTGATATCCAACTCCTTCCCATTCCAATCCCGAGACCCTTCCTATAGCATGAGATGTGATATCTCAATGCTTCTAATACCAAACCTAAGGTCCTTCCTATAACATGAGATGTGATATCCAAATCCTTCCCATTCCAAACCTGAGACCCTCCCTTTAGCATGAGATGTGATATCCAACTCCTTCCCCTTCCAAACCTGAGACCCTTCCTTTAGCATGAGATGTGATATCCAGCTCCTCCCATTCTAATCCTGAGACCCTTCCGATAGCAGAGATGTGATATTTCAATGCTTCTAATACCAAACCTGAGATCCTTCCAATAACATGAGATGTGATATCCAACTCCTTCCCATTCCAATCCCGAGACCCTTCCTATAGCATGAGATGTGATATCTCAATGCTTCTAATACCAAACCTAAGGTCCTTCCTATAACATGAGATGTGATATCCAAATCCTTCCCATTCCAAACCTGAGACCCTCCCTTTAGCATGAGATGTGATATCCAACTCCTTCCCCTTCCAAACCTGAGACCCTTCCTTTAGCATGAGATGTGATATCCAGCTCCTCCCATTCTAATCCTGAGACCCTTCCGATAGCAGAGATGTGATATTTCAATGCTTCTAATACCAAACCTGAGATCCTTCCTATAACATGAGATGTGATATCCAACTCCTTCCCATTCCAATCCCGAGACCCTTCCTATAGCATGAGATGTGATATCTCAATGCTTCTAATACCAAACCTGAGATCCTTCCTATAACATGAGATGTGATATCCAACTCCTTCCCATTCCAATCCCGAGACCCTTCCTATAGCATGAGATGTGATATCTCAATGCTTCTAATACCAAACCTAAGGTCCTTCCTATAACATGAGATGTGATATCCAAATCCTTCCCATTCCAAACCTGAGACCCTCCCTTTAGCATGAGATGTGATATCCAACTCCTTCCCATTCCAATCCTGATACCCTTCTGATAGCATGAGATGTGATATCTCAATGCCTCTAATACCAAACCTGAGATCCTACCTCTAACATGAAATGTGATATCCAACTCCTTCCTTTTCCAAACCTGAGACCCTTCCTACAGCATGAGATGTGATATCCAAGTCCTTCCCATTCCAATCCTGAGACCCTTCCTATAACATGAGATGTGATATCCAACTCCTTCTATTCCAACCTGAGACCCTTCCTATAGCATGAGATGGGATATCCAACTCCTTCCAAATCCAATCCTGATACCCTTCCGATAGCATGAGATGTGATATCCAAATGCTTCTACAAAACCTGAGACCCATACCATGGCATGAGATGTGATATCAAACTCCCGTCCTATACCATGAGACTTGATATCTCAATGCTTCTAATACCAAACCTGAGACCGGTCCAATAACATGAGATGTGATATCCAAATCCTTCCCCTTCCAAACCTTAGACCCTTCCTTTATCATGAGATGTGATATCCAAGTCCTTCCCATTCCATTCCTGAGACCCTTCCTATAGCATGAGATGTGATATCTAAATGCTTCTAATACCAAACCTGAGACCCTTCCTATAACATGAGATGTGATATCCAAGTCCTTCCCATTCCAATCCTGAGACCCTTCCTATAGCATGAGATGTGATATCTCAATGCTTCTAATACCAAACCTGAGACCCTTCCTATAACATGAATTGTGATATCCAAATCCTTCCCATTCCAATCCTGAGACCCTTCCGATAGCAGAGATGTGATATCTCAATGCTTATACCAAACCTAAGACCCTTCCGATAGCATGAGATGTGATATCTCAATGCTTCTAATCCCAAACCTGAGATCCTTCCAATAACATGAGATATGATGTCCAAATCCCTCCCCTTCCAAACCTTAGACCATCCCTTTAGCATGAGATTTGATATCCAACTCCTTCCCATTCCAATCCTGAGACCCTTCTGATGGCATGAGATGTGATATCTCAATGCCTCTAAAACCAAACCTGAGATCCTACCTCTAACATGAAATGTGATATCCAACTCCTTCCCCTTCCAACCCTGAGAGCCTTCCTACAGAATGAGATGTGATGTCCAAGTCCTTCCCATTCCAAACCGGAGACCCTTCCTATAACATGAGATGTGATATCCAACTCCTTCCCATTCCAATCATGAGACCCTTCCTATAGCTTGAGATGTGATATCCAACTCCTTCTCATTCCAATTCTGAGACCCGTCCTATACCATGAGACTTGATATCTCAATGCTTCAAATACCAAACCTGAGACCGGTCCTATAACATGAGATGTGATACCCAAATCCGTCCCCTTCCAAACCTTAGACCCTTCCTATAGCATGAGATGTGATATCTCAATGCTTCTAAAACCAAACATGAGAACCATCCTATAACATGAGATGTGAAATCCAAATCCTTCCCTTTCCAAACCTGAGACCCTTCCTATAGCTTGAGATGAAATATCAAACTCCTTCCCATTCCAATCCTGAGATAGCTTGAGATGTGATATCCAACTCCATCCCATTCCAATCCTGAGACCCTTCCGATAGCATGAGATGTGATAGCTCAATGCTTCTAATATCAAAACTGAGACCCTCCCTATAGTATGAGATGTGAATTCTAAGTCCTTCCCATTCCTATCCTGAGACCCTTCCGATAGCAGAGATGTGATATCTCAATGCTTATACCGAACCTGATGACCCTTCCTTTAGCATGAGATGTGATATTCAACTCCTTCCCATTCCAAACCTGAGACCCTTCCTATAACATGAGACGTGATATCCAACTCCTTCCCATTCCAAACCTGAGACCTTTCCTTTAGCATATGTGATATCCAACTCCTTCCAATTCCAATACTGAGACCCTTCCAATAGCATATGTGATATCTCAATGCTTCTAATATCAAAACTGAGACCCTCCCTCTAACATGAGATGTGATATCCAACTCCTTCCCATTCCAATACTGAGACCCTTCCAATAGCATATGTGATATCTCTATGCTTCTAATACCAAACCTGAGGCCCTTCCCGTAGTATATGTGAAATCCAACTCCTTCCCATTCCAAACTTGTGACCCTTCCTGTAGCATGAAATGTGATTTTTCACCCCTTCCAATACCATACCCTAGCCTAGACCATTCCCACAGCCTGAGATTTGAAATCTCATTTCTTCCAATACCAAACCCGAGACCCTTCCGATAGGATGTGATTTGATATCTCAGTGCTTCTAATACCAAACCTGAGATCCTCCCTATAACAAGAGATATCATATCCAACTCCTTCCCATTCCAATCCTGAGACTCTTCCTATAGCATGACATGTGATATCGAACTTCCCATTCAAATCCTGAGACTCAGACCTCCCCGTCTAACCTCACCACTCCTAGCTCCCGGATTGATAATGCACTCCTGCTGTGTCTTCTCTCCCTTCTTCTGCTTCCTTTCCTCTCTCCTTCCTCATGTGCCCTAGGTCAGGCTCCTTCTACACCTCCGCAAGGATTACTGATTTGTACCCCTCCCCACTCTCAACTCTCACTCAGTTAACACTCATCTGACATCTGCCATTTCCTGGAAGAACCCGACCTTGATGTCCTTGTTCTAACCGAGACATGGATGACGGCCAGCGCTGTCTCGAGCTCTGACACTTTCCTCCCTGATGACAAGTTCCTCTCCATGCCCAGATCCAAACGTTCATGAGGGGGAGTATCCTTGATTCCTGTAGTAAATTGCTTTCCTTTGCAGGCCGACTCCTCTCACGAATGCCTTGTCTGCATGCATTCTCTCTTTCCTGGCCATTCTCTCACCGTGGCTATTTGCCTACCCCCTTCCTCTCTCAGTGGATGGACTTCTCCATCCTAGCCTCCTACCACTCAACTCCGTCTACTTGGAGAATTCAAAATGAACCTGTATGCTTCCTGACCTGGAATTTTACGAGATCTGCAACTCTTCATGTCTCTGGCCCTACACACTGCAGGGAATACTCAGGATTTTCTGATCTCAGACATCCCCCTATGTAACCCTCTCAACAATCCTCTCCCGTGGTGATCAAGTTCTCATCTCCAAAGAAGGCTAACTACCAGCTGTTCCTCCTCAGTGGAGTTCTCCCTTTCTGTCCCTGCTCTCTGCATCGTTTCGCGTTGCAAACACTCGCTTCCCTGCTCTCTGGTTTAGACGCTTTTCCTTCTTCCTTTCTGTGCCTGTTCTCTGCATCGTTTCGCGTTGCAGAAAACAACTCGCTTCCCAGCTCTCTGGTTTAGACGTGTGTTCCCTGCCTTCTCTCCTCTTCCCGCTGCCTTCAAATCAACAAATGAGCTTCAAAAGATACACGGTGCTCAGAATGCTTTATAACACCCATTATTCAAGATATAGCTGTAACCCGCTAGACGTATTGAAAAGTGCTAAAAACTAGCAAAATAGCTAGAAAATGTTCTTTCCTCGCGTTTTGGTAAATACGAATTCTGGTGGATTCCCATTTTGTACTCCGTGCATTTGTTCAGTCGAATCCTGATGTTTTTAACCACTCGTCACCCATACAAGGGGGAGATCAAAATCTACTGTTCACAGGCTGAATGTATACTGCTGAAATCGTCAATGCATTATCGTTTAAACCGACTGTTCTGGAAAGTGTATTTGCCATCTGTTATTCCAGTCAGCATGTTTTCATCGTCCCTTCTTGTTTCAAGGCTGCACTCCCGTGGTGATCACATTCTCCTCTCCAGAGCAGGCTAACTACCAGCTGCTCCTCCTCAGAGGCGTTCCACCTTTCTGTCCCTGCTCCCTGCACCGTTTCGCGTTGCATGTACTCGCTTCCCAGCTCTCTGGTTTAGATGTGTGTTCCCTGCCTTCTCTCCTCTTCCTACAGCCTTCCAATGAGCTCCACAAGATAGTGTTCAGAATGCTTTATAACCCCATTATTCAACATATAGCTGTAACCCGCTAGACGTATTGAAACGTGCTAAAAACTAGCAAAAATAGCTAGAAAATGTACTTCCCTCGCGTTTTTGTAAATGCGAATTCTGGTGGGTTCCCATGTTGTATGTACTGTGTCCGTGCGTTTGTGTCGAATCCTGAAGTTTTTAACCACTGTTCTCCCATACTAGGGAGGGGGGGTCAACATCTACTGCTGTTCACAGGCTGAATGTATACGGCTGAAATCTTCAAGGCATTATCAGCTTTCCTGACTGTTTTGGAACGTGTATTTGCCATCTGTTAATGCAGTCGTCCTTTGTTCATCGTTCCTTCTAGTTTACAGGCTGCACTCCCCTAGTGATCACATTCTTCTCTCCTATGCAGGCTAACTACCAGCTGCTCCTCCTCATAGGTGTTCCTCCTTTCTGTCCCTGCTCCCTGCACCGTTTCGCGTTGCATGTACTCGCTTCCCAGCTCTCTGGTTGAGATGCGTGTTCCCTGCCTTCTCTCCTCTTGCTACAGCCTTCCAATTTGCTCCACAAGATACAGTGTTCAGAATGCTTTATAACACCCATTATTCAACATATAGCTGTAACCAGCTAGACGTATTGAAACGTGCTAAAAACTAGCAAAAACAGCTAGAAAATGTACTTCCCTCGCGTTTTGGTAAATGCAGGGTACACGCGTCTAAACCAGAGAGCAGGCAAGCGAGCATTTCAGCAGTATAAATTCAGCCTGTGAACAACACATTTTGACCCTCCCTTGTATGGGAGAAGAGTGGTTCAAAAGACCAGGATTCGACTGAACAAACGCACGAACAGAGTACAAAATGGGAATCCACCAGAATTCGCATTTACCAAAACGCGAGGAAAGTACATTTTCTAGCTGTTTCTGCTCGTTTTTAGCACGTTTCAATACGTCTAGCGGGTTACAGCTATATGTTGAATAATGGGTGTTATAAAGCATTCTGAACACTGTATCTTGTGGAGCTCATTGGAAGGCTGTAGGAAGAGGAGAGAAGGCAGGGAATACGCATCTAAACCAGAGCTGGGAAGCGAGTACATGCAACGCGAAACGGTGCAGGGAGCAGGGACAGAAAGGATGAACGCCTATGAGGAGGAGCAGCTGGTAGTCAGCCTGCTCTGGAGAGGAGAATGTGATCACCAGGGGAGTGCAGCCTGTAAAGTAGAAGGGACGATGAACACAGGGCGACTGCATTAACAGATGGCAAATACACGTTCCAAAACAGTCAGGAAAGCTGATAATGCCTTGAAGATTTCAACCGTATACCTTCAGCCTGTGAACAGCAGTAGACGTTGACCCCCCCCTTGTATGGGAGAACAGTGGTTAAAAACTTCAGGATTCGACAACAAACGCACGGACAGTACATACATGGGAAGCCATCAGAATTAGCATTTACAAAAACGCGAGGAAAGTACATTTTCTAGCTGTTTTTGCTAGTTTACAGCACGTTTCAATACGTCTAGCGGGTTACGGCTATATGTTGAATAATGGGTGTTATAGAGCATTCTGAGCACTGTGTATCTTTTGGAGCTCATTTTTTGATTTGAAGGCAGCGGGAAGAGGAGAGAAGGCAGGGAACACGCGTCTAAACCAGAGAGCTGGGAAGCGAGTACTTGCAACGCGAAAAGGGCAGAAAGGAAGAAGGCCTCTGAGAAGGAAAAGCGTCTAAACCAGAGAGCAGGGAAGCGAGTGTTTGCAACGCGCAGGGATCAGGGACAGAAAGGGAGAACTCCTCTGAGGAGGAACAGCTGGCAGTTAGCCTTCTTTGGAGATAAGAACTTGATCACCACGGGAGAGGATTGTTGAGAGGGTTACAGAGGGGGAGGTCTGAGATCAGAAAATCCTGAGTATTCCCTGCAGTGTGTAGGGCCAGCGACATGAAGAGTTGCAGATCTCGTAAAAGTCCAGGTCAGGAAGCATACAGGTTCATGTTGAATTCTCCAAGTAGGCGGAGTTGAGTGGTAGGAGGCTAGGATGGAGAAGTCCATCCACTGAGAGAGGAAGGGGGTAGGCAAATAGCCACGGTGAGAGAATGGCCAGGAGAGAATGCATGCAGACAAGGCATTCGTGAAAGGAGTCGGCCTGCAAAGGAAAGCAATTTACTACAGGAATCAAGGATAAGCATTGAGATATCACATCTCATGCTATAGGAAGGGTCTCAGGATTGGAATGGGAAGGACTTAGATATCACATATGCTATAGGGAGGGTCTCAGTTTTGATATTAGAAGCATTGAGATATCACATCTCATGCTATCGGAAGTGTCTCAGGATTGGAATGGGAAGGAGCTGGATATCACATCTCATGCTAAAGGAAGGGTCTCAGGTTTGGAACGGGAAGGAGTTGGATATCACATCTCATGCTATAGGAAGGGTCTCAGGATTGGAATGGGAAGGACTTAGATATCACATATGCAATAGGGAGGGTCTCAGTTTTGATATTAGAAGCATTGAGATATCACGTCTCATGCTATCGGAAGTGTCTCAGGATTGGAATGGGAAGGAGCTGGATATCACATCTCATGCTAAAGGAAGGGTCTCAGGTTTGGAACGGGAAGGAGTTGGATATCACATCTCATGCTATAGGAAGGGTCTCAGGTTTGGTATAAGCAGTGAGATATCACATCTCATGCTATAGGAAGTGTCTCAGGATTGGAATGGGAAGGAGTTGGATATCACATCTCATGTTATAGGAAGGATCTCAGGTTTGGTATAAGCATTGAGATATCACATGTCTGCTATCGGAAGGGTCTAAGGTTTGGAAGGGGAAGGATTTGGATATCACATCTCATGTTATAGGACGGGTCTCAGGTTTGGTATTAGAAGCATTGAGATATCAAGTCTCATGGTATAGGAAGGGTCTCAGAATTGGAATGGGAAGGAGTTGGATATCACATCTCAAGCTATATGAAGGGTCTCAGGATTAGAATGGGAAGGAGTTTGATATCACATCTCATGCCATAGTATGGGTCTCAGGTTTGGTAGAAGCATTGGGATATCAGATCTCATGCTATCGGAAGGATATCGGGATTGGATTTGGAAGGAGTTGGATATCCCATCTCATGCTATAGGAAGGGTCTCAGGTTGGAATGGGAAGGAGTTGGATATCACATCTCATGTTAAAGGAAGGGTCTCAGGATTGGAATGGGAAGGACTTGGATATCACATCTCATGCTATAGGAAGGCTCTCAGGTTTGCAAGGGGAAAGAGTTGGATATCACATTTCATGTTAGAGGTAGGATCTCAGGTTTGGTATTAGAAGTATTGAGATATCACATCTCATGCTATCAGAAGGATCTCAGGTTTGGTATAGAAGCATTGAGATATCATATCTTATGCTATCAGAAGAGTCTCAGGATTGGAATGGGAAGGAGTTGGATATCACATCTCATGCTAAAGGGAGGGTCTCAGGTTTGGAAGGGGAAGGATTTGGATATCACATCTCATGTTATAGGATGGATCTCAGGTTTGGTATTAGAAGTATTGAGATATCACATCTCATGTTATCGGAAGGATCTCAGGTTATTAGAAGTTAGAAGTATTAGAAGTATTGAGATATCACCTCTCATGCTATAGGAAGGGTCTCAGGATTGGAATGGGAAGGAGTTGGAAATCACATCTCATGCTAAAGGAAGGGTCTCAGGTTTGGTAGAAGCATTGAGATATCACATCTCATGCTATAGGAAGGGTCTCAGGATTGGAATGGGAAGGACTTAGATATCACATATCATGCTATAGGGAGGGTCTCAGTTTTGATATTAGAAGCATTGAGATATCACATCTCATGCTATCGGAAGTGTCTCAGGATTGGAATGGGAAGGAGCTGGATATCACATCTCATGCTAAAGGAAGGGTCTCAGGTTTGGAACGGGAAGGAGTTGGATATCACATCTCATGCTATAGGAAGGGTCTCAGGATTGGAATGGGAAGGACTTAGATATCACATATGCTATAGGGAGGGTCTCAGTTTTGATATTAGAAGCATTGAGATATCACATCTCATGCTATCGGAAGTGTCTCAGGATTGGAATGGGAAGGAGCTGGATATCACATCTCATGCTAAAGGAAGGGTCTCAGGTTTGGAACGGGAAGGAGTTGGATATCACATCTCATGTTATAGGAAGGGTCTCAGGTTTCGTATAAACATTGAGATATCACATCTCTGCTATCGGAAGTGTCTCAGGATTGGAATGGGAAGGAGTTGGATATCCCATCTCATGTTATAGGACGGGTCTCAGGTTTTTTATTAAAATCATTGACATATTATATTGCATGCTGTAGGAAGGGTCTAAGGATTGGAATGGGAAGGACTTGGATATCACATCTCATGCTATAGATAGGCTCTCAGGTTTGGAAAGTGAAGGAGTTGGATATCACATTTCATGTTAGAGGAAGGATCTCAGGTTTGGTATTAGAGGCATTCAGATATCACATCTCAGGCTATAGGAAGGGTCTCAGGATTGGAATGGGAAGGAGTTGGATATCACATCTCATGCTATAGGAAGGGTCTTGAGATATCACATCTCATGCTATAGGAAGTGTCTCAGGATTGGAATGGGAAGGAGTTGTATATGACATCTCATGCCGTAGGGAGGGTCTCAGGTTTGGTATAAACATTGAGATATCACATCTCTGCTATCGATAGGGTCTCAGGATTGGAATGGAAAGGAGTTGGATATCCCATCTCATGTTATAGGAAGAGTCTCAGGTTTGGTATTAGAAGCATTGAGATATCACATCTCATGCTATAGGAAATGTCTCAGGATTGGAATGGGAAGGACTTGGGTATCACATCTCATGCTATAGGGAGGGTCTCAAGTTTGATATTAGAAGCATTGAGATATCACATCTCATGCTATAGGAAGGGTCTCAGGATTGGAATGGGAAGGAGTTGGATATCACATCTCATGCTATAGGAAGGGTCTCAGGTTTGGTATAAGCAGTGAGATATCACATCTCATGCTATAGGAAGTGTCTCAGGATTGGAATGGGAAGGAGTTGGATATCACATCTCATGTTATAGGAAGGATCTCAGGTTTGGTATAAGCATTGAGGTATCACATGTCTGCTATCGGAAGGGTCTAAGGTTTGGAAGGGGAAGGATTTGGATATCACATCTCATGTTATAGGACGGGTCTCAGGTTTGGTATTAGAAGCATTGAGATATCAAGTCTCATGGTATAGGAAGGGTCTCAGAATTGGAATGGGAAGGAGTTGGATATCACATCTCAAGCTGTAGGAAGGGTCTCAGGATTAGAATGGGAAGGAGTTTGATATCACATCTCATGCCATAGTATGGGTCTCAGGTTTGGTAGAAGCATTGGGATATCAGATCTCATGCTATCGGAAGGGTATCGGGATTGGATTTGGAAGGAGTTGGATATCCCATCTCATGCTATAGGAAGGGTCTCAGGTTGGAATGGGAAGGAGTTGGATATCACATCTCATGTTATAGGAAGGGTCTCAGGATTGGAATGGGAAGGACTTGGATATCACATCTCATGCTATAGGAAGGCTCTCAGGTTTGCAAGGGGAAAGAGTTGGATATCACATTTCATGTTAGAGGTAGGATCTCAGGTTTGGTATTAGAAGTATTGAGATATCACATCTCATGCTATCGGAAGGATCTCAGGTTTGGTATAGAAGCATTGAGATATCATATCTTATGCTATCAGAAGGGTCTCAGGATTGGAATGGGAAGGATTTGGATATCACATCTCATGCTAAAGGGAGGGTCTCAGGTTTGGAAGGGGAAGGATTTGGATATCACATCTCATGTTATAGGATGGATCTCAGGTTTGGTATTAGAAGTATTGAGATATCACATCTCATGTTATCGGAAGGATCTCAGGTTTGGTATTAGAAGTATTGAGATATCACCTCTCATGCTATAGGAAGGGTCTCAGGATTGGAATGGGAAGGAGTTGGAAATCACATCTCATGCTAAAGGAAGGGTCTCAGGTTTGGTAGAAGCATTGAGATATCACATCTCATGCTATAGGAAGGGTCTCAGGATTGGAATGGGAAGGACTTAGATATCACATATCATGCTATAGGGAGGGTCTCAGTTTTGATATTAGAAGCATTGAGATATCACATCTCATGCTATCGGAAGTGTCTCAGGATTGGAATGGGAAGGAGCTGGATATCACATCTCATGCTAAAGGAAGGGTCTCAGGTTTGGAACGGGAAGGAGTTGGATATCACATCTCATGTTATAGGAAGGGTCTCAGGTTTGGTATAAACATTGAGATATCACATCTCTGCTATCGGAAGTGTCTCAGGATTGGAATGGGAAGGAGTTGGATATCCCATCTCATGTTATAGGACGGGTCTCAGGTTTTTTATTAGAATCATTGAGATATCATATTGCATGCTGTAGGAAGGGTCTAAGGATTGGAATGGGAAGGACCTGGATATCACATCTCATGCTATAGATAGGCTCTCAGGTTTGGAAAGTGAAGGAGTTGGATATCATATTTCATGTTAGAGGAAGGATCTCAGGTTTGGTATTAGAGGCATTCAGATATCACATCTCAGGCTATAGGAAGGGTCTCAGGATTGGAATGGGAAGGAGTTGGATATCACATCTCATGCTATAGGAAGGGTCTCAGGTTTGGAATAAGCATTGAGATCATATCTCATGCTATAGGAAGGGTCCAGGATTGGAATGGAAGGAGTTGGATATCACATCTCATGTTATAGGAAGGATCTCAGGTTTGGTATTAGAAGCATTGAGACATCACATCTCATGCTATAGGAAGGGTCTCAGGATTGGAATGGGAAGGAGTTGGATATCACATCTCATGCTATAGGAAGGGTCTCAGGATTGGAATGGGAAGGAGTTGAATATGACATCTCATGCCGTAGGAAGGGTCTCAGGTTTGGTATAAACATTGAGATATCACATCTCTGCTATCAAAAGGGTCTCAGGATTGGAATGGGAAGGAGTTGGATATCCCATCTCATGTTATAGGAAGAGTCTCAGGTTTGGTATTAGAAGCATTGAGATATCACATCTCATGCTATAGGAAGTGTCTCAGGATTGGAATGGGAAGGACTTGGATATCACATCTCATGCTATAGGTAGGGTCTCAAGTTTGATATTAGAAGCATTGAGATATCACATCTCATGCTATAGGAAGGGTCTGAGGATTGGAATGGGAAGGAGTTGGATATCACATCTCATGCTATGGGAAGGGTCTCAGGTTTGGTATAAGCAGTGAGATATCACATCTCATGCTATAGGAAGTGTCTCAGGATTGGAATGGGAAGGAGTTGGATATCACATCTCATGTTATAGGAAGGATCTCAGGTTTGGTATAAGCATTGAGATATCACATCTCTGCTATCGGAAGGGTCTCAGGATTGGAATGGGAAGGAGTTGGATATTCCCATCTCATGTTATAAGAAGGGTCTAAGGTTTGGTATTAGAAGCACTGAGATATCACAACTCATGCTATAGGAAGGGTCTCAGGATTGGAATGGGAAGGACTTGGATATCACATCTCATGCTATAGGGAGGGTCTCAAGTTTGATATTAGAAGCTTTGAGATATCACATCTCATGATATCGGAAGGGTCTCAGGATTGGAATGGGAAGGAGTTGGATATCACATCTCATGATAAAGGAAGGGTCTAAGGTTTGGAAGGGGAAGGATTTGGATATCACATCTCATGTTATATTACGGGTCTCAGGTTTGGTATTAGAAGCATTGAGATATCAAGTCTCATAGTATAGGAAGGGTCTCAGAATTGGAATGGGAAGGAGTTGGATATCACATCTCAAGCTATAGGAAGGGTCTCAGTATTGGAATGGGAAGGACTTGGATATCACATCTCATGCTATAGGAAGGCTCTCAGGTTTGGAAGGGGAAAGAGTTGGATATCACATTTCATGTTAGAGGTAGGATCTCAGGTTTGGTATTAGAGGCATTGAGATATCACATCTCATGCTATCAGAAGGGTCTCAGGAATGGAATGGGAAGGAGTTGGATATCACATCTCATGCTAAAGGGAGGGTCTCAGGTTTGGAAGGGGAAGGATTTGGATATCACATCTCATGTTATAGGAAGGATCTCAGGTTTGGTATTAGAAGCATTGAGATATCACATCTCATGCTATCGGAAGGATCTCAGGTTTGGTATTAGAAGCATTGAGATATCACATCTCATGCTATCAGAAGAGTCTCAGGATTGGAATAGGAAGGAGTTGGATATCACATCTCATGCTAAAGGGAGGGTCTCAGGTTTGGAAGGGGAAGGATTTGGATATCACATCTCATGTTATCGGAAGGATCTCACGTTTGGTATTAGAAGTATTGAGATATCATATCTCATGCTATAGGAAGGGTCTCAGGATTGGAATGGGAAGGAGTTGGATATCACATCTCATGCTATAGGGAGGGTCTCAGGATTGGAATGGGAAGGACTTAGATATCACATATCATGCTATAGGGAGGGTCTCAGTTTTGATATTAGAAGCATTGAGATATCACATCTCATGCTATCGGAAGTGTCTCAGGATTGGAATGGGAAGGAGCTGGATATCACATCTCATGCTAAAGGAAGGGTCTCAGGTTTGGAACGGGAAGGATTTGGATATCACATCTCATGTTATAGGAAGGGTCTCAGGTTTGGTATAAGCATTGAGATATCACATCTCTGCTATCGGAAGAGTCTCAGGATTGGAATGGGAAGGAGTTGAATATCCCATCTCATGTTATAGGACGGGTCTCAGGTTTGTTATTAGAATCATTGAGATATCATATTGCATGCTATAGGAAGGGTCTAAGGGTTGGAATGTGAAGGACTTGGATATCACATCTCATGCTATAGATAGGCTCTTAGGTTTGGAAAGGGAAGGAGTTGGATATCACATTTCATGTTAGAGGAAGGATCTCAGGTTTGGTATTAGAAGCATAGAGATATCACATCTCATGCTATAGGAAGGGTCTCAGGATTGGAATGGGAAGCAGTTGGATATCACATCTCATGCTATAGGAAGTGTCTCAGGATTGGAATGGGAAGGACTTGGGTATCACATCTCATGCTATAGGGAGGGTCTCAAGTTTGATATTAGAAGCATTGAGATATCACATTTCATGATATCGGAAGGGTCTCAAGATTGGAATGGGTAGGAGTTGGCTATCACATCTCATGATAAAGGAAGGGTCTAAGGTTTGGAAGGGGAAGGATTTGGATATCACATCTCATGTTATAGGACGGGTCTCAGGTTTGGTATTAGAAGCATTGAGATATCAAGTCTCATGGTATAGGAAGGGTCTCAGAATTGGAATGGGAAGGAGTTGGATATCACATCTCAAGCTATAGGAAGGGTCTCAGGATTAGAATGGGAAGGAGTTTGATATCACATCTCATGCCATAGTATGGGTCTCAGGTTTGGTAGAAGCATTGGGATATCAGATCTCATGCTATCGGAAGGGTATCGGGATTGGATTTGGAAGGAGTTGGATATCCCATCTCATGCTATAGGAAGGGTCTCAGGTTGGAATGGGAAGGAGTTGGATATCACATCTCATGTTATAGGAAGGGTCTCAGGATTGGAATGGGAAGGACTTGGATATCACATCTCATGCTATAGGAAGGCTCTCAGGTTTGCAAGGGGAAAGAGTTGGATATCACATTTCATGTTAGAGGTAGGATCTCAGGTTTGGTATTAGAAGTATTGAGATATCACATCTCATGCTATCAGAAGGATCTCAGGTTTGGTAAAGAAGCATTGAGATATCATATCTTATGCTATCAGAAGAGTCTCAGGATTGGAATGGGAAGGAGTTGGATATCACATCTCATGCTAAAGGGAGGGTCTCAGGTTTGGAAGATAAGGATTTGGATATCACATCTCATGTTATAGGAAGGATCTCAGGTTTGGTATAAGCATTGAGATATCACATCTGTGCTATCGGAAGGGCCTCAGGATTGGAATGAGAAGGAGTTGGATATTCCCATCTCATGTTATAGGGAGGGTCTCAAGTTTGATATTAGAAGCATTGAGATATCACATTTCATGATATCGGAAGGGTCTCAAGATTGGATTGGGAAGGAGTTGGCTATCACATCTCATGATAAAGGAAGGGTCTAAGGTTTGGAAGGGGAAGGATTTGGATATCACATCTCATGTTATAGGACGGGTCTCAGGTTTGGTATTAGAAGCATTGAGATATCAAGTCTCATGGTATAGGAAGGGTCTCAGAATTGGAATGGGAAGGAGTTGGATATCACATCTCAAGCTATAGGAAGGGTCTCAGGATTAGAATGGGAAGGAGTTTGATATCACATCTCATGCCATAGTATGGGTCTCAGGTTTGGTAGAAGCATTGGGATATCAGATCTCATGCTATCGGAAGGGTATCGGGATTGGATTTGGAAGGAGTTGGATATCCCATCTCATGCTATAGGAAGGGTCTCAGGTTGGAATGGGAAGGAGTTGGATATCACATCTCATGTTATAGGAAGGGTCTCAGGATTGGAATGGGAAGGACTTGGATATCACATCTCATGCTATAGGAAGGCTCTCAGGTTTGCAAGGGGAAAGAGTTGGATATCACATTTCATGTTAGAGGTAGGATCTCAGGTTTGGTATTAGAAGTATTGAGATATCACATCTCATGCTATCAGAAGGATCTCAGGTTTGGTAAAGAAGCATTGAGATATCATATCTTATGCTATCAGAAGAGTCTCAGGATTGGAATGGGAAGGAGTTGGATATCACATCTCATGCTAAAGGGAGGGTCTCAGGTTTGGAAGATAAGGATTTGGATATCACATCTCATGTTATAGGAAGGATCTCAGGTTTGGTATTAGAAGTATTGAGATATCACATCTCATGCTATCGGAAGGATCTCAGGTTTGGTATAGAAGCATTGAGATATCATATCTTATGCTATCAGAAGGGTCTCAGGATTGGAATGGGAAGGAGTTGGATATCACATCTCATGCTAAAGAGAGGGTCTCAGGTTTGGAAGGGGAAGGATTTGGATATCACATCTCATGTTATAGGATGGATCCCAGGTTTGGTATTAGAAGTATTGAGATATCACATCTCATGTTATCGGAAGGATCTCAGGTTTGGTATTAGAAGTATTGAGATATCACCTCTCATGCTATAGGAAGGGTCTCAGGATTGGAATGGGAAGGAGTTGGATATCACATCTCATGCTAAAGGAAGGGTCTCAGGTTTGGTAGAAGCATTGAGATATCACATCTCATGCTATAGGAAGGGTCTCAGGATTGGAATGGGAAGGACTTAGATATCACATATCATGCTATAGGGAGGGTCTCAGTTTTGATATTAGAAGCATTGAGATATCACATCATGCTATCGGAAGTGTCTCAGGATTGGAATGGGAAGGAGCTGGATATCACATCTCATGCTAATGGAAGGGTCTCAGGTTTGGAACGGGAAGGAGTTGGATATCACATCTCATGTTATAGGAAGGGTCTCAGGTTTGGTATAAACATTGAGATATCACATCTCTGCTATCGGAAGTGTCTCAGAATTGGAATGGGAAGGAGTTGGATATCCCATCTCATGTTATAGGACGGGTCTCAGGTTTTTTATTAGAATCATTGAGATATCATATTGCATGCTGTAGGAAGGGTCTAAGGATTGGAATGGGAAGGACTTGGATATCACATCTCATGCTATAGATAGGCTCTCAGGTTTGGAAAGTGAAGGAGTTGGATATCACATTTCATGTTAGAGGAAGGATCTCAGGTTTGGTATTAGAAGCATTGAGGCATCACATCTCATGCTATAGGAAGGGTCTCATGATTGGAATGGGAAGGAGTTGGATATCACATCTCATGCTATAGGAAGGGTCTCAGGATTGGAATGGGAAGGAGTTGAATATGACATCTCATGCCGTAGGAAGGGTCTCAGGTTTGGTATAAACATTGAGATATCACATCTCTGCTATTGAAAGGGTCTCAGGATTGGAATGGAAAGGAGTTGGATATCCCATCTCATGTTATAGGAAGAGTCTCAGGTTTGGTATTAGAAGCATTGAGATATCACATCTCATGCTATAGGAAGTGTCTCAGGATTGGAATGGGAAGGACTTGGGTATCACATCTCATGCTATAGGGAGGGTCTCAAGTTTGATATTAGAAGCATTGAGATATCACATCTCATGCTATAGGAAGGGTCTCAGGATTGGAATGGGAAGGAGTTGGATATCACATCTCATGCTATAGGAAGGGTCTCAGGTTTGGTATAAGCAGTGAGATATCACATCTCATGCTATAGGAAGTGTCTCAGGATTGGAATGGGAAGGAGTTGGATATCACATCTCATGTTATAGGAAGGATCTCAGGTTTGGTATAAGCATTGAGATATCACATCTCTGCTATCGGAAGGGTCTAAGGTTTGGAAGGGGAAGGATTTGGATATCACATCTCATGTTATAGGACGGGTCTCAGGTTTGGTATTAGAAGCATTGAGATATCAAGTCTCATGGTATAGGAAGGGTCTCAGAATTGGAATGGGAAGGAGTTGGATATCACATCTCAAGCTATAGGAAGGGTCTCAGGATTAGAATGGGAAGGAGTTTGATATCACATCTCATGCCATAGTATGGGTCTCAGGTTTGGTAGAAGCATTGGGATATCAGATCTCATGCTATCGGAAGGGTATCGGGATTGGATTTGGAAGGAGTTGGATATCCCATCTCATGCTATAGGAAGGGTCTCAGGTTGGAATGGGAAGGAGTTGGATATCACATCTCATGTTATAGGAAGGGTCTCAGGATTGGAATGGGAAGGACTTGGATATCACATCTCATGCTATAGGAAGGCTCTCAGGTTTGCAAGGGGAAAGAGTTGGATATCACATTTCATGTTAGAGGTAGGATCTCAGGTTTGGTATTAGAAGTATTGAGATATCACATCTCATGCTATCAGAAGGATCTCAGGTTTGGTATAGAAGCATTGAGATATCATATCTTATGCTATCAGAAGAGTCTCAGGATTGGAATGGGAAGGAGTTGGATATGACATCTCATGCTAAAGGGAGGGTCTCAGGTTTGGAAGATAAGGATTTGGATATCACATCTCATGTTATAGGAAGGATCTCAGGTTTGGTATTAGAAGTATTGAGATATCACATCTCATGCTATCGGAAGGATCTCAGGTTTGGTATAGAAGCATTGAGATATCATATCTTATGCTATCAGAAGGGTCTCAGGATTGGAATGGGAAGGAGTTGAATATGACATCTCATGCCGTAGGAAGGGTCTCAGGTTTGGTATAAACATTGAGATATCACATCTCTGCTATCAAAAGGGTCTCGGGATTGGAATGGGAAGGAGTTGGATATCCCATCTCATGTTATAGGAAGAGTCTCAGGTTTGGTATTAGAAGCATTGAGATATCACATCTCATGCTATAGGAAGTGTCTCAGGATTGGAATGGGAAGGACTTGGATATCACATCTCATGCTATAGGTAGGGTCTCAAGTTTGATATTAGAAGCATTGAGATATCACATCTCATGCTATAGGAAGGGTCTGAGGATTGGAATGGGAAGGAGTTGGATATCACATCTCATGCTATGGGAAGGGTCTCAGGTTTGGTATAAGCAGTGAGATATCACATCTCATGCTATAGGAAGTGTCTCAGGATTGGAATGGGAAGGAGTTGGATATCACATCTCATGTTATAGGAAGGATCTCAGGTTTGGTATAAGCATTGAGATATCACATCTCTGCTATCGGAAGGGTCTCAGGATTGGAATGGGAAGGAGTTGGATATTCCCATCTCATGTTATAGGAAGGATCTCAGGTTTGGTATTAGAAGTATTGAGATATCACATCTCATGCTATAGGAAGGGTCTCAGGATTGGAATGGAAAGGAGTTGGATATCCCATCTCATGTTATAGGAAGAGTCTCAGGTTTGGTATTAGAAGCATTGAGATATCACATCTCATGATATCGGAAGGGTCTCAGGATTGGAATGGGAAGGAGTTGGATATCACATCTCATGATAAAGGAAGGGTCTAAGGTTTGGAAGGGGAAGGATTTGGATATCACATCTCATGTTATATTACGGGTCTCAGGTTTGGTATTAGAAGCATTGAGATATCAAGTCTCATAGTATAGGAAGGGTCTCAGAATTGGAATGGGAAGGAGTTGGATATCACATCTCAAGCTATAGGAAGGGTCTCAGGATTGGAATGGGAAGGACTTGGATATCACATCTCATGCTATAGGAAGGCTCTCAGGTTTGGAAGGGGAAAGAGTTGGATATCACATTTCATGTTAGAGGTAGGATCTCAGGTTTGGTATTAGAGGCATTGAGATATCACATCTCATGCTATCAGAAGGGTCTCAGGAATGGAATGGGAAGGAGTTGGATATCACATCTCATGCTAAAGGGAGGGTCTCAGGTTTGGAAGGGGAAGGATTTGGATATCACATCTCATGTTATAGGAAGGATCTCAGGTTTGGTATTAGAAGCATTGAGATATCACATCTCATGCTATCGGAAGGATCTCAGGTTTGGTATTAGAAGCATTGAGATATCACATCTCATGCTATCAGAAGAGTCTCAGGATTGGAATAGGAAGGAGTTGGATATCACATCTCATGCTAAAGGGAGGGTCTCAGGTTTGGAAGGGGAAGGATTTGGATATCACATCTCATGTTATCGGAAGGATCTCACGTTTGGTATTAGAAGTATTGAGATATCATATCTCATGCTATAGGAAGGGTCTCAGGATTGGAATGGGAAGGAGTTGGATATCACATCTCATGCTATAGGGAGGGTCTCAGGATTGGAATGGGAAGGACTTAGATATCACATATCATGCTATAGGGAGGGTCTCAGTTTTGATATTAGAAGCATTGAGATATCACATCTCATGCTATCGGAAGTGTCTCAGGATTGGAATGGGAAGGAGCTGGATATCACATCTCATGCTAAAGGAAGGGTCTCAGGTTTGGAACGGGAAGGATTTGGATATCACATCTCATGTTATAGGAAGGGTCTCAGGTTTGGTATAAGCATTGAGATATCACATCTCTGCTATCGGAAGAGTCTCAGGATTGGAATGGGAAGGAGTTGAATATCCCATCTCATGTTATAGGACGGGTCTCAGGTTTGTTATTAGAATCATTGAGATATCATATTGCATGCTGTAGGAAGGGTCTAAGGGTTGGAATGTGAAGGACTTGGATATCACATCTCATGCTATAGATAGGCTCTTAGGTTTGGAAAGGGAAGGAGTTGGATATCACATTTCATGTTAGAGGAAGGATCTCAGGTTTGGTATTAGAAGCATAGAGATATCACATCTCATGCTATAGGAAGGGTCTCAGGATTGGAATGGGAAGCAGTTGGATATCACATCTCATGCTATAGGAAGTGTCTCAGGATTGGAATGGGAAGGACTTGGGTATCACATCTCATGCTATAGGGAGGGTCTCAAGTTTGATATTAGAAGCATTGAGATATCACATCTCATGCTATAGGAAGGGTCTCAGGATTGGAATGGGAAGGATTTGGATATCACATCTCATGCTATAGGAAGGGTCTCAGGTTTGGTATAAGCAGTGAGATATCACATCTCATGCTATAGGAAGTGTCTCAGGATTGGAATGGGAAGGAGTTGGATATCACATCTCATGTTATAGGAAGGATCTCAGGTTTGGTATAAGCATTGAGATATCACATCTGTGCTATCGGAAGGGTCTCAGGATTGGAATGGGAAGGAGTTGGATATTCCCATCTCATGTTATAGGGAGGGTCTCAAGTTTGATATTAGAAGCATTGAGATATCACATTTCATGATATCGGAAGGGTCTCAAGATTGGAATGGGAAGGAGTTGGCTATCACATCTCATGATAAAGGAAAGGGTCTAAGGTTTGGAAGGGGAAGGATTTGGATATCACATCTCATGTTATAGGACGGGTCTCAGGTTTGGTATTAGAAGCATTGAGATATCACATCTCATGATAAAGGAAGGGTCTCAGAATTGGAATGGGAAGGAGTTGGATATCACATCTCAAGCTATAGGAAGGGTCTCAGGATTAGAATGGGAAGGAGTTTGATATCACATCTCATGCCATAGTATGGGTCTCAGGTTTGGTAGAAGCATTGGGATATCAGATCTCATGCTATCGGAAGGGTATCGGGATTGTATTTGGAAGGAGTTGGATATCCCATCTCATGCTATAGGAAGGGTCTCAGGTTGGAATGGGAAGGAGTTGGATATCACATCTCATGTTATAGGAAGGGTCTCAGGATTGGAATGGGAAGGACTTGGATATCACATCTCATGCTATAGGAAGGCTCTCAGGTTTGCAAGGGGAAAGAGTTGGATATCACATTTCATGTTAGAGGTAGGATCTCAGGTTTGGTATTAGAAGTATTGAGATATCACATCTCATGCTATCAGAAGGATCTCAGGTTTGGTATAGAAGCATTGAGATATCATATCTTATGCTATCAGAAGAGTCTCAGGATTGGAATGGGAAGGAGTTGGATATCACATCTCATGCTAAAGGGAGGGTCTCAGGTTTGGAAGATAAGGATTTGGATATCACATCTCATGTTATAGGAAGGATCTCAGGTTTGGTATTAGAAGTATTGAGATATCACATCTCATGCTATCGGAAGGATCTCAGGTTTGGTATAGAAGCATTGAGATATCATATCTTATGCTATCAGAAGGGTCTCAGGATTGGAATGGGAAGGAGTTGGATATCACATCTCATGCTAAAGGGAGGGTCTCAGGTTTGGAAGGGGAAGGATTTGGATATCACATCTCATGTTATAGGATGGATCCCAGGTTTGGTATTAGAAGTATTGAGATATCACATCTCATGTTATCGGAAGGATCTCAGGTTTGGTATTAGAAGTATTGAGATATCACCTCTCATGCTATAGGAAGGGTCTCAGGATTGGAATGGGAAGGAGTTGGATATCACATCTCATGCTAAAGGAAGGGTCTCAGGTTTGGTAGAAGCATTGAGATATCACATCTCATGCTATAGGAAGGGTCTCAGGATTGGAATGGGAAGGACTTAGATATCACATATCATGCTATAGGGAGGGTCTCAGTTTTGATATTAGAAGCATTGAGATATCACATCTCATGCTATCGGAAGTGTCTCAGGATTGGAATGGGAAGGAGCTGGATATCACATCTCATGCTAAAGGAAGGGTCTCAGGTTTGGAACGGGAAGGAGTTGGATATCACATCTCATGTTATAGGAAGGGTCTCAGGTTTGGTATAAACATTGAGATATCACATCTCTGCTATCGGAAGTGTCTCAGAATTGGAATGGGAAGGAGTTGGATATCCCATCTCATGTTATAGGACGGGTCTCAGGTTTTTTATTAGAATCATTGAGATATCATATTGCATGCTGTAGGAAGGGTCTAAGGATTGGAATGGGAAGGACTTGGATATCACATCTCATGCTATAGATAGGCTCTCAGGTTTGGAAAGTGAAGGAGTTGGATATCACATTTCATGTTAGAGGAAGGATCTCAGGTTTGGTATTAGAGGCATTGAGATATCACATCTCAGGCTATAGGAAGGGTCTCAGGATTGGAATGGGAAGGAGTTGGATATCACATCTCATGCTATAGGAAGGGTCTCAGGTTTGGTATAAGCATTGAGATATCACATCTCATGCTATAGGAAGGGTCCAGGATTGGAATGGAAGGAGTTGGATATCACATCTCATGTTATAGGAAGGATCTCAGGTTTGGTATTAGAAGCATTGAGACATCACATCTCATGCTATAGGAAGGGTCTCATGATTGGAATGGGAAGGAGTTGGATATCACATCTCATGCTATAGGAAGGGTCTCAGGATTGGAATGGGAAGGAGTTGAATATGACATCTCATGCCGTAGGAAGGGTCTCAGGTTTGGTATAAACATTGAGATATCACATCTCTGCTATCGAAAGGGTCTCAGGATTGGAATGGAAAGGAGTTGGATATCCCATCTCATGTTATAGGAAGAGTCTCAGGTTTGGTATTAGAAGCATTGAGATATCACATCTCATGCTATAGGAAGTGTCTCAGGATTGGAATGGGAAGGACTTGGGTATCACATCTCATGCTATAGGGAGGGTCTCAAGTTTGATATTAGAAGCATTGAGATATCACATCTCATGCTATAGGAAGGGTCTCAGGATTGGAATGGGAAGGAGTTGGATATCACATCTCATGCTATAGGAAGGGTCTCAGGTTTGGTATAAGCAGTGAGATATCACATCTCATGCTATAGGAAGTGTCTCAGGATTGGAATGGGAAGGAGTTGGATATCACATCTCATGTTATAGGAAGGATCTCAGGTTTGGTATAAGCATTGAGATATCACATCTCTGCTATCGGAAGGGTCTAAGGTTTGGAAGGGGAAGGATTTGGATATCACATCTCATGTTATAGGACGGGTCTCAGGTTTGGTATTAGAAGCATTGAGATATCAAGTCTCATGGTATAGGAAGGGTCTCAGAATTGGAATGGGAAGGAGTTGGATATCACATCTCAAGCTATAGGAAGGGTCTCAGGATTAGAATGGGAAGGAGTTTGATATCACATCTCATGCCATAGTATGGGTCTCAGGTTTGGTAGAAGCATTGGGATATCAGATCTCATGCTATCGGAAGGGTATCGGGATTGGATTTGGAAGGAGTTGGATATCCCATCTCATGCTATAGGAAGGGTCTCAGGTTGGAATGGGAAGGAGTTGGATATCACATCTCATGTTATAGGAAGGGTCTCAGGATTGGAATGGGAAGGACTTGGATATCACATCTCATGCTATAGGAAGGCTCTCAGGTTTGCAAGGGGAAAGAGTTGGATATCACATTTCATGTTAGAGGTAGGATCTCAGGTTTGGTATTAGAAGTATTGAGATATCACATCTCATGCTATCAGAAGGATCTCAGGTTTGGTATAGAAGCATTGAGATATCATATCTTATGCTATCAGAAGAGTCTCAGGATTGGAATGGGAAGGAGTTGGATATCACATCTCATGCTAAAGGGAGGGTCTCAGGTTTGGAAGATAAGGATTTGGATATCACATCTCATGTTATAGGAAGGATCTCAGGTTTGGTATTAGAAGTATTGAGATATCACATCTCATGCTATCGGAAGGATCTCAGGTTTGGTATAGAAGCATTGAGATATCATATCTTATGCTATCAGAAGGGTCTCAGGATTGGAATGGGAAGGATTTGGATATCACATCTCATGCTAAAGGGAGGGTCTCAGGTTTGGAAGGGGAAGGATTTGGATATCACATCTCATGTTATAGGATGGATCTCAGGTTTGGTATTAGAAGTATTGAGATATCACATCTCATGTTATCGGAAGGATCTCAGGTTTGGTATTAGAAGTATTGAGATATCACCTCTCATGCTATAGGAAGGGTCTCAGGATTGGAATGGGAAGGAGTTGGATATCACATCTCATGCTAAAGGAAGGGTCTCAGGTTTGGTAGAAGCATTGAGATATCACATCTCATGCTATAGGAAGGGTCTCAGGATTGGAATGGGAAGGACTTAGATATCACATATCATGCTATAGGGAGGGTCTCAGTTTTGATATTAGAAGCATTGAGATATCACATCTCATGCTATCGGAAGTGTCTCAGGATTGGAATGGGAAGGAGCTGGATATCACATCTCATGCTAAAGGAAGGGTCTCAGGTTTGGAACGGGAAGGAGTTGGATATCACATCTCATGTTATAGGAAGGGTCTCAGGTTTGGTATAAACATTGAGATATCACATCTCTGCTTTCGGAAGTGTCTCAGGATTGGAATGGGAAGGAGTTGGATATCCATCTCATGTTATAGGACGGGTCTCAGGTTTTTTATTAGAATCATTGAGATATCATATTGCATGCTGTAGGAAGGGTCTAAGGATTGGAATGGGAAGGACTTGGATATCACATCTCATGCTATAGATAGGCTCTCAGGTTTGGAAAGTGAAGGAGTTGGAAATCACATTTCATGTTAGAGGAAGGATCTCAGGTTTGGTATTAGAGGCATTCAGATATCACATCTCAGGCTATAGGAAGGGTCTCAGGATTGGAATGGGAAGGAGTTGGATATCACATCTCATGCTATAGGAAGGGTCTCAGGTTTGGTATAAGCATTGAGATATCACATCTCATGCTATAGGAAGGGTCCAGGATTGGAATGGAAGGAGTTGGATATCACATCTCATGTTATAGGAAGGATCTCAGGTTTGGTATTAGATGCATTGAGACATCACATCTCATGCTATAGGAAGGGTCTCAGGATTGGAATGGGAAGGAGTTGGATATCACATCTCATGCTATAGGAAGGGTCTCAGGATTGGAATGGGAAGGAGTTGAATATGACATCTCATGCCGTAGGAAGGGTCTCAGGTTTGGTATAAACATTGAGATATCACATCTCTGCTATCAAAAGGGTCTCAGGATTGGAATGGGAAGGAGTTGGATATCCCATCTCATGTCATAGGAAGAGTCTCAGGTTTGGTATTAGAAGCATTGAGATATCACATCTCATGCTATAGGAAGTGTCTCAGGATTGGAATGGGAAGGACTTGGATATCACATTTCATGCTATAGGTAGGGTCTCAAGTTTTATATTAGAAGCATTGAGATATCACATCTCATGCTATAGGAAGGGTCTGAGGATTGGAATGGGAAGGAGTTGGATATCACATTTCATGCTATGGGAAGGGTCTCAGGTTTGGTATAAGCAGTGAGATATCACATCTCATGCTATAGGAAGTGTCTCAGGATTGGAATGGGAAGGAGTTGGATATCACATCTCATGTTATAGGAAGGATCTCAGGTTTGGTATAAGCATTGAGATATCACATCTCTGCTATCGGAAGGGTCTCAGGATTGGAATGGGAAGGAGTTGGATATTCCCATCTCATGTTATAAGAAGGGTCTCAGGTTTGGTATTAGAAGCATTGAGATATCACATCTCATGCTATAGGAAGGGTCTCAGGATTGGAATGGGAAGGACTTGGATATCACATCTCATGCTATAGGGAGGGTCTCAAGTTTGATATTAGAAGCTTTGAGATATCACATCTCATGATATCGGAAGGGTCTCAGGATTGGAATGGGAAGGAGTTGGATATCACATCTCATGATAAAGGAAGGGTCTAAGGTTTGGAAGGGGAAGGATTTGGATATCACATCTCATGTTATATTACGGGTCTCAGGTTTGGTATTAGAAGCATTGAGATATCAAGTCTCATAGTATAGGAAGGGTCTCAGAATTGGAATGGGAAGGAGTTGGATATCACATCTCAAGCTATAGGAAGGGTCTCAGGATTGGAATGGGAAGGACTTGGATATCACATCTCATGCTATAGGAAGGCTCTCAGGTTTGGAATGGGAAAGAGTTGGATATCACATTTCATGTTAGAGGTAGGATCTCAGGTTTGGTATTAGAGGCATTGAGATATCACATCTCATGCTATCAGAAGGGTCTCAGGAATGGAATGGGAAGGAGTTGGATATCACATCTCATGCTAAAGGGAGGGTCTCAGGTTTGGAAGGGGAAGGATTTGGATATCACATCTCATGTTATAGGAAGGATCTCAGGTTTGGTATTAGAAGCATTGAGATATCACATCTCATGCTATCGGAAGGATCTCAGGTTTGGTATTAGAAGCATTGAGATATCACATCTCATGCTATCAGAAGAGTCTCAGGATTGGAATAGGAAGGAGTTGGATATCACATCTCATGCTAAAGGGAGGGTCTCAGGTTTGGAAGGGGAAGGATTTGGATATCACATCTCATGTTATCGGAAGGATCTCACGTTTGGTATTAGAAGCATTGAGATATCACATCTCATGCTATCGGAAGGATCTCAGGTTTGGTATTAGAAGCATTGAGATATCACATCTCATGCTATCAGAAGAGTCTCAGGATTGGAATAGGAAGGAGTTGGATATCACATCTCATGCTAAAGGGAGGGTCTCAGGTTTGGAAGGGGAAGGATTTGGATATCACATCTCATGCTAAAGGAAGGGTCTCAGGATTGGAATGGGAAGGAGTTGGATATCACATCTCATGCTATAGGGAGGGTCTCAGGATTGGAATGGGAAGGACTTAGATATCACATATCATGCTATAGGGAGGGTCTCAGTTTTGATATTAGAAGCATTGAGATATCACATCTCATGCTATCGGAAGTGTCTCAGGATTGGAATGGGAAGGAGCTGGATATCACATCTCATGCTAAAGGAAGGGTCTCAGGTTTGGAACGGGAAGGATTTGGATATCACATCTCATGTTATAGGAAGGTTCTCAGGTTTGGTATAAGCATTGAGATATCACATCTCTGCTATCGGAAGAGTCTCAGGATTGGAATGGGAAGGAGTTGAATATCCCATCTCATGTTATAGGACGGGTCTCAGGTTTGTTATTAGAATCATTGAGATATCATATTGCATGCTGTAGGAAGGGTCTAAGGGTTGGAATGTGAAGGACTTGGATATCACATCTCATGCTATAGATAGGCTCTTAGGTTTGGAAAGGGAAGGAGTTGGATATCACATTTCATGTTAGAGGAAGGATCTCAGGTTTGGTATTAGAAGCATAGAGATATCACATCTCATGCTATAGAAAGGGTCTCAGGATTGGAATGGGAAGCAGTTGGATATCACATCTCATGCTATAGGAAGTGTCTCAGGATTGGAATGGGAAGGACTTGGGTATCACATCTCATGCTATAGGGAGGGTCTCAAGTTTGATATTAGAAGCATTGAGATATCACATCTCATGCTATAGGAAGGGTCTCAGGATTGGAATGGGAAGGAGTTGGATATCACATCTCATGCTATAGGAAGGGTCTCAGGTTTGGTATAAGCAGTGAGATATCACATCTCATGCTATAGGAAGTGTCTCAGGATTGGAATGGGAAGGAGTTGGATATCACATCTCATGTTATAGGAAGGATCTCAGGTTTGGTATAAGCATTGAGATATCACATCTATGCTATCAGAAAGGTCTCAGGATTGGAATGGGAAGGAGTTGGATATTCCCATCTCATGTTATAGGGAGGGTCTCAAGTTTGATATTAGAAGCATTGAGATATCACATTTCATGATATCGGAAGGGTCTCAAGATTGGAATGGGAAGGAGTTGGCTATCACATCTCATGATAAAGGAAGGGTGTAAGGTTTGGAAGGGGAAGGATTTGGATATCACATCTCATGTTATAGGACGGGTCTCAGGTTTGGTATTAGAAGCATTGAGATATCAAGTCTCATGGTATAGGAAGGGTCTCAGAATTGGAATGGGAAGGAGTTGGATATCACATCTCAAGCTATAGGAAGGGTCTCAGGATTAGAATGGGAAGGAGTTTGATATCACATCTCATGCCATAGTATGGGTCTCAGGTTTGGTAGAAGCATTGGGATATCAGATCTCATGCTATCGGAAGGGTATCGGGATTGGATTTGGAAGGAGTTGGATATCCCATCTCATGCTATAGGAAGGGTCTCAGGTTGGAATGGGAAGGAGTTGGATATCACATCTCATGTTATAGGAAGGGTCTCAGGATTGGAATGGGAAGGACTTGGATATCACATCTCATGCTATAGGAAGGCTCTCAGGTTTGCAAGGGGAAAGAGTTGGATATCACATTTCATGTTAGAGGTAGGATCTCAGGTTTGGTATTAGAAGTATTGAGATATCACATCTCATGCTATCAGAAGGATCTCAGGTTTGGTATAGAAGCATTGAGATATCATATCTTATGCTATCAGAAGAGTCTCAGGATTGGAATGGGAAGGAGTTGGATATCACATATCATGCTAAAGGGAGGGTCTCAGGTTTGGAAGATAAGGATTTGGATATCACATCTCATGTTATAAGAAGGATCTCAGGTTTGGTATTAGAAGTATTGAGATATCACATCTCATGCTATCGAAAGGATCTCAGGTTTGGTATAGAAGCATTGAGATATCATATCTTATGCTATCAGAAGGGTCTCAGGATTGGAATGGGAAGGAGTTGGATATCACATCTCATGCTAAAGGGAGGGTCTCAGGTTTGGAAGGGGAAGGATTTGGATATCACATCTCATGTTATAGGATGGATCTCAGGTTTGGTATTAGAAGTATTGAGATATCACATCTCATGTTATAGGAAGGATCTCAGGTTTGGTATAAGCATTGAGATATCACATCTGTGCTATCGGAAGGGCCTCAGGATTGGAATGGGAAGGAGTTGGATATTCCCATCTCATGTTATAGGGAGGGTCTCAAGTTTGATATTAGAAGCATTGAGATATCACATTTCATGATATCGGAAGGGTCTCAAGATTGGAATGGGAAGGAGTTGGCTATCACATCTCATGATAAAGGAAGGGTCTAAGGTTTGGAAGGGGAAGGATTTGGATATCACATCTCATGTTATAGGACGGGTCTCAGGTTTGGTATTAGAAGCATTGAGATATCAAGTCTCATGGTATAGGAAGGGTCTCAGAATTGGAATGGGAAGGAGTTGGATATCACATCTCAAGCTATAGGAAGGGTCTCAGGATTAGAATGGGAAGGAGTTTGATATCACATCTCATGCCATAGTATGGGTCTCAGGTTTGGTAGAAGCATTGGGATATCAGATCTCATGCTATCGGAAGGGTATCGGGATTGGATTTGGAAGGAGTTGGATATCCCATCTCATGCTATAGGAAGGGTCTCAGGTTGGAATGGGAAGGAGTTGGATATCACATCTCATGTTATAGGAAGGGTCTCAGGATTGGAATGGGAAGGACTTGGATATCACATCTCATGCTATAGGAAGGCTCTCAGGTTTGCAAGGGGAAAGAGTTGGATATCACATTTCATGTTAGAGGTAGGATCTCAGGTTTGGTATTAGAAGTATTGAGATATCACATCTCATGCTATCAGAAGGATCTCAGGTTTGGTAAAGAAGCATTGAGATATCATATCTTATGCTATCAGAAGAGTCTCAGGATTGGAATGGGAAGGAGTTGGATATCACATCTCATGCTAAAGGGAGGGTCTCATCTTTGGAAGATAAGGATTTGGATATCACATCTCATGTTATAGGAAGGATCTCAGGTTTGGTATTAGAAGTATTGAGATATCACATCTCATGCTATCGGAAGGATCTCAGGTTTGGTATAGAAGCATTGAGATATCATATCTTATGCTATCAGAAGGGTCTCAGGATTGGAATGGGAAGGAGTTGGATATCACATCTCATGCTAAAGGGAGGGTCTCAGGTTTGGAAGGGGAAGGATTTGGATATCACATCTCATGTTATAGGATGGATCCCAGGTTTGGTATTAGAAGTATTGAGATATCACATCTCATGTTATGGGAAGGATCTCAGGTTTGGTATTAGAAGTATTGAGATATCACCTCTCATGCTATAGGAAGGGTCTCAGGATTGGAATGGGAAGGAGTTGGATATCACATCTCATGCTAAAGGAAGGGTCTCAGGTTTGGTAGAAGCATTGAGATATCACATCTCATGCTATAGGAAGGGTCTCAGGATTGGAATGGGAAGGACTTAGATATCACATATCATGCTATAGGGAGGGTCTCAGTTTTGATATTAGAAGCATTGAGATATCACATCATGCTATCGGAAGTGTCTCAGGATTGGAATGGGAAGGAGCTGGATATCACATCTCATGCTAATGGAAGGGTCTCAGGTTTGGAACGGGAAGGAGTTGGATATCACATCTCATGTTATAGGAAGGGTCTCAGGTTTGGTATAAACATTGAGATATCACATCTCTGCTATCGGAAGTGTCTCAGAATTGGAATGGGAAGGAGTTGGATATCCCATCTCATGTTATAGGACGGGTCTCAGGTTTTTTATTAGAATCATTGAGATATCATATTGCATGCTGTAGGAAGGGTCTAAGGATTGGAATGGGAAGGACTTGGATATCACATCTCATGCTATAGATAGGCTCTCAGGTTTGGAAAGTGAAGGAGTTGGATATCACATTTCATGTTAGAGGAAGGATCTCAGGTTTGGTATTAGAGGCATTGAGATATCACATCTCAGGCTATAGGAAGGGTCTCAGGATTGGAATGGGAAGGAGTTGGATATCACATCTCATGCTATAGGAAGGGTCTCAGGTTTGGTATAAGCATTGAGATATCACATCTCATGCTATAGGAAGGGTCCAGGATTGGAATGGAAGGAGTTGGATATCACATCTCATGTTATAGGAAGGATCTCAGGTTTGGTATTAGAAGCATTGAGACATCACATCTCATGCTATAGGAAGGGTCTCATGATTGGAATGGGAAGGAGTTGGATATCACATCTCATGCTATAGGAAGGGTCTCAGGATTGGAATGGGAAGGAGTTGAATATGACATCTCATGCCGTAGGAAGGGTCTCAGGTTTGGTATAAACATTGAGATATCACATCTCTGCTATTGAAAGGGTCTCAGGATTGGAATGGAAAGGAGTTGGATATCCCATCTCATGTTATAGGAAGAGTCTCAGGTTTGGTATTAGAAGCATTGAGATATCACATCTCATGCTATAGGAAGTGTCTCAGGATTGGAATGGGAAGGACTTGGGTATCACATCTCATGCTATAGGGAGGGTCTCAAGTTTGATATTAGAAGCATTGAGATATCACATCTCATGCTATAGGAAGGGTCTCAGGATTGGAATGGGAAGGAGTTGGATATCACATCTCATGCTATAGGAAGGGTCTCAGGTTTGGTATAAGCAGTGAGATATCACATCTCATGCTATAGGAAGTGTCTCAGGATTGGAATGGGAAGGAGTTGGATATCACATCTCATGTTATAGGAAGGATCTCAGGTTTGGTATAAGCATTGAGATATCACATCTCTGCTATCGGAAGGGTCTAAGGTTTGGAAGGGGAAGGATTTGGATATCACATCTCATGTTATAGGACGGGTCTCAGGTTTGGTATTAGAAGCATTGAGATATCAAGTCTCATGGTATAGGAAGGGTCTCAGAATTGGAATGGGAAGGAGTTGGATATCACATCTCAAGCTATAGGAAGGGTCTCAGGATTAGAATGGGAAGGAGTTTGATATCACATCTCATGCCATAGTATGGGTCTCAGGTTTGGTAGAAGCATTGGGATATCAGATCTCATGCTATCGGAAGGGTATCGGGATTGGATTTGGAAGGAGTTGGATATCCCATCTCATGCTATAGGAAGGGTCTCAGGTTGGAATGGGAAGGAGTTGGATATCACATCTCATGTTATAGGAAGGGTCTCAGGATTGGAATGGGAAGGACTTGGATATCACATCTCATGCTATAGGAAGGCTCTCAGGTTTGCAAGGGGAAAGAGTTGGATATCACATTTCATGTTAGAGGTAGGATCTCAGGTTTGGTATTAGAAGTATTGAGATATCACATCTCATGCTATCAGAAGGATCTCAGGTTTGGTATAGAAGCATTGAGATATCATATCTTATGCTATCAGAAGAGTCTCAGGATTGGAATGGGAAGGAGTTGGATATGACATCTCATGCTAAAGGGAGGGTCTCAGGTTTGGAAGATAAGGATTTGGATATCACATCTCATGTTATAGGAAGGATCTCAGGTTTGGTATTAGAAGTATTGAGATATCACATCTCATGCTATCGGAAGGATCTCAGGTTTGGTATAGAAGCATTGAGATATCATATCTTATGCTATCAGAAGGGTCTCAGGATTGGAATGGGAAGGAGTTGAATATGACATCTCATGCCGTAGGAAGGGTCTCAGGTTTGGTATAAACATTGAGATATCACATCTCTGCTATCAAAAGGGTCTCAGGATTGGAATGGGAAGGAGTTGGATATCCCATCTCATGTTATAGGAAGAGTCTCAGGTTTGGTATTAGAAGCATTGAGATATCACATCTCATGCTATAGGAAGTGTCTCAGGATTGGAATGGGAAGGACTTGGATATCACATCTCATGCTATAGGTAGGGTCTCAAGTTTGATATTAGAAGCATTGAGATATCACATCTCATGCTATAGGAAGGGTCTGAGGATTGGAATGGGAAGGAGTTGGATATCACATCTCATGCTATGGGAAGGGTCTCAGGTTTGGTATAAGCAGTGAGATATCACATCTCATGCTATCGGAAGGGTCTCAGGATTGGAATGGGAAGGAGTTGGATATTCCCATCTCATGTTATAAGAAGGGTCTCAGGTTTGGTATTAGAAGCATTGAGATATCCCAACTCATGCTATAGGAAGGGTCTCAGGATTGGAATGGGAAGGACTTGGATATCACATCTCATGCTATAGGGAGGGTCTCAAGTTTGATATTAGAAGCTTTGAGATATCACATCTCATGATATCGGAAGGGTCTCAGGATTGGAATGGGAAGGAGTTGGATATCACATCTCATGATAAAGGAAGGGTCTAAGGTTTGGAAGGGGAAGGATTTGGATATCACATCTCATGTTATATTACGGGTCTCAGGTTTGGTATTAGAAGCATTGAGATATCAAGTCTCATAGTATAGGAAGGGTCTCAGAATTGGAATGGGAAGGAGTTGGATATCACATCTCAAGCTATAGGAAGGGTCTCAGAATTGGAATGGGAAGGAGTTGGATATCACATCTCATGCTATAGGAAGGCTCTCAGGTTTGGAAGGGGAAAGAGTTGGATATCACATTTCATGTTAGAGGTAGGATCTCAGGTTTGGTATTAGAGGCATTGAGATATCACATCTCATGCTATCAGAAGGGTCTCAGGAATGGAATGGGAAGGAGTTGGATATCACATCTCATGCTAAAGGGAGGGTCTCAGGTTTGGAAGGGGAAGGATTTGGATATCACATCTCATGTTATAGGAAGGATCTCAGGTTTGGTATTAGAAGCATTGAGATATCACATCTCATGCTATCGGAAGGATCTCAGGTTTGGTATTAGAAGCATTGAGATATCACATCTCATGCTATCAGAAGAGTCTCAGGATTGGAATAGGAAGGAGTTGGATATCACATCTCATGCTAAAGGGAGGGTCTCAGGTTTGGAAGGGGAAGGATTTGGATATCACATCTCATGTTATCGGAAGGATCTCACGTTTGGTATTAGAAGTATTGAGATATCATATCTCATGCTATAGGAAGGGTCTCAGGATTGGAATGGGAAGGAGTTGGATATCACATCTCATGCTATAGGGAGGGTCTCAGGATTGGAATGGGAAGGACTTAGATATCACATATCATGCTATAGGGAGGGTCTCAGTTTTGATATTAGAAGCATTGAGATATCACATCTCATGCTATCGGAAGTGTCTCAGGATTGGAATGGGAAGGAGCTGGATATCACATCTCATGCTAAAGGAAGGGTCTCAGGTTTGGAACGGGAAGGATTTGGATATCACATCTCATGTTATAGGAAGGGTCTCAGGTTTGGTATAAGCATTGAGATATCACATCTCTGCTATCGGAAGAGTCTCAGGATTGGAATGGGAAGGAGTTGAATATCCCATCTCATGTTATAGGACGGGTCTCAGGTTTGTTATTAGAATCATTGAGATATCATATTGCATGCTGTAGGAAGGGTCTAAGGGTTGGAATGTGAAGGACTTGGATATCACATCTCATGCTATAGATAGGCTCTTAGGTTTGGAAAGGGAAGGAGTTGGATATCACATTTCATGTTAGAGGAAGGATCTCAGGTTTGGTATTAGAAGCATAGAGATATCACATCTCATGCTATAGGAAGGGTCTCAGGATTGGAATGGGAAGCAGTTGGATATCACATCTCATGCTATAGGAAGTGTCTCAGGATTGGAATGGGAAGGACTTGGGTATCACATCTCATGCTATAGGGAGGGTCTCAAGTTTGATATTAGAAGCATTGAGATATCACATCTCATGCTATAGGAAGGGTCTCAGGATTGGAATGGGAAGGAGTTGGATATCACATCTCATGCTATAGGAAGGGTCTCAGGTTTGGTATAAGCAGTGAGATATCACATCTCATGCTATAGGAAGTGTCTCAGGATTGGAATGGGAAGGAGTTGGATATCACATCTCATGTTATAGGAAGGATCTCAGGTTTGGTATAAGCATTGAGATATCACATCTGTGCTATCGGAAGGGTCTCAGGATTGGAATGGGAAGGAGTTGGATATTCCCATCTCATGTTATAGGGAGGGTCTCAAGTTTGATATTAGAAGCATTGAGATATCACATTTCATGATATCGGAAGGGTCTCAAGATTGGAATGGGAAGGAGTTGGCTATCACATCTCATGATAAAGGAAGGGTCTAAGGTTTGGAAGGGGAAGGATTTGGATATCACATCTCATGTTATAGGACGGGTCTCAGGTTTGGTATTAGAAGCATTGAGATATCACATCTCATGATAAAGGAAGGGTCTCAGAATTGGAATGGGAAGGAGTTGGATATCACATCTCAAGCTATAGGAAGGGTCTCAGGATTAGAATGGGAAGGAGTTTGATATCACATCTCATGCCATAGTATGGGTCTCAGGTTTGGTAGAAGCATTGGGATATCAGATCTCATGCTATCGGAAGGGTATCGGGATTGGATTTGGAAGGAGTTGGATATCCCATCTCATGCTATAGGAAGGGTCTCAGGTTGGAATGGGAAGGAGTTGGATATCACATCTCATGTTATAGGAAGGGTCTCAGGATTGGAATGGGAAGGACTTGGATATCACATCTCATGCTATAGGAAGGCTCTCAGGTTTGCAAGGGGAAAGAGTTGGATATCACATTTCATGTTAGAGGTAGGATCTCAGGTTTGGTATTAGAAGTATTGAGATATCACATCTCATGCTATCAGAAGGATCTCAGGTTTGGTATAGAAGCATTGAGATATCATATCTTATGCTATCAGAAGAGTCTCAGGATTGGAATGGGAAGGAGTTGGATATCACATCTCATGCTAAAGGGAGGGTCTCGGGTTTGGAAGATAAGGATTTGGATATCACATCTCATGTTATAGGAAGGATCTCAGGTTTGGTATTAGAAGTATTGAGATATCACATCTCATGCTATCGGAAGGATCTCAGGTTTGGTATAGAAGCATTGAGATATCATATCTTATGCTATCAGAAGGGTCTCAGGATTGGAATGGGAAGGAGTTGGATATCACATCTCATGCTAAAGGGAGGGTCTCAGGTTTGGAAGGGGAAGGATTTGGATATCACATCTCATGTTATAGGATGGATCCCAGGTTTGGTATTAGAAGTATTGAGATATCACATCTCATGTTATCGGAAGGATCTCAGGTTTGGTATTAGAAGTATTGAGATATCACCTCTCATGCTATAGGAAGGGTCTCAGGATTGGAATGGGAAGGAGTTGGATATCACATCTCATGCTAAAGGAAGGGTCTCAGGTTTGGTAGAAGCATTGAGATATCACATCTCATGCTATAGGAAGGGTCTCAGGATTGGAATGGGAAGGACTTAGATATCACATATCATGCTATAGGGAGGGTCTCAGTTTTGATATTAGAAGCATTGAGATATCACATCTCATGCTATCGGAAGTGTCTCAGGATTGGAATGGGAAGGAGCTGGATATCACATCTCATGCTAAAGGAAGGGTCTCAGGTTTGGAACGGGAAGGAGTTGGATATCACATCTCATGTTATAGGAAGGGTCTCAGGTTTGGTATAAACATTGAGATATCACATCTCTGCTATCGGAAGTGTCTCAGAATTGGAATGGGAAGGAGTTGGATATCCCATCTCATGTTATAGGACGGGTCTCAGGTTTTTTATTAGAATCATTGAGATATCATATTGCATGCTGTAGGAAGGGTCTAAGGATTGGAATGGGAAGGACTTGGATATCACATCTCATGCTATAGGAAGGGTCTCAGGTTTGGTATAAGCATTGAGATATCACATCTCATGCTATAGGAAGGGTCCAGGATTGGAATGGAAGGAGTTGGATATCACATCTCATGTTATAGGAAGGATCTCAGGTTTGGTATTAGAAGTATTGAGATATCACATCTCATGCTATCGGAAGGATCTCAGGTTTGGTATAGAAGCATTGAGATATCATATCTTATGCTATCAGAAGGGTCTCAGGATTGGAATGGGAAGGATTTGGATATCACATCTCATGCTAAAGGGAGGGTCCCTCGGCGAAAGGGCGAGTATCGTGCTGTTTTGCTGTGGAGAACTGTGGTGAACCCCCTCTGGTGTCCCTCTGGTGTCCTGCGCGTGCTGTGGAGTGTTAACGCTGCTAACATCAAAGCGGACTAAAGCTTTCAGGAGGTGCGTGTGCCTTTAAGTCAGCTGTAAATCGAGGATCAGCTGACTTTAAAAGAGCCGCCTCCCCGCCCTTGCGGCGTAAGCCCTCGGCGAAAGGGCGAGTATCGTGCTGTTTTGCTGTGGAGAACTGTGGTGAACCCCCTCTGGTGTCCCTCTGGTGTCCTGCGCGTGCTGTGGAGTGTTAACGCTGCTAACATCAAAGCGGACTAAAGCTTTCAGGAGGTGCGTGTGCCTTTAAGTCAGCTGTAAATCGAGGATCAGCTGACTTTAAAAGAGCCGCCTCCCCGCCCTTGCGGCGTAAGCCCTCGGCGAAAGGGCGAGTATCGTGCTGTTTTGCTGTTCTGCGTGATTCTGCGGCTGGTGAATCGGCCGCCCTGCCGCCCTGCCGACTCAAACAACACGCTAGCAGTAGCTGCTGATGTACGCTGACGCCCTGAAACAAACAACTCCACTTTCCTCGAACACGATGCACCTTGCCAAGACTCGTGCACAAACCCGGAAATGGTCTGCAACGGACACACACTCTAATGCCGAGCTGACAGACACTGCTCCTCGTGAGGAGTACAACATAACAACTGTAAGTACCTTGAATACACAAGCTTTCTCTGAGCTAGGGAACACTACTCGCACAATGGTCGAGGCGGACATCAACATTAAGGAACTAAATGCTGATTATGTCGATGATGTCTTAGTACACACTCCCATTGAGCAGTGCCCAGCAGAGAATCCAACCAACTGCCTGGACCCTATCACAGACAGTCTATTACGCAGTGCTTGTCAGGACAATCATGGAATCGTTGCGAACACATTGCCAGACTTTACGGAAGGGACACTAGTAACAATGATGGTTACCGAACACACACAAAAACACAACCTCACTGATGAAAGTCATTCGAACACACTGTGTTACGATGAATCCAACATCGAGGTGAATGACACTTCGAATCCCATGAAATCAGATGGATGTAACAGCAATCTACACAATCTAATAACCAATTCTGAGAGCAGGGGTGATAGTGTCGGACGGCATTCATCACCTCTCTGTTGTATGTCCAGCGATGCAGCGGCCTTGTTTAATCAGGACAACTCGGCTGTCAATGATGCAATGGATACACCAACAACTAAAACAGCACACGCTCTGTGTTCTGAAACTCCACAAAGAGATGACACGAGTAGAAATCTACCTATATTTTCCACATTACCAAACTTGGAAGCTTGTACTGAGACACTCAAAACACAAGGTCCCGGGACCCGCAGACATTCCCTAGACATTGCCAACAAATTAATTACTGATCTGGCACTAATGACTAAACTCCAACAAAACCGATATGCAGTAACAGAGGAGCAAGGTCACATCATGGCTAGAAACGAACGGCGAGAACAAGTGATCCATGAAGCCACACAAAGCGGACCCCAGTGTAATACTCGCATAGCATTTGCGGGAACCAAACGCAGCTGGATTAACACAGACAGTTTATCACCGCTGCGTTGCTCACAGGTAAAAAAGCAAAAAGTCATTTCCACTACAGACCGTCTCATTGACCAAATGAGCTCTGACCCTTCCTCAGCTGAACATGTCGATCGCTCCAAAACTGACAGACAACTACATTTACTAAATGTTTCTGACTCAGAAACCTCATCATCTGACTCCTCGATCATGGAGCGTCCCTATCCCAAAATTAGATCCTCCAGACGACTAAACTCATCACAACAAGCACGCTCGAGCAAAAAACAAGAGATACTACGAAATGCATCTGCTCCTAAAGACTTACAAGCTATCATCATCGCATCAATGGGAATTTCAATTGCACCCTTCTTAAAACTTTATGAGCAGATGAACGAAAACATAAAAGATCTTACAACTCTAATTGCTCTTCTTAATACAAAAATAACTGAACTAGAAAGGAATGAAACGAAACAGTACAATAAACTCAATTCTTCTAATGACAAAATTGACCGTATTCTAAACTCGGTCTGTAGCTTTGCATCTAACAATATGGAAGACAAAAAATTACTGGCAGAAGTAGCACGAGAAGCTCTAAAACTTTTTAGAGAACAGCCGGGGAAGTCGGTGTGTAGCATCAATCCGGTAGTATCCAGCTCTGCGAAGATACAAAGTGACACTGATAATATGACTGATGTAACAACTATAATACAACAAGGAAACCGAAATACATTGAGCCATAACCCAGAGACCCAAAAACAAAACACAACAGATCTGTCTGATACGATCGCTATCCAGGCCGTTGGTCTACACCCATTAAATGAGTGTGTTATTTTACCATCTAATGTACAGGATAAGGATTTGTCCCTGCAAACGACAGTCACATTTGACGAGATGATCGAAATTAGCAGCCTTCCGTGCAATCCGGCACACGCTGACCCTCAACCGGCATCATCTTCTGGAAGCGAACCAGTACCAAAGCGAATTGACACAAACGAAAACAGAATACCGATAAAATCGAGTGTGGCTCTGACCTCCACTAGTGTGGAGCTTTACGACATTTTCAAAAAAAATAAACAGCAGCCTAAACCAGTGCCTAAACATGTTGCAGTGAAGCCCGACAACTGTGAGAAAAAATCTAAAAATTTACCATCTAATAACATGAGACGCGTAAACGGTTCCAGAAAGTTTCTGCGAAACTTGAAAGCAGTGAACTTAGCAGTTGCTGACTCGAGAAGTAATCTCTTCAACCCTACTAATCCAAAAACCTCCCAAAAAAGTGGAAACCCTAATGCCAAACGTTGCTCTCCAGAAAGAACCTTAGACGATGATCTAGATCTGATAAATCTATCAACATATGATGATGATGAAACAAACCAAACAGAAGAGCTGATAGATCTGGCAAATGAGAGCTCCCCCCTTAAACATCTAGGAGCTGAAGCTTTACATCCAAATGACAACACAGAGAAAGAACGGTCCGCTACAGCTTCAGACACTCAAAAATCAACAAAGACACGACGTACATGCACGATCATTTGTGCTGTCGACATAAACTCTGATCGAAATGACAACCTGGATTCACCGTTTGTAACAATGGCCGAAAGACGAGCCAAACTGGCGGCCTCATGCACTATGGATCACGATATGGCTGCGGGTCAATCAATGGTTTCTCACATGACGGAAGAAAAGGCCATTCGAACGATCACTGAGTTATCCGGAAATCTTGACTCACCTATTGAAATACTAGCCGAAAGGCGGCTTAAGATGGTGCCAAAGACCCAGAAGGATCACGAACGGGACCGCAGCATAGAGGAGGTTGTCGACAAATTCAGGGAAACCGGAATAAGTGACTTGAACAGCTCAGGTCGCACAAAGTCCAAACAACAGCCTATGCTCAAACAGTGGAGTGACGTATGTAACCTAAGCTCAAAAAACAAGATGCCCAAATCAAAAACAACAAAAAAGGAATCTTCTTTCGAAAAACTTATCCTAGAAAGACTCGACTGTTGTGATAACATGATTCTAAATCGACATTACTTATCCAAACTATTCTACTTAATCCCTAGTTTGCGAACACTCACCTCTGATGACGTGAAAATAGTGGAGTTTCACTGTGAAGAAAGAAATGACACGGTGACGCTACACCTCGCCTCTAAAATTATCCGCGAGATACTGCTGGATGCAGTACCTGCACTGCTATCCCTAGGCTTTGACCTATATCCATTGAGCATAGTTGACAAAACTCCAGTGCCTTGTCTGAATAATACACACGACAAAGGACTGCAAACTTCAAAGAAAAGAACTATCTCGGGCATAAAAGATAAGGATTTCAAAGTCTTGAAATCCGACACACTATCTCGAACTGAGATCAAATCAAGGGACCTTGTAAAATCTCAGTTCCACGTGAACGAACAAATCCAAATAACGGTCGACGGACTGCATAAAAACAATGAAATAACTCAAAAGAACGATTCAGAAGATGGAAATTGGGCATGGTTAGCTGCAAACTTAAACAACAAAAACCATGATTAACGTTCAAACTGGAGTTCACCCCAGCACTTTATTCTCGGATCTTGGAATACACGCGGATTCGTTCATCTATTCAACTCTCCTTGGACGAACAATCTAGATCTGATTTGTCTGCAAGAAACTTGGCTGACAACCTGTCCGCTGCTGCCTGCCTTTGAGATAGTGGCAAATCCAGCCATCAAACCATCCAAAGGTAGGCCCATGTCTGGCCTCCTGATAGCGGTCAAAAAAGACCGTGGACTCAGAATAATTGAAACAGAAAATGTTTCACCGTATATACAAATTGCTAAAGTGGGTATTAACTCCCTAGACAAATCTGAATCTATGCACATAATTAATCTTTATTGGAATCACACTACAACTGGCGTCGCCAAATTTATTGACCAGGTGACTGCCATACTGGATAATATAATGGAAAATACAAACAGACCCTTGGTTCTGCTCTGTGGTGACTTCAACGCCGACTGCCTAAAACTGAATTTAGCATCAAAAGGAAACTTTGAGAATCATAAAGTCAATGAGAAAAAAGGTCAGCTTTGGATGAATGAAATGAATCTGAGAAATTTCACATGTTTGAATGGAAACACACCGGGTGATATCCCGGCTCAACCTACATGGAGACGTGACAATCAATCTTCAACGATAGACTATCTCTTCGCGTCCGAAGACCTTGCAGCCAACGTATATCAACTCGTGGTCACCAAAATGAAACATAGTGATCACGACATGCTAAGGATGTCGTTCAATGCCCATAGCCAGACCTCCCAACAACTATGGCCTTACGACACTGTGTATCGATCGGGAAGAATTCGCCTTAATCTGAAAACAAAGGACATAAATGCGGTTACAACTGCCCTGCAGAACAGCCCTGGGGAGACTGAATATCAACACCTGTTGATCCAATTCGTGGAACGTAAACAAGGACTCAAACAACAAAAAATACAGCACAAACATAAGTCTGATCTTCAAGTCTTACAACAAAAACGAAGTTTACGTAAAGACATAAGGATGTTACCTAGAAATAACAAAGAACTATATGCTGTAACTAAAAAACGTCTAATGCAAAAACATAGAAACTGGAGAAATAACTACTATGCCACAATCTTGCAGAATGATTCTGAAGAAATGATGTGCAAACTCAAAAATAAAAACTCAGCTGATTTTTGGCGTGTAATAAACAACTTTGCCGCCCCACAAACAGCACTTCAAGTATCTCCGATTTGTCAAGAAACTTGGATAAAACACTATACACAATTGTTTAATTCACTTGAAGTGGAATACAAAAGCACAAATGAGCATAAAATTCCGTGGACTCTTGAGTTCGATTTAAACGACATTAAAAACACAATCACGAACTCTAATGCATCCAGAGCTCCTGGGCCGGACGGTCTCACGAATTATACAATGAAACAAAATCCGAAAGAATGGGCAAAGCTTTGTCTACTTCTTTTCGAACGTATAAAAATAAAACGTGCTACCCCAAGATCTTGGAAAAATGCTATAATTGTGCCAATTTTCAAAAAGGGGAACAGACTAGACCCGAGAGATTATCGACCTATCGCCTTGCTTGACGTGATAGGAAAAATCTACGCAACTCAACTTCAGCAAATGCTAAAATCATGGGCACATAAAAACCATCGTAATGACTCTCGACAAGCAGGATTTGTTAAAGGCGTTGGTTGCGGGCTCAACACCCTTTTGCTAAATTTACTAAAAATGGAGTCAATACGAACCAACACTTCCATCTATATCGCATCTATCGATTTTTCACACGCTTTTGATAGTGTTGACCGCCACATTTTGTGGGAGAAACTCAAAGATTGGAAGTGTCCAGTAGACCTTTTAGACGCAATAAAAGAGCTCCATTCTAACACCACTATGCAGGTCAGACTTGACCAAGGAGGCTCCTTATCTCCTTTAATTCCAACTCATAAAGGAGTTAAACAAGGATGCCCCTTGGCTGCAATTGTGTTTAACCTTTTTATTTCTGACATTGGAGATGCACTAAATGTGGCAAAAGCCTTTCCACCTAAAATTCACGGCTCACATTTGGGCCATTTGTTGTATGCGGATGATCTCTTAATCCTGGACGTCACACCGGTCGGCCTACAGCGAAAACTAGATGCCTTAGAAAGATATGTAACGGAAAATAAGTTATGTTTAAACAAAAAGAAATGTGAAATTTTGATATTTCGCAACTTATCGGTCAACAAAAACAGACCAATCCAATTTGTGTGGCACTTGGAAAAAATACCTCTCAAGATCTCCACTCACATAAAATATTTGGGTTCCATAATAAGTGCACACATAAACGACAATCCCTGGGTGGAGGCCGCCAAAAGGAAATGTCAACAACTGGCTTGTCAAGCTGCGTGCATAAACAAAAAATTCGGGAAATTCTCCATAAAACCAGTGATTAACTTTTACATACAAAAAGCAATACCGACCATGATTTATGGTGCCGAAAATATGTTTGGCTGCTCATATGAGCTATGGAACACACTCGAAAACAACTTCTGGACAAGAGCGTTACATATCGCTAAAGGATGTCCGACCAGCAACGTAAGATTCGAACTAGGATTGACTTCCATACAAGCGAAAGTTTGCTGGAACGCTCTAACTCTATATAGGAAATCACAGCTTACCAACGCAGCTCCCCCATTTAAAATAATCCATAAAACAGATTTAGAGCCCGAATACACAATGTTGGCTAAATGGAATCGACATTGCACTGAAATTCTGGATGCAAATAATATTAATATTACAACTTTACTCGAAAATCCAGAGATGGCCAAACGAAAATTACGGAGTGCGGACTGGCATCAAACTTGTAACGAGAGATCCAGCTCACGTCTTTTAAGAGAAGCACCACCAGAGGCAAGAGAGCTAGACAAATTACAACCTTATCTGATGCAATTTCCCGACCAAATTTCAAGAGCAATATATCTGCACTTTCGGCTCAATCTGTTCATGACTAAAGATCGCACAAGCACTTGGCTAAACAAGAAACCTGGCGACTTAACATGTCGCTTCTGTAAATGCTCGACAGAGACACTAAAACACTTGACGCTATTCTGTCCGGAATTTCGATCTTTGCGAACTAAGCTATTTGGACCGTTATTTATGACACGAAGCACCTATACTGCTGATGATTGGTGGAAAGCTATGTTTGAGGGTGTTGATCGTAAAATCATGTTTAGTCTAGTTCAATTGTTGAAAGAACTGAAAATACGGCTAAAAGAACCGATCGAGACAGTAGGAGGAGTGGTCCGTGAAAGTGTTTAGAACAACACACTGTTGACGAAAGAAGTGGAAAGAAATGTCTCTCGTGATTTGTTTTAAAGGTTTTTCTTTTTAAACCATATAAAACCAATAATAAAAAAAAAAAAAAAAAAAAAAGGGAGGGTCTCAGGTTTGGAAGGGGAAGGATTTGGATATCACATCTCATGTTATAGGATGGATCTCAGGTTTGGTATTAGAAGTATTGAGATATCACATCTCATGTTATCGGAAGGATCTCAGGTTTGGTATTAGAAGTATTGAGATATCACCTCTCATGCTATAGGAAGGGTCTCAGGATTGGAATGGGAAGGAGTTGGATATCACATCTCATGCTAAAGGAAGGGTCTCAGGTTTGGTAGAAGCATTGAGATATCACATCTCATGCTATAGGAAGGGTCTCAGGATTGGAATGGGAAGGACTTAGATATCACATATCATGCTATAGGGAGGGTCTCAGTTTTGATATTAGAAGCATTGAGATATCACATCTCATGCTATCGGAAGTGTCTCAGGATTGGAATGGGAAGGAGCTGGATATCACATCTCATGCTAAAGGAAGGGTCTCAGGTTTGGAACGGGAAGGAGTTGGATATCACATCTCATGTTATAGGAAGGGTCTCAGGTTTGGTATAAACATTGAGATATCACATCTCTGCTTTCGGAAGTGTCTCAGGATTGGAATGGGAAGGAGTTGGATATCCATCTCATGTTATAGGACGGGTCTCAGGTTTTTTATTAGAATCATTGAGATATCATATTGCATGCTGTAGGAAGGGTCTAAGGATTGGAATGGGAAGGACTTGGATATCACATCTCATGCTATAGATAGGCTCTCAGGTTTGGAAAGTGAAGGAGTTGGAAATCACATTTCATGTTAGAGGAAGGATCTCAGGTTTGGTATTAGAGGCATTCAGATATCACATCTCAGGCTATAGGAAGGGTCTCAGGATTGGAATGGGAAGGAGTTGGATATCACATCTCATGCTATAGGAAGGGTCTCAGGTTTGGTATAAGCATTGAGATATCACATCTCATGCTATAGGAAGGGTCCAGGATTGGAATGGAAGGAGTTGGATATCACATCTCATGTTATAGGAAGGATCTCAGGTTTGGTATTAGAAGCATTGAGACATCACATCTCATGCTATAGGAAGGGTCTCAGGATTGGAATGGGAAGGAGTTGGATATCACATCTCATGCTATAGGAAGGGTCTCAGGATTGGAATGGGAAGGAGTTGAATATGACATCTCATGCCGTAGGAAGGGTCTCAGGTTTGGTATAAACATTGAGATATCACATCTCTGCTATCAAAAGGGTCTCAGGATTGGAATGGGAAGGAGTTGGATATCCCATCTCATGTCATAGGAAGAGTCTCAGGTTTGGTATTAGAAGCATTGAGATATCACATCTCATGCTATAGGAAGTGTCTCAGGATTGGAATGGGAAGGACTTGGATATCACATCTCATGCTATAGGTAGGGTCTCAAGTTTGATATTAGAAGCATTGAGATATCACATCTCATGCTATAGGAAGGGTCTGAGGATTGGAATGGGAAGGAGTTGGATATCACATTTCATGCTATGGGAAGGGTCTCAGGTTTGGTATAAGCAGTGAGATATCACATCTCATGCTATAGGAAGTGTCTCAGGATTGGAATGGGAAGGAGTTGGATATCACATCTCATGTTATAGGAAGGATCTCAGGTTTGGTATAAGCATTGAGATATCACATCTCTGCTATCGGAAGGGTCTCAGGATTGGAATGGGAAGGAGTTGGATATTCCCATCTCATGTTATAAGAAGGGTCTCAGGTTTGGTATTAGAAGCATTGAGATATCACATCTCATGCTATAGGAAGGGTCTCAGGATTGGAATGGGAAGGACTTGGATATCACATCTCATGCTATAGGGAGGGTCTCAAGTTTGATATTAGAAGCTTTGAGATATCACATCTCATGATATCGGAAGGGTCTCAGGATTGGAATGGGAAGGAGTTGGATATCACATCTCATGATAAAGGAAGGGTCTAAGGTTTGGAAGGGGAAGGATTTGGATATCACATCTCATGTTATATTACGGGTCTCAGGTTTGGTATTAGAAGCATTGAGATATCAAGTCTCATAGTATAGGAAGGGTCTCAGAATTGGAATGGGAAGGAGTTGGATATCACATCTCAAGCTATAGGAAGGGTCTCAGGATTGGAATGGGAAGGACTTGGATATCACATCTCATGCTATAGGAAGGCTCTCAGGTTTGGAAGGGGAAAGAGTTGGATATCACATTTCATGTTAGAGGTAGGATCTCAGGTTTGGTATTAGAGGCATTGAGATATCACATCTCATGCTATCAGAAGGGTCTCAGGAATGGAATGGGAAGGAGTTGGATATCACATCTCATGCTAAAGGGAGGGTCTCAAGTTTGGAAGGGGAAGGATTTGGATATCACATCTCATGTTATAGGAAGGATCTCAGGTTTGGTATTAGAAGCATTGAGATATCACATCTCATGCTATCGGAAGGATCTCAGGTTTGGTATTAGAAGCATTGAGATATCACATCTCATGCTATCAGAAGAGTCTCAGGATTGGAATAGGAAGGAGTTGGATATCACATCTCATGCTAAAGGGAGGGTCTCAGGTTTGGAAGGGGAAGGATTTGGATATCACATCTCATGTTATCGGAAGGATCTCACGTTTGGTATTAGAAGCATTGAGATATCACATCTCATGCTATCGGAAGGATCTCAGGTTTGGTATTAGAAGCATTGAGATATCACATCTCATGCTATCAGAAGAGTCTCAGGATTGGAATAGGAAGGAGTTGGATATCACATCTCATGCTAAAGGGAGGGTCTCAGGTTTGGAAGGGGAAGGATTTGGATATCACATCTCATGCTAAAGGAAGGGTCTCAGGATTGGAATGGGAAGGAGTTGGATATCACATCTCATGCTATAGGGAGGGTCTCAGGATTGGAATGGGAAGGACTTAGATATCACATATCATGCTATAGGGAGGGTCTCAGTTTTGATATTAGAAGCATTGAGATATCACATCTCATGCTATCGGAAGTGTCTCAGGATTGGAATGGGAAGGAGCTGGATATCACATCTCATGCTAAAGGAAGGGTCTCAGGTTTGGAACGGGAAGGATTTGGATATCACATCTCATGTTATAGGAAGGGTCTCAGGTTTGGTATAAGCATTGAGATATCACATCTCTGCTATCGGAAGAGTCTCAGGATTGGAATGAGAAGGAGTTGAATATCCCATCTCATGTTATAGGACGGGTCTCAGGTTTGTTATTAGAATCATTGAGATATCATATTGCATGCTGTAGGAAGGGTCTAAGGGTTGGAATGTGAAGGACTTGGATATCACATCTCATGCTATAGATAGGCTCTTAGGTTTGGAAAGGGAAGGAGTTGGATATCACATTTCATGTTAGAGGAAGGATCTCAGGTTTGGTATTAGAAGCATAGAGATATCACATCTCATGCTATAGGAAGGGTCTCAGGATTGGAATGGGAAGCAGTTGGATATCACATGTCATGCTATAGGAAGTGTCTCAGGATTGGAATGGGAAGGACTTGGGTATCACATCTCATGCTATAGGGAGGGTCTCAAGTTTTATATTAGAAGCATTGAGATATCACATCTCATGCTATAGGAAGGGTCTCAGGATTGGAATGGGAAGGAGTTGGATATCACATCTCATGCTATAGGAAGGGTCTCAGGTTTGGTATAAGCAGTGAGATATCACATCTCATGCTATAGGAAGTGTCTCAGGATTGGAATGGGAAGGAGTTGGATATCACATCTCATGTTATAGGAAGGATCTCAGGTTTGGTATAAGCATTGAGATATCACATCTCTGCTATCAGAAAGGTCTCAGGATTGGAATGGGAAGGAGTTGGATATTCCCATCTCATGTTATAGGGAGGGTCTCAAGTTTGATATTAGAAGCATTGAGATATCACATTTCATGATATCGGAAGGGTCTCAAGATTGGAATGGGAAGGAGTTGGCTATCACATCTCATGATAAAGGAAGGGTCTAAGGTTTGGAAGGGGAAGGATTTGGATATCACATCTCATGTTATAGGACGGGTCTCAGGTTTGGTATTAGAAGCATTGAGATATCAAGTCTCATGGTATAGGAAGGGTCTCAGAATTGGAATGGGAAGGAGTTTGATATCACATCTCAAGCTATAGGAAGGGTCTCAGGATTAGAATGGGAAGGAGATTGATATCACATCTCATGCCATAGTATGGGTCTCAGGTTTGGTAGAAGCATTGGGATATCAGATCTCATGCTATCGGAAGGGTATCGGGATTGGATTTGGAAGGAGTTGGATATCCCATCTCATGCTATAGGAAGGGTCTCAGGTTGGAATGGGAAGGAGTTGGATATCACATCTCATGTTATAGGAAGGGTCTCAGGATTGGAATGGGAAGGACTTGGATATCACATCTCATGCTATAGGAAGGCTCTCAGGTTTGCAAGGGGAAAGAGTTGGATATCACATTTCATGTTAGAGGTAGGATCTCAGGTTTGGTATTAGAAGTATTGAGATATCACATCTCATGCTATCAGAAGGATCTCAGGTTTGGTAAAGAAGCATTGAGATATCATATCTTATGCTATCAGAAGAGTCTCAGGATTGGAATGGGAAGGAGTTGGATATCACATCTCATGCTAAAGGGAGGGTCTCAGGTTTGGAAGATAAGGATTTGGATATCACATCTCATGTTATAGGAAGGATCTCAGGTTTGGTATTAGAAGTATTGAGATATCACATCTCATGCTATCGGAAGGATCTCAGGTTTGGTATAGAAGCATTGAGATATCATATCTTATGCTATCAGAAGGGTCTCAGGATTGGAATGGGAAGGAGTTGGATATCACATCTCATGCTAAAGGGAGGGTCTCAGGTTTGGAAGGGGAAGGATTTGGATATCACATCTCATGTTATAGGATGGATCCCAGGTTTGGTATTAGAAGTATTGAGATATCACATCTCATGTTATCGGAAGGATCTCAGGTTTGGTATTAGAAGTATTGAGATATCACCTCTCATGCTATAGGAAGGGTCTCAGGATTGGAATGGGAAGGAGTTGGATATCACATCTCATGCTAAAGGAAGGGTCTCAGGTTTGGTAGAAGCATTGAGATATCACATCTCATGCTATAGGAAGGGTCTCAGGATTGGAATGGGAAGGACTTAGATATCACATATCATGCTATAGGGAGGGTCTCCGTTTTGATATTAGAAGCATTGAGATATCACATCTCATGCTATCGGAAGTGTCTCACGTTTGGTATTAGAAGTATTGAGATATCATATCTCATGCTATAGGAAGGGTCTCAGGATTGGAATGGGAAGGAGTTGGATATCACATCTCATGCTATAGGGAGGGTCTCAGGATTGGAATGGGAAGGACTTAGATATCACATATCATGCTATAGGGAGGGTCTCAGTTTTGATATTAGAAGCATTGAGATATCACATCTCATGCTATCGGAAGTGTCTCAGGATTGGAATGGGAAGGAGCTGGATATCACATCTCATGCTAAAGGAAGGGTCTCAGGTTTGGAACGGGAAGGATTTGGATATCACATCTCAGGTTATAGGAAGGGTCTCAGGTTTGGTATAAGCATTGAGATATCACATCTCTGCTATCGGAAGAGTCTCAGGATTGGAATGGGAAGGAGTTGAATATCCCATCTCATGTTATAGGACGGGTCTCAGGTTTGTTATTAGAATCATTGAGATATCATATTGCATGCTGTAGGAAGGGTCTAAGGGTTGGAATGTGAAGGACTTGGATATCACATCTCATGCTATAGATAGGCTCTTAGGTTTGGAAAGGGAAGGAGTTGGATATCACATTTCATGTTAGAGGAAGGATCTCAGGTTTGGTATTAGAAGCATAGAGATATCACATCTCATGCTATAGGAAGGGTCTCAGGATTGGAATGGGAAGCAGTTGGATATCACATCTCATGCTATAGGAAGTGTCTCAGGATTGGAATGGGAAGGACTTGGGTATCACATCTCATGCTATAGGGAGGGTCTCAAGTTTGATATTAGAAGCATTGAGATATCACATTTCATGATATCGGAAGGGTCTCAAGATTGGAATGGGAAGGAGTTGGCTATCACATCTCATGATAAAGGAAGGGTCTAAGGTTTGGAAGGGGAAGGATTTGGATATCACATCTCATGTTATAGGACGGGTCTCAGGTTTGGTATTAGAAGCATTGAGATATCAAGTCTCATGGTATAGGAAGGGTCTCAGAATTGGAATGGGAAGGAGTTGGATATCACATCTCAAGCTATAGGAAGGGTCTCAGGATTAGAATGGGAAGGAGTTTGATATCACATCTCATGCCATAGTATGGGTCTCAGGTTTGGTAGAAGCATTGGGATATCAGATCTCATGCTATCGGAAGGGTATCGGGATTGGATTTGGAAGGAGTTGGATATCCCATCTCATGCTATAGGAAGGGTCTCAGGTTGGAATGGGAAGGAGTTGGATATCACATCTCATGTTATAGGAAGGGTCTCAGGATTGGAATGGGAAGGACTTGGATATCACATCTCATGCTATAGGAAGGCTCTCAGGTTTGCAAGGGGAAAGAGTTGGATATCACATTTCATGTTAGAGGTAGGATCTCAGGTTTGGTATTAGAAGTATTGAGATATCACATCTCATGCTATCAGAAGGATCTCAGGTTTGGTAAAGAAGCATTGAGATATCATATCTTATGCTATCAGAAGAGTCTCAGGATTGGAATGGGAAGGAGTTGGATATCACATCTCATGCTAAAGGGAGGGTCTCAGGTTTGGAAGATAAGGATTTGGATATCACATCTCATGTTATAGGAAGGATCTCAGGTTTGGTATAAGCATTGAGATATCACATCTGTGCTATCGGAAGGATCTCAGGTTTGGTATAGAAGCATTGAGATATCATATCTTATGCTATCAGAAGGGTCTCTGGATTGGAATGGGAAGGAGTTGAATATGACATCTCATGCCGTAGGAAGGGTCTCAGGTTTGGTATAAACATTGAGATATCACATCTCTGCTATCAAAAGGGTCTCAGGATTGGAATGGGAAGGAGTTGGATATCCCATCTCATGTTATAGGAAGAGTCTCAGGTTTGGTATTAGAAGCATTGAGATATCACATCTCATGCTATAGGAAGTGTCTCAGGATTGGAATGGGAAGGACTTGGATATCACATCTCATGCTATAGGTAGGGTCTCAAGTTTGATATTAGAAGCATTGAGATATCACATCTCATGCTATAGGAAGGGTCTGAGGATTGGAATGGGAAGGAGTTGGATATCACATCTCATGCTATGGGAAGGGTCTCAGGTTTGGTATAAGCAGTGAGATATCACATCTCATGCTATAGGAAGTGTCTCAGGATTGGAATGGGAAGGAGTTGGATATCACATCTCATGTTATAGGAAGGATCTCAGGTTTGGTATAAGCATTGAGATATCACATCTCTGCTATCGGAAGGGTCTCAGGATTGGAATGGGAAGGAGTTGGATATTCCCATCTCATGTTATAAGAAGGGTCTCAGGTTTGGTATTAGAAGCATTGAGATATTACAACTCATGCTATAGGAAGGGTCTCAGGATTGGAATGGGAAGGACTTGGATATCACATCTCATGCTATAGGGAGGGTCTCAAGTTTGATATTAGAAGCTTTGAGATATCACATCTCATGATATCGGAAGGGTCTCAGGATTGGAATGGGAAGGAGTTGGATATCACATCTCATGATAAAGGAAGGGTCTAAGGTTTGGAAGGGGAAGGGGAAGGATTTGGATATCACATCTCATGTTATATTACGGGTCTCAGGTTTGGTATTAGAAGCATTGAGATATCAAGTCTCATAGTATAGGAAGGGTCTCAAAATTGGAATGGGAAGGAGTTGGATATCACATCTCAAGCTATAGGAAGGGTCTCAGGATTGGAATGGGAAGGACTTGGATATCACATCTCATGCTATAGGAAGGCTCTCAGGTTTGGAAGGGGAAAGAGTTGGATATCACATTTCATGTTAGAGGTAGGATCTCAGGTTTGGTATTAGAGGCATTGAGATATCACATCTCATGCTATCAGAAGGGTCTCAGGAATGGAATGGGAAGGAGTTGGATATCACATCTCATACTAAAGGGAGGGTCTCAGGTTTGGAAGGGGAAGGATTTGGATATCACATCTCATGTTATAGGAAGGATCTCAGGTTTGGTATTAGAAGCATTGAGATATCACATCTCATGCTATCGGAAGGATCTCAGGTTTGGTATTAGAAGCATTGAGATATCACATCTCATGCTATCAGAAGAGTCTCAGGATTGGAATAGGAAGGAGTTGGATATCACATCTCATGCTAAAGGGAGGGTCTCAGGTTTGGAAGGGGAAGGATTTGGATATCACATCTCATGTTATCGGAAGGATCTCACGTTTGGTATTAGAAGTATTGAGATATCATATCTCATGCTATAGGAAGGGTCTCAGGATTGGAATGGGAAGGAGTTGGATATCACATCTCATGCTATAGGGAGGGTCTCAGGATTGGAATGGGAAGGACTTAGATATCACATATCATGCTATAGGGAGGGTCTCAGTTTTGATATTAGAAGCATTGAGATATCACATCTCATGCTATCGGAAGTGTCTCAGGATTGGAATGGGAAGGAGCTGGATATCACATCTCATGCTAAAGGAAGGGTCTCAGGTTTGGAACGGGAAGGATTTGGATATCACATCTCATGTTATAGGAAGGGTCTCAGGTTTGGTATAAGCATTGAGATATCACATCTCTGCTATCGGAAGAGTCTCAGGATTGGAATGGGAAGGAGTTGAATATCCCATCTCATGTTATAGGACGGGTCTCAGGTTTGTTATTAGAATCATTGAGATATCATATTGCATGCTGTAGGAAGGGTCTAAGGGTTGGAATGTGAAGGACTTGGATATCACATCTCATGCTATAGATAGGCTCTTAGGTTTGGAAAGGGAAGGAGTTGGATATCACATTTCATGTTAGAGGAAGGATCTCAGGTTTGGTATTAGAAGCATAGAGATATCACATCTCATGCTATAGGAAGGGTCTCAGGATTGGAATGGGAAGCAGTTGGATATCACATCTCATGCTATAGGAAGTGTCTCAGGATTGGAATGGGAAGGACTTGGGTATCACATCTCATGCTATAGGGAGGGTCTCAAGTTTGATATTAGAAGCATTGAGATATCACATCTCATGCTATAGGAAGGGTCTCAGGATTGGAATGGGAAGGAGTTGGATATCACATCTCATGCTATAGGAAGGGTCTCAGGTTTGGTATAAGCAGTGAGATATCACATCTCATGCTATAGGAAGTGTCTCAGGATTGGAATGGGAAGGAGTTGGATATCACATCTCATGTTATAGGAAGGATCTCAGGTTTGGTATAAGCATTGAGATATCACATCTGTGCTATCGGAAGGGTCTCAGGATTGGAATGGGAAGGAGTTGGATATTCCCATCTCATGTTATAGGGAGGGTCTCAAGTTTGATATTAGAAGCATTGAGATATCACATTTCATGATATCGGAAGGGTCTCAAGATTGGAATGGGAAGGAGTTGGCTATCACATCTCATGATAAAGGAAGGGTCTAAGGTTTGGAAGGGGAAGGATTTGGATATCACATCTCATGTTATAGGACGGGTCTCAGGTTTGGTATTAGAAGCATTGAGATATCACATCTCATGATAAAGGAAGGGTCTCAGAATTGGAATGGGAAGGAGTTGGATATCACATCTCAAGCTATAGGAAGGGTCTCAGGATTAGAATGGGAAGGAGTTTGATATCACATCTCATGCCATAGTATGGGTCTCAGGTTTGGTAGAAGCATTGGGATATCAGATCTCATGCTATCGGAAGGGTATCGGGATTGGATTTGGAAGGAGTTGGATATCCCATCTCATGCTATAGGAAGGGTCTCAGGTTGGAATGGGAAGGAGTTGGATATCACATCTCATGTTATAGGAAGGGTCTCAGGATTGGAATGGGAAGGACTTGGATATCACATCTCATGCTATAGGAAGGCTCTCAGGTTTGCAAGGGGAAAGAGTTGGATATCACATTTCATGTTAGAGGTAGGATCTCAGGTTTGGTATTAGAAGTATTGAGATATCACATCTCATGCTATCAGAAGGATCTCAGGTTTGGTATAGAAGCATTGAGATATCATATCTTATGCTATCAGAAGAGTCTCAGGATTGGAATGGGAAGGAGTTGGATATCACATCTCATGCTAAAGGGAGGGTCTCGGGTTTGGAAGATAAGGATTTGGATATCACATCTCATGTTATAGGAAGGATCTCAGGTTTGGTATTAGAAGTATTGAGATATCACATCTCATGCTATCGGAAGGATCTCAGGTTTGGTATAGAAGCATTGAGATATCATATCTTATGCTATCAGAAGGGTCTCAGGATTGGAATGGGAAGGAGTTGGATATCACATCTCATGCTAAAGGGAGGGTCTCAGGTTTGGAAGGGGAAGGATTTGGATATCACATCTCATGTTATAGGATGGATCCCAGGTTTGGTATTAGAAGTATTGAGATATCACATCTCATGTTATCGGAAGGATCTCAGGTTTGGTATTAGAAGTATTGAGATATCACCTCTCATGCTATAGGAAGGGTCTCAGGATTGGAATGGGAAGGAGTTGGATATCACATCTCATGCTAAAGGAAGGGTCTCAGGTTTGGTAGAAGCATTGAGATATCACATCTCATGCTATAGGAAGGGTCTCAGGATTGGAATGGGAAGGACTTAGATATCACATATCATGCTATAGGGAGGGTCTCAAGTTTGATATTAGAAGCATTGAGATATCACATCTCATGCTATAGGAAGGGTCTCAGGATTGGAATGGGAAGGAGTTGGATATCACATCTCATGCTATAGGAAGGGTCTCAGGTTTGGTATAAGCAGTGAGATATCACATCTCATGCTATAGGAAGTGTCTCAGGATTGGAATGGGAAGGAGTTGGATATCACATCTCATGTTATAGGAAGGATCTCAGGTTTGGTATAAGCATTGAGATATCACATCTGTGCTATCGGAAGGGTCTCAGGATTGGAATGGGAAGGAGTTGGATATTCCCATCTCATGTTATAGGGAGGGTCTCAAGTTTGATATTAGAAGCATTGAGATATCACATTTCATGATATCGGAAGGGTCTCAAGATTGGAATGGGAAGGAGTTGGCTATCACATCTCATGATAAAGGAAGGGTCTAAGGTTTGGAAGGGGAAGGATTTGGATATCACATCTCATGTTATAGGACGGGTCTCAGGTTTGGTATTAGAAGCATTGAGATATCACATCTCATGATAAAGGAAGGGTCTCAGAATTGGAATGGGAAGGAGTTGGATATCACATCTCAAGCTATAGGAAGGGTCTCAGGATTAGAATGGGAAGGAGTTTGATATCACATCTCATGCCATAGTATGGGTCTCAGGTTTGGTAGAAGCATTGGGATATCAGATCTCATGCTATCGGAAGGGTATCGGGATTGGATTTGGAAGGAGTTGGATATCCCATCTCATGCTATAGGAAGGGTCTCAGGTTGGAATGGGAAGGAGTTGGATATCACATCTCATGTTATAGGAAGGGTCTCAGGATTGGAATGGGAAGGACTTGGATATCACATCTCATGCTATAGGAAGGCTCTCAGGTTTGCAAGGGGAAAGAGTTGGATATCACATTTCATGTTAGAGGTAGGATCTCAGGTTTGGTATTAGAAGTATTGAGATATCACATCTCATGCTATCAGAAGGATCTCAGGTTTGGTATAGAAGCATTGAGATATCATATCTTATGCTATCAGAAGAGTCTCAGGATTGGAATGGGAAGGAGTTGGATATCACATCTCATGCTAAAGGGAGGGTCTCGGGTTTGGAAGATAAGGATTTGGATATCACATCTCATGTTATAGGAAGGATCTCAGGTTTGGTATTAGAAGTATTGAGATATCACATCTCATGCTATCGGAAGGATCTCAGGTTTGGTATAGAAGCATTGAGATATCATATCTTATGCTATCAGAAGGGTCTCAGGATTGGAATGGGAAGGAGTTGGATATCACATCTCATGCTAAAGGGAGGGTCTCAGGTTTGGAAGGGGAAGGATTTGGATATCACATCTCATGTTATAGGATGGATCCCAGGTTTGGTATTAGAAGTATTGAGATATCACATCTCATGTTATCGGAAGGATCTCAGGTTTGGTATTAGAAGTATTGAGATATCACCTCTCATGCTATAGGAAGGGTCTCAGGATTGGAATGGGAAGGAGTTGGATATCACATCTCATGCTAAAGGAAGGGTCTCAGGTTTGGTAGAAGCATTGAGATATCACATCTCATGCTATAGGAAGGGTCTCAGGATTGGAATGGGAAGGACTTAGATATCACATATCATGCTATAGGGAGGGTCTCAGTTTTGATATTAGAAGCATTGAGATATCACATCTCATGCTATCGGAAGTGTCTCAGGATTGGAATGGGAAGGAGCTGGATATCACATCTCATGCTAAAGGAAGGGTCTCAGGTTTGGAACGGGAAGGAGTTGGATATCACATCTCATGTTATAGGAAGGGTCTCAGGTTTAGTATAAACATTGAGATATCACATCTCTGCTATCGGAAGTGTCTCAGAATTGGAATGGGAAGGAGTTGGATATCCCATCTCATGTTATAGGACGGGTCCCAGGTTTTTTATTAGAATCATTGAGATATCATATTGCATGCTGTAGGAAGGGTCTAAAGATTGGAATGGGAAGGACTTGGATATCACATCTCATGCTATAGATAGGCTCTCAGGTTTGGAAAGTGAAGGAGTTGGATATCACATTTCATGTTAGAGGAAGGATCTCAGGTTTGGTATTAGAGGCATTGAGATATCACATCTCAGGCTATAGGAAGGGTCTCAGGATTGGAATGGGAAGGAGTTGGATATCACATCTCATGCTATAGGAAGGGTCTCAGGTTTGGTATAAGCATTGACATATCACATCTCATGCTATAGGAAGGGTCCAGGATTGGAATGGAAGGAGTTGGATATCACATCTCATGTTATAGGAAGGATCTCAGGTTTGGTATTAGAAGCATTGAGACATCACATCTCATGCTATAGGAAGGGTCTCATGATTGGAATGGGAAGGAGTTGGATATCACATCTCATGCTATAGGAAGGGTCTCAGGATTGGAATGGGAAGGAGTTGAATATGACATCTCATGCCGTAGGAAGGGTCTCAGGTTTGGTATAAACATTGAGATATCACATCTCTGCTATCGAAAGGGTCTCAGGATTGGAATGGAAAGGAGTTGGATATCCCATCTCATGTTATAGGAAGAGTCTCAGGTTTGGTATTAGAAGCATTGAGATATCACATCTCATGCTATAGGAAGTGTCTCAGGATTGGAATGGGAAGGACTTGGGTATCACATCTCATGCTATAGGGAGGGTCTCAAGTTTGATATTAGAAGCATTGAGATATCACATCTCATGCTATAGGAAGGGTCTCAGGATTGGAATGGGAAGGAGTTGGATATCACATCTCATGCTATAGGAAGGGTCTCAGGTTTGGTATAAGCAGTGAGATATCACATCTCATGCTATAGGAAGTGTCTCAGGATTGGAATGGGAAGGAGTTGGATATCACATCTCATGTTATAGGAAGGATCTCAGGTTTGGTATAAGCATTGAGATATCACATCTCTGCTATCGGAAGGGTCTAAGGTTTGGAAGGGGAAGGATTTGGATATCACATCTCATGTTATAGGACGGGTCTCAGGTTTGGTATTAGAAGCATTGAGATATCAAGTCTCATGGTATAGGAAGGGTCTCAGAATTGGAATGGGAAGGAGTTGGATATCACATCTCAAGCTATAGGAAGGGTCTCAGGATTAGAATGGGAAGGAGTTTGATATCACATCTCATGCCATAGTATGGGTCTCAGGTTTGGTAGAAGCATTGGGATATCAGATCTCATGCTATCGGAAGGGTATCGGGATTGGATTTGGAAGGAGTTGGATATCCCATCTCATGCTATAGGAAGGGTCTCAGGTTGGAATGGGAAGGAGTTGGATATCACATCTCATGTTATAGGAAGGGTCTCAGGATTGGAATGGGAAGGACTTGGATATCACATCTCATGCTATAGGAAGGCTCTCAGGTTTGCAAGGGGAAAGAGTTGGATATCACATTTCATGTTAGAGGTAGGATCTCAGGTTTGGTATTAGAAGTATTGAGATATCACATCTCATGCTATCAGAAGGATCTCAGGTTTGGTATAGAAGCATTGAGATATCATATCTTATGCTATCAGAAGAGTCTCAGGATTGGAATGGGAAGGAGTTGGATATCACATCTCATGCTAAAGGGAGGGTCTCAGGTTTGGAAGATAAGGATTTGGATATCACATCTCATGTTATAGGAAGGATCTCAGGTTTGGTATTAGAAGTATTGAGATATCACATCTCATGCTATCGGAAGGATCTCAGGTTTGGTATAGAAGCATTGAGATATCATATCTTATGCTATCAGAAGGGTCTCAGGATTGGAATGGGAAGGATTTGGATATCACATCTCATGCTAAAGGGAGGGTCTCAGGTTTGGAAGGGGAAGGATTTGGATATCACATCTCATGTTATAGGATGGATCTCAGGTTTGGTATTAGAAGTATTGAGATATCACATCTCATGTTATCGGAAGGATCTCAGGTTTGGTATTAGAAGTATTGAGATATCACCTCTCATGCTATAGGAAGGGTCTCAGGATTGGAATGGGAAGGAGTTGGATATCACATCTCATGCTAAAGGAAGGGTCTCAGGTTTGGTAGAAGCATTGAGATATCACATCTCATGCTATAGGAAGGGTCTCAGGATTGGAATGGGAAGGACTTAGATATCACATATCATGCTATAGGGAGGGTCTCAGTTTTGATATTAGAAGCATTGAGATATCACATCTCATGCTATCGGAAGTGTCTCAGGATTGGAATGGGAAGGAGCTGGATATCACATCTCATGCTAAAGGAAGGGTCTCAGGTTTGGAACGGGAAGGAGTTGGATATCACATCTCATGTTATAGGAAGGGTCTCAGGTTTGGTATAAACATTGAGATATCACATCTCTGCTTTCGGAAGTGTCTCAGGATTGGAATGGGAAGGAGTTGGATATCCATCTCATGTTATAGGACGGGTCTCAGGTTTTTTATTAGAATCATTGAGATATCATATTGCATGCTGTAGGAAGGGTCTAAGGATTGGAATGGGAAGGACTTGGATATCACATCTCATGCTATAGATAGGCTCTCAGGTTTGGAAAGTGAAGGAGTTGGAAATCACATTTCATGTTAGAGGAAGGATCTCAGGTTTGGTATTAGAGGCATTCAGATATCACATCTCAGGCTATAGGAAGGGTCTCAGGATTGGAATGGGAAGGAGTTGGATATCACATCTCATGCTATAGGAAGGGTCTCAGGTTTGGTATAAGCATTGAGATATCACATCTCATGCTATAGGAAGGGTCCAGGATTGGAATGGAAGGAGTTGGATATCACATCTCATGTTATAGGAAGGATCTCAGGTTTGGTATTAGAAGCATTGAGACATCACATCTCATGCTATAGGAAGGGTCTCAGGATTGGAATGGGAAGGAGTTGGATATCACATCTCATGCTATAGGAAGGGTCTCAGGATTGGAATGGGAAGGAGTTGAATATGACATCTCATGCCGTAGGAATGGTCTCAGGTTTGGTATAAACATTGAGATATCACATCTCTGCTATCAAAAGGGTCTCAGGATTGGAATGGGAAGGAGTTGGATATCCCATCTCATGTCATAGGAAGAGTCTCAGGTTTGGTATTAGAAGCATTGAGATATCACATCTCATGCTATAGGAAGTGTCTCAGGATTGGAATGGGAAGGACTTGGATATCACATCTCATGCTATAGGTAGGGTCTCAAGTTTGATATTAGAAGCATTGAGATATCACATCTCATGCTATAGGAAGGGTCTGAGGATTGGAATGGGAAGGAGTTGGATATCACATTTCATGCTATGGGAAGGGTCTCAGGTTTGGTATAAGCAGTGAGATATCATATCTCATGCTATAGGAAGTGTCTCAGGATTGGAATGGGAAGGAGTTGGATATCACATCTCATGTTATAGGAAGGATCTCAGGTTTGGTATAAGCATTGAGATATCACATCTCTGCTATCGGAAGGGTCTCAGGATTGGAATGGGAAGGAGTTGGATATTCCCATCTCATGTTATAAGAAGGGTCTCAGGTTTGGTATTAGAAGCATTGAGATATCACATCTCATGCTATAGGAAGGGTCTCAGGATTGGAATGGGAAGGACTTGGATATCACATCTCATGCTATAGGGAGGGTCTCAAGTTTGATATTAGAAGCTTTGAGATATCACATCTCATGATATCGGAAGGGTCTCAGGATTGGAATGGGAAGGAGTTGGATATCACATCTCATGATAAAGGAAGGGTCTAAGGTTTGGAAGGGGAAGGATTTGGATATCACATCTCATGTTATATTACGGGTCTCAGGTTTGGTATTAGAAGCATTGAGATATCAAGTCTCATAGTATAGGAAGGGTCTCAGAATTGGAATGGGAAGGAGTTGGATATCACATCTCAAGCTATAGGAAGGGTCTCAGGATTGGAATGGGAAGGACTTGGATATCACATCTCATGCTATAGGAAGGCTCTCAGGTTTGGAAGGGGAAAGAGTTGGATATCACATTTCATGTTAGAGGTAGGATCTCAGGTTTGGTATTAGAGGCATTGAGATATCACATCTCATGCTATCAGAAGGGTCTCAGGAATGGAATGGGAAGGAGTTGGATATCACATCTCATGCTAAAGGGAGGGTCTCAGGTTTGGAAGGGGAAGGATTTGGATATCACATCTCATGTTATAGGAAGGATCTCAGGTTTGGTATTAGAAGCATTGAGATATCACATCTCATGCTATCGGAAGGATCTCAGGTTTGGTATTAGAAGCATTGAGATATCACATCTCATGCTATCAGAAGAGTCTCAGGATTGGAATAGGAAGGAGTTGGATATCACATCTCATGCTAAAGGGAGGGTCTCAGGTTTGGAAGGGGAAGGATTTGGATATCACATCTCATGTTATCGGAAGGATCTCACGTTTGGTATTAGAAGCATTGAGATATCACATCTCATGCTATCGGAAGGATCTCAGGTTTGGTATTAGAAGCATTGAGATATCACATCTCATGCTATCAGAAGAGTCTCAGGATTGGAATAGGAAGGAGTTGGATATCACATCTCATGCTAAAGGGAGGGTCTCAGGTTTGGAAGGGGAAGGATTTGGATATCACATCTCATGCTAAAGGAAGGGTCTCAGTATTGGAATGGGAAGGAGTTGGATATCACATCTCATGCTATAGGGAGGGTCTCAGGATTGGAATGGGAAGGACTTAGATATCACATATCATGCTATAGGGAGGGTCTCAGTTTTGATATTAGAAGCATTGAGATATCACATCTCATGCTATCGGAAGTGTCTCAGGATTGGAATGGGAAGGAGCTGGATATCACATCTCATGCTAAAGGAAGGGTCTCAGGTTTGGAACGGGAAGGATTTGGATATCACATCTCATGTTATAGGAAGGGTCTCAGGTTTGGTATAAGCATTGAGATATCACATCTCTGCTATCGGAAGAGTCTCAGGATTGGAATGGGAAGGAGTTGAATATCCCATCTCATGTTATAGGACGGGTCTCAGGTTTGTTATTAGAATCATTGAGATATCATATTGCATGCTGTAGGAAGGGTCTAAGGGTTGGAATGTGAAGGACTTGGATATCACATCTCATGCTATAGATAGGCTCTTAGGTTTGGAAAGGGAAGGAGTTGGATATCACATTTCATGTTAGAGGAAGGATCTCAGGTTTGGTATTAGAAGCATAGAGATATCACATCTCATGCTATAGGAAGGGTCTCAGGATTGGAATGGGAAGCAGTTGGATATCACATCTCATGCTATAGGAAGTGTCTCAGGATTGGAATGGGAAGGACTTGGGTATCACATCTCATGCTATAGGGAGGGTCTCAAGTTTGATATTAGAAGCATTGAGATATCACATCTCATGCTATAGGAAGGGTCTCAGGATTGGAATGGGAAGGAGTTGGATATCACATCTCATGCTATAGGAAGGGTCTCAGGTTTGGTATAAGCAGTGAGATATCACATCTCATGCTATAGGAAGTGTCTCAGGATTGGAATGGGAAGGAGTTGGATATCACATCTCATGTTATAGGAAGGATCTCAGGTTTGGTATAAGCATTGAGATATCACATCTCTGCTATCAGAAAGGTCTCAGGATTGGAATGGGAAGGAGTTGGATATTCCCATCTCATGTTATAGGGAGGGTCTCAAGTTTGATATTAGAAGCATTGAGATATCACATTTCATGATATCGGAAGGGTCTCAAGATTGGAATGGGAAGGAGTTGGCTATCACATCTCATGATAAAGGAAGGGTCTAAGGTTTGGAAGGGGAAGGATTTGGATATCACATCTCATGTTATAGGACGGGCCTCAGGTTTGGTATTAGAAGCATTGAGATATCAAGTCTCATGGTATAGGAAGGGTCTCAGAATTGGAATGGGAAGGAGTTGGATATCACATCTCAAGCTATAGGAAGGGTCTCAGGATTAGAATGGGAAGGAGTTTGATATCACATCTCATGCCATAGTATGGGTCTCAGGTTTGGTAGAAGCATTGGGATATCAGATCTCATGCTATCGGAAGGGTATCGGGATTGGATTTGGAAGGAGTTGGATATCCCATCTCATGCTATAGGAAGGGTTTCAGGTTGGAATGGGAAGGAGTTGGATATCACATCTCATGTTATAGGAAGGGTCTCAGGATTGGAATGGGAAGGACTTGGATATCACATCTCATGCTATAGGAAGGCTCTCAGGTTTGCAAGGGGAAAGAGTTGGATATCACATTTCATGTTAGAGGTAGGATCTCAGGTTTGGTATTAGAAGTATTGAGATATCACATCTCATGCTATCAGAAGGATCTCAGGTTTGGTATAGAAGCATTGAGATATCATATCTTATGCTATCAGAAGAGTCTCAGGATTGGAATGGGAAGGAGTTGGATATCACATATCATGCTAAAGGGAGGGTCTCAGGTTTGGAAGATAAGGATTTGGATATCACATCTCATGTTATAGGATGGATCTCAGGTTTGGTATTAGAAGTATTGAGATATCACATCTCATGTTATCGGAAGGATCTCAGGTTTGGTATTAGAAGTATTGAGATATCACATCTCATGTTATCGGAAGGATCTCAGGTTTGGTATTAGAAGTATTGAGATATCACCTCTCATGCTAAAGGAAGGGTCTCAGGTTTGGTAGAAGCATTGAGATATCACATCTCATGCTATAGGAAGGGTCTCAGGATTGGAATGGGAAGGACTTAGATATCACGTATCATGCTATAGGGAGGGTCTCAGTTTTGATATTAGAAGCATTGAGATATCACATCTCATGCTATCGGAAGTGTCTCAGGATTGGAATGGGAAGGAGCTGATATCACATCTCATGCTAAAGGAAGGGTCTCAGGTTTGGAACGGGAAGGAGTTGGATATCACATCTCATGTTATAGGAAGGGTCTCAGGTTTGGTATAAACATTGAGATATCACATCTCTGCTATCGGAAGTGTCTCAGGATTGGAATGGGAAGGAGTTGGATATCACATCTCATGCTATAGATAGGCTCTCAGGTTTGGAAAGTGAAGGAGTTGGATATCACATTTCATGTTAGAGGAAGGATCTCAGGTTTGGTATTAGAGGCATTGAGATATCACATCTCAGGCTATAGGAAGGGTCTCAGGATTGGAATGGGAAGGAGTTGGATATCACATCTCATGCTATAGGAAGGGTCCAGGATTGGAATGGAAGGAGTTGGATATCACATCTCATGTTATAGGAAGGATCTCAGGTTTGGTATTAGAAGCATTGAGACATCACATCTCATGCTATAGGAAGGGTCTCAGGATTGGAATGGGAAGGAGTTGGATATCACATCTCATGCTATAGGAAGGGTCTCAGGATTGGAATGGGAAGGAGTTGAATATGACATCTCATGCCGTAGGAAGGGTCTCAGGTTTGGTATAAACATTGAGATATCACATTTCCGCTATCAAAAGGGTCTCAGGATTGGAATGGGAAGGAGTTGGATATCCCATCTCATGTTATAGGAAGAGTCTCAGGTTTGGTATTAGAAGCATTGAGATATCACATCTCATGCTATAGGAAGTGTCTCAGGATTGGAATGGGAAGGAGTTGGATATCACATCTCATGCTATGGGAAGGGTCTCAGGTTTGGTATAAGCAGTGAGATATCACATCTCATGCTATAGGAAGTGTCTCAGGATTGGAATGGGAAGGAGTTGGATATCACATCTCATTTTATAGGAAGGATCTCAGGTTTGGTATAAGCATTGAGATATCACATCTCTGCTATCGGAAGGGTCTCAGGATTGGAATGGGAATGAGTTGGATATTCCCATCTCATGTTATAGGAAGGGTCTCAGGTTTGGTATTAGAAGCATTGAGATATCACATCTCATGCTATAGGAAGGGTCTCAGGATTGGAATGGGAAGGACTTGGATATCACATCTCATGCTATAGGGAGGGTCTCAAGTTTGATATTAGAAGCTTTGAGATATCACATCTCATGATATCGGAAGGGTCTCAGGATTGGAATGGGAAGGAGTTGGATATCACATCTCATGATAAAGGAAGGGTCTAAGGTTTGGAAGGGGAAGGATTTGGATATCACATCTCATGTTATATTACGGGTCTCAGGTTTGGTATTAGAAGCATTGAGATATCAAGTCTCATAGTATAGGAAGGGTCTCAGAATTGGAATGGGAAGGAGTTGGATATCACATCTCAAGCTATAGGAAGGGTCTCAGGATTGGAATGGGATACCCTTCCGATAGCATGAGATGTGATATCCCAATGCTTATACCAAACCTGAGACCCATACTATTGCATGAGATGTGATATCAAACTCCTTCCCATTCCAATCCTGAGACCCTTCCTATAGCTTGAGATGTGATATCCAACTCTTTCTGATTCCAATTCTGAGACCCTTCCTATACCATGAGACTTGATATCTCAGTGCTTCTAATACCAAACCTGAGACCTGTCCTATAACATGAGATGTGATATCCAAATCCTTCCCCTTCAAACCTTAGACCCTTCCTTTATCATGAGATGTGATATCCAACTCCTTCCCATTCCAATCCTGAGACCCTTCCGATATCGTGAGATGTGATATCTCAATGCTTCTAATATCAAACTTGAGACCCTCCCTATAGCATGAGATGTGATATCCAAGTCCTTCCCATTCCAATCCTGAGACCCTTCCTATAGCATGAGATGTGATATCTCAATGCTTCTAATACCAAACCTGAGACCCTTCCTATAACATGAGATGGGAATATCCAACTCTTCCCATTCCAATCCTGAGACCCTTCCGATAGAAGAGATGTGATATCTCAATGCTCATACCAAACCTGAGATCCTTCCTATAGCATGAGATGTGATATCCTACTCCTTCCCATTCCAATCCTGAGACCCTTCCTATAGCATAAGATGTGATATCTCAATGCTTCTAATATCAAACTTGAGACCCTCCCTATAGCATGAGATGTGATATCCAAGTCCTTCCCATTCCAATCCTGAGACACTTCCTATAGCATGAGATGTGATATCTCAATGCTTCTAATACCAAACCTGAGACTCTTCCTATAACATGAGATGGGATATCCAACTCCTTCCCATTCCAATCCTTAGACCCTTCCGATAGCAGAGATGTGATATCTCAAAGCTTATACCAAACCTGAGACCCTTCCTATGGCTTGAGATGTCATATACAACTCCTTCCCATTCCAATCCTGAGACCCTTCCGATAGCATGAGATGTGATATCTCAATGCTTATACCAAGCCTGAGACCCTTCCTATAGCATGAGATGTGATATACAACTCCTTCCCATTCCAATCCTGAGACCCTTCCTATAGCATGAGATGTGATGTCTCAATGCTTCTAATACCAAACCTGAGATCCTTCGTTTAACATGAGATGTGATATCCAACTCCTTCCATTCCAATCCTGAGACCCTTCCTATAGCATGAGATGTGATATCTCAATGCTTATACCAAACCTGAGACCCTTCCTATAGCATGAGATGTGATATCCAACTCCTTCCCATTCCAATCCTGAGACCCTTCCTATAGCATGAGATGTGATATCTCAATGCCTCTAATACCAAACCTGAGATCCTTCCTCTAACATGAAATGTGATATCCAACTCCTTCCCTTTCCAAACCTGAGAGCCTATCCATAGCATGAGATGTGATATCCAAGTCCTTCCCATTCCAATCCTTAGACCCTTCCTACAGCATGCAATATATATGATATCTCAATGATTCTAATAACAATCCTGAGACCCGTCCTATAACATGAGATGGGATATCCAACTCCTTCCCATCCCAATCCTGAGACACTTCCGATTGCAGACATGTGATATCTCAATGCTTATACCAAACCTGAGACTCTTCCTATAACATGAGATGTGATATCTGTTAGGAAAGATTTCGTAATTGTAGGTAATTTTCCTTCCATGTGGCAACCCCTAAACTTTTTGCTGTTGTTTTTCACCTTGTTCTCGACTTTGCCAGAGAAGTGCAGCCTTCTGCCGCACTCCTCTGGGCTTTCGCTCCTTTCTTACGGGGAAACTTGCATGGCCTTAAGACAGTCAGTACCGGGAAACGCTGTTTTCCGTAGTTTCTTTTATCATGTTGCGGCTTTCGTGCAACATGACACAAGAGGGCACTGTAAGCTAAGTTACTGCTCTCTTGGGATTCTAGCCTTCTACAGGCCCTAGATACTCTTTCAGGATTGTAACTGATCGGTGCAAGTGATTCACGGACGGTGAATGGTGGCAGCGATCGTTTCTTGTGTTTTGAGCTCCTTTTGGCGTTCTAAGCGCGTTTCTCGCACTTAACCCAAAATGATGGCCTGGCTCCCAAAATTGGCCAGACCACGAGGCTCCTTTATCCTGTCCGCTGACCGTCTTGCTCCCTTCACCTTCCCCAGGTCGAGCCGACCCGGGGCCTTCCTTATTTGGGCATGTACTTTCCCGCGAAACACGGATGCTTTCGCGGGCTTCTACATGTCTTGTGTGTGCCTCCAGGATGTGGGCTGGGATGTCTGGTCCCGTGTGAATGCCTGGGACCACCGTGGTCCGTGATAGGTCCACGAATGGTGTGAGTGTTGATGAGCGGATCTCCCATTGGGTCCCCACCGTTTTGGCACGAAGGGAACCGTGGATAAGAGGGGGCTGGAAACACCACTACCATGTCGATCTCCTGAGTTCTCACGAACGAAGGAATACAGGAGCCAAGTATCCTGCAACCAAGAGGCTGAACCGAGGAATCGCTGGTGACCCGCTGAAGGACTGCTCCTCTGCACTGCTGTCGCCTTGTGAAACCCTTTTCACCTTTGATCGAACCAGAAGGCCTGTACTAGTACTTCGACCCTTGGAATAGCGGGGACAGCTATTCTCGGCATCTTCACCAGCTCCTGCTAGTAAGCCTTCGGAAGCGTCTCTGGCCCATCCAGCAGACTGACCAGCCTACACAGGAGTCTTGCTCTGTAACTGCCACCAGGTTGTGTAGTATATCGAGTCCTTGTCACTCTCACACGATTCGTACACTTGGCGTTCCCAGGTCTGAAGTGAGTAGTGTACATTTGGCTCAGATACACACGGCCGCTCCGTTGCCCTGCTGTGGTAACAAACTGTGCGGGTTCCTTCGTTTGGGACGTCTTTTACTCAACTCTGCTGCTGCAGACTCAACACGACGACGAGACATCCCCTGCTCTTCTGAACCTGCCAGCGACTGAAACTGACGTGGAGAAGCCTGGGTCTGCTTGCATCGGGGACCGGTGAGTAGCATAGCTAGGAACTGGTCGCCCTCCTGCAGGAACCCATAGCTTTTCCCCGCTGTGTCAAAACAGCATGCCTTTCCGTACTCGCGCTCTGCTTCTGCCCTTGAGTCGCGGAACACTGTTCTTCTTCGTTTGTGCACTAAACTGAACTGCCTGATCTCCCTCGAAGAGACTCCCCTTTTGCCCGTTGGCACCAGCGTGTGCAGGTACTTTTGAGCACAAGGCTCCACTCTTCGTAGGGCTCGGACTTCCTTTTAGTTAGGTGCCTCTGAAGGCGGACTGGGTCTAAGCATTATTTCGCACTGCCTGTTTTCCTTCCCTTTTAGGTGGACTACACATTTCGTGCATCTAACGCTTGAGACTTGTTTGTATTTGTATATATATTGTATTGGTATGGTATGTGTTGGTTTACTAGAGTTGTATTGTGATTTCTCGCTACGGTCATTGTTTTAAAGGCCTTGGAATAAATGTGTATATATTTTTAATATAGCACCTGTTTGGAGTAGTTTGTAAGTGTCCTTGCTTTGTGTGCTCATTGCGGGCTTTCAGTCACCCTCACCTCTCTTGAGACCTAGTCTTGACCGCCGCGATCGCTACCTTGATTGGTCTGGCTTGTCCAGAGGTTACCCTGTTCCAAGAAATTAGGTTGGCCATCTGAACTTCTGCGCCACCAGGACAGAGTTCAGAAATCCGTCTTAACAATATCCAACTCCTTCCCATTCCAAACCTGAGACCCTTCCTATAGCATGAGATGTGATATCCAACTCCTTCCCATCCCAATCCTGAGACATTTACGATTGCAGAGATGTGATATCTCAATGCTTATACAAAACCTGAGACTCTTCCTATAACATGAGATGTGATATCCAACTCCTTCCCGTTCCAAACCTGAGACCCTTCCTATAGCATGAGATGTGATATCCAACTCCTTCCCATTCCAATCCTGAGACCCTTCCGATAGCATGAGATGTGATATCTCAATGCTTCTAATACCAAACCTGAGATCCTTCCTATAACATGTGATGTGATATCCAAATTCTTCCCCTTCCAAACCTGAGACCCTCCCTTTAGCATGAGATGTGATATCCAACTCCTTCCCATTCCAATCCTGAGACCCTTCTGATAGCATGAGATGTGATATCTCAATGCCTCTAATACCAAACCTGAGATCCTTCCTATAACATGAGATGTGATATCCAAATCCTTCCCCTTCCAAACCTGAGACCCACCCTTTAGCATGAGATGTGATATCCAACTCCTTCCCATTCCAATCCTGAGACCCTTCTGATAGCATGAGATGTGATATCTCAATGCCTCTAATACCAAACCTGATATCCTACCTCTAACATGAAATGTGATATCCAACTCCTTCCCTTTCCAAACCTGAGACCCTGCCTATAGCATGAGATGTGATATCCAAGTCCTTCCCATTCCAATCCTGAGACCCTTCCTATAGCATGTGATGTGATATCTCAATGCTTATACCAAACCTGAGACCCTTCCTATGGCATGAGATGTCATATACAACTCCTTCCCATTCCAATCCTGAGACCCTTCCTATAGCATGTGATGTGATATCTCAATGCTTATACCAAACCTGAGACCCTTCCTATAGCTTGAGATGTGATATCCAACTCCTTCCCATTCCAATCCTGAGACCCTTCCTATAGTATGAGATGTGATATCTCAATACTTCTAATACCAAACCTGAGATCCTTCCGATAACATGAGATGTGATATCCAAATCCTTCCCCTTCCAAACCTGAGACCCTCCCTTTAGCATGAGATGTGATATCCAACTCCTTCCCATTCCAATCCTGAGACCCTTCTGATAGCATGAGATGTGATATCTCAATGCTTCTAATACCAAACCTGAGATCCTTCCGATAGCATGAGATGTGATATCTCAATGCTTCTAATACCAAACCTGAGCTCCTTCTTATAACATGAGATGTGATATGCAAATCCTTCCCCTTCCAAACCTGAGACCCTCCCTTTAGCATTAGATGTGATATCCAACTCCTTCCCATTCCAATCCTGAGACCCTTCTGATAGCATGAGATGTGATATCTCAATGCCTCTAATACCAAACCTGAGATCCTACCTCTAACATGAAATGTGATATCCAACTCTTTCCCCTTCCAAACCTGAGAGCCTTCCTATAGCATGAGATGTGATATCCAACTCCTTCCCGTTCCAAACCTGAGACCCTTCCTATAGCATGAGATGTGATATCCAACTCCTTCCCATCCCAATCCTGAGACATTTCCGATTGCAGAGATGTGATATCTCAATGCTTATACCAAACCTGAGACTCTTCCTATAACATGAGATGTGATATCCAACTCCTTCCCGTTCCAAACCTGAGACCCTTCCTATAGCATGAGATGTGATATCCAACTCCTTCCCATTCCAATCCTGAGACCCTTCCGATAGCATGAGATGTGATATCTCAATGCTTCTAATACCAAACCTGAGATCCTTCCTATAACATGTGATGTGATATCCAAATTCTTCCCCTTCCAAACCTGAGACCCTCCCTTTAGCATGAGATGTGATATCCAACTCCTTCCCATTCCAATCCTGAGACCCTTATGATAGCATGAGATGTGATATCTCAATGCCTCTAATACCAAACCTGAGATCCTTCCTATAACATGAGATGTGATATCCAAATCCTTCCCCTTCCAAACCTGAGACTCTCCCTTTAGCATGAGATGTGATATCCAACTCCTTCCCATTCCAATCCTGAGACCCTTCTGATAGCATGAGATGTGATATCTCAATGCCTCTAATACCAAACCTGATATCCTACCTCTAACATGAAATGTGATATCCAACTCCTTCCCTTTCCAAACCTGAGACCCTGCCTATAGCATGAGATGTGATATCCAAGTCCTTCCCATTCCAATCCTGAGACCCTTCCTATAGCATGTGATGTGATATCTCAATGCTTATACCAAACCTGAGACCCTTCCTATGGCATGAGATGTCATATACAACACCTTCCCATTCCAATCCTGAGACCCTTCCTATAGCATGTCATGTGATATCTCAATGCTTATACCAAACCTGAGACCCTTCCTATAGCTTGAGATGTGATATCCAACTCCTTCCCATTCCAATCCTGAGACCCTTCCTATAGCATGAGATGTGATATCTCAATACTTCTAATACCAAACCTGAGATCCTTCCGATAACATGAGATGTGATATCCAAATCCTTCCCCTTCCAAACCTGAGACCCTCCCTTTAGCATGAGATGTGATATCCAACTCCTTCCCATTCCAATCCTGAGACCCTTCTGATAGCATGAGATGTGATATCTCAATGCTTCTAATACCAAACCTGAGATCCTTCCGATAGCATGAGATGTGATATCTCAATGCTTCTAATACCAAACCTGAGCTCCTTCTTATAACATGAGATGTGATATCCAAATCCTTCCCCTTCCAAACCTGAGACCCTCCCTTTAGCATGAAATGTGATATCCAACTCATTCCCATTCCAATCCTGAGACCCTTCTGATAGCATGAGATGTGATATCTCAATGCCTCTAATACCAAACCTGAGATCCTACCTCTAACATGAAATGTGATATCCAACTCTTTCCCCTTCCAAACCTGAGAGCCTTCCTATAGCATGAGATGTGATATCCAAGTCCTTCCCATTCCAATCCTGAGACCCTTCCTATAACATGAGATGTGATATCCAACTCCTTCCCATTCCAACCTGAGACCCTTTCTATAGCATGAGATGGGATATCCAACTCCTTCCAAATCCAATCCTGATACCCTTCCGATAGCATGAGATGTGATATCCCAATGCTTATACCAAACCTGAGACCCATACTATGGCATGAGATGTGATATCAAACTCCTTCCCATTCCAATCCTGAGACCCTTCCTATAGCTTGAGATGTGATATCCAACTCCTTCCCATTCTAATTCTGAGACCCTTCCTATACCATGAGACTTGATATCTCAATGCTTCTAATACCAAACCTGAGACCCGCCCTATAACATGAGATGTGATATCCAAATCCTTCCCCTTCCAAACCTTAGACCCTTCCTTTATCATGAGATGTGATATCCAACTCCTTCCCATTCCAATCCTGAGACCCTTCCGATATCATGAGATGTGATATCTCAATGCTTCTAATATCAAACTTGAGACCCTCCCTATAGCATGAGATGTGATATCCAAGTCCTTCCCATTCCAATCCTGAGACCCTTCCTATAGCATGAGATGTGATGTCTCAATGCTTCTAATACCAAACCTGAGACCCTTCCTATAACATGAGATGGGAATATCCAACTCCTTCCCATTCCAATCCTGAGACCCTTCCGATAGCAGAGATGTGATATCTCAATGCTTATACCAAACCTGAGATCCTTCCTATAACATGAGATGTGATATCCAACTCCTTCCCATTCCAATCCTGAGACACTTCCTATAGCATGAGATGTGATATCTCACTGCTTATACCAAACCTGAGATCCATCCTATAGCATGAGATGTGATATCCAACTCCTTCCCATTCCAATCCTGAGACCCTTCCTATAGCATATGTGATATCTCAATGCTTCTAATATCAAACGTGAGATCCTCCCTATAGCATGAGATGTGATATCCAAGTCCTTCCCATTCCAATCCTGAGACACTTCCTATAGCATGAGATGTGATATCTCAATGCTTCTAATACCAAACCTGAGACTCTTCCTATAACATGAGATGGGATATCCAACTCCTTCCCATTCCAATCCTGAGACCTTTCCGATAGCAGAGATGTGATATCTCAATGCTTATACCAAACCTGAGACCCTTCCTACGGCATGAGATGTCATATACAACTCCTTCCCATTCCAATCCTGAGACCCTTCCTATAGCATGAGATGTGATATCTCAATGCTTATAGCAAACCAGAGACCCTTCCTATAGCATGAGATGTGATATCCAACTCCTTCCCATTCCAATCCTGAGACCCTTCCTATAGCATGAGATGTGATGTCTCAATGCTTCTAATACCAAACCTGAGATCCTTCATATAACATGAGATGTGATATCCAACTCCTTCCCATTCCAATCCTGAGACCCTTATGATAGCATGAGATGTGATATCTCAATGCCTCTTATACCAAACCTGAGATCCTTCCGATAGCATGAGATGTGATATCTCAATGCTTCTAATACCAAACCTGAGATCCTTCCTATAATATGAGATGTGATTTCCAAATCCTTCCCCTTCCAAACCTGAGACCCTCCCTTTAGCATGAAATGTGATATCCAACTCCTTCCCATTCCAATCCTGAGACCCTTCTGATAGCATGAGATGTGATATCTCAATGCCTCTAATACCAAACCTGAGATCCTACCTCTAACATGAAATGTGATATCCATCTCCTTCCCTTTCCAAACCTGAGACCCTGCCTATAGCATGAGATGTGATATCCAACTCCTTCCCATTCCAATCCTGAGACCCTTCCTATAGCATGTGATGTGATATCTCAATGCTTATACCAAACCTGAGACCCTTCCTATGGCATGAGATGTCATATACAACTCCTTCCCATTCCAACCCTGAGACCCTTCCTATAGCATGAGATGTGATATCTCAATGCTTATACCAAACCTGAGACCCTTCCTATAGCATGAGATGTGATATCCAACTTCTTCCCATTCCAATCCTGAGACCCTTCCTATAGCATGAGATGTGATATCTCAATGCTTATACCAAACCTGAGACCCTTCCTATAGCTTGAGATGTGATATCCAACTCCTTCCCATTCCAATCCTGAGACCCTTCCTATAGCATGAGATGTGATATCTCAAGGCCTCTAATACCAAACCTGAGATCCTTCCTCTAACATGAAATGTGATATCCAACTCCTTCCCCTTCCAAACCTGAGAGCCTTCCTATAGCATGAGATATGATATCCAAGTCCTTCCCATTCCAATCCTGAGACCCTTCCTATAACATGAAATGTGATATCCAACTCCTTCCCATTCTAACCTGAGACCCTTCCTATAGCATGAGATGGGATATCCAACTCCTTCCAAATCCAATACTGATACCCTTCCGATAGCATGAGATGTGATATCCCAATGCTTCTACCAAACCTGAGACCCATACTATGGCATGAGATGTGATATCAAACTCCTTCCCATTCCAATCCTGAGACGCTTCCTATAGCTTGAGATGTGATATCCAACTCCTTCCCATTCCAATTCTGAGACCCTTCTTATACCATGACACTTGATATCTCAATGCTTCTAATACCAAACCTGAGACCCGTCCTATAACATGAGATGTGATATCCAAATCCTTCCCCTTCCAAACCTTAGACCCTTCCTTTATAATGAGATGTGATATCCAACTCCTTTCCATTCCAATCCTGAGACCCTTCCGATATCATGAGATTTGTTATCTCAATGCTTCTAATATCAAACTTGAGACCCTCCCTATAGCATGAGATGTGACATCCAAGTCCTTCCCATTCCAATCCTGAGACCCTTCCTATAGCATGAGATGTGATATCTCAATGCTTCTAATACCAAACCTGAGACCCTTCCTATAACATGAGATGGGATATCCAACTCCTTCCCATTCCAATCCTGAGACCCTTCCGATAGCAGAGATGTGATATCTCAATGCTTATACCAAACCTGAGACCCTTCTTAAGGCCTGAGATGTAATATACAACTCCTTCCCAATGCAATCCTGAGACCCTTCCTATAGCATGAGATGTGATATCTCAATGCTTATACCAAATCTGAGACCCTTCCTATAGCATGAGATGTGATATCCAACACCTTCCCATTCCAATTCTGAGACCCTTCCTATAGCATGAGAAGTGATATCTCCATGCTTATACCAAACCTGAGACCCTTCCTATAGCATGAGATGTGATATCCAAATCCTTCCCATTCCAATCATGAGACCCTTCCTATAGCATGAGATGTGATATTTCAATGCTTATACCAAACCTGAGCCTACCTATAGCATGAGATGTGATATCCAAGTCCATCCCATTCCAATCATTAGACCCTTCCTACAGCATGCGATTGTTAAGACGGATTTCTGAACTCTGTCCTGGTGGCGCAGAAGTTCAGAAGGCCAACCTAATTACTTGGAACAGGGTAACCTCTGGACAAGCCAGACCAATCAAGGTAGCGATCGCGGCGGTCAAGACTAGGTCTCAAGAGGGGTGAGGGTGACTGAAAGCCCGCAATGAGCACACAAAGCAAGAGCGCTTACAAACTACTCCAAACAGTTGTTATATCAAAAATAGATACACATTTATTTTAAGGCCTTTAAAATAATGACCTTAGCGAGAAAATCACAATATCACAATATTAAACCAACACATACCATATCAACACAATATATATACAAATACACAGTCGCAAGCGTTTAAAGCACGAAATATGTAGTCCACCTGCCAGGGAAGGAAAACAGGCAGTGCGATACCGCTTTAGACTCAGTTCGCCTTCAGAGGCACCTACTAGATGGAAGTCCGAGCCCTGCGAAGAGTGGAGCCTTGTGCTCAAAGTACCTGCCACGCCGGTGCCAACGGGCAAAAGGGGAAGCTCTTCGGAGGAAGTCAGGCAGTTCGGGTTAGTGCACAGCAGAAGGAGAACAGGTTCCGTAACTCAAGCGCAGCCTCCACAGCGGGCAGAAGCAGAGCGCGAGTACGGCCAAAAGGGTGCTGTTTTTACACAGCAGGGAAAAGCAATGGGATACTGCAGGAGGGCGACCAGATCCTAGCTAAACTACTCACCGGTCCCCGAAGCAAGCAGACCCAGGCTTCTCCACGTTCGTTTCAGCAGCTGGCAGGTTCAGAAGAGCAGGGAACGCCTCGTAGTCGTGTAGAGCAAAAAGACGTCCCAATCGACGAAACCAGCACAGTTTGTTGCCGCAGCAGGACAACGGAGCGGCCGTGTGTATTCGAGCCAAATGTACACTCCTCCCTTCAGACTTGGGAACGCCAAGTGTACGAAGCGTGGGAGAGTGACAAGGACTCGGAATACAACACAACCTGGCGGCGGTTACAGAGCAGGACTCCCTTGTAAGCTGGTCAGTCAACTGGATGGCCCAGAGACACTTCCGAAGGCTTACTTGGCAGGAGAGGATGAAGTCGCCGGGAATAGCTGTTCCTGCTATTCCAAAGGTCGAAGCACCAGTACAGGCCTTCTGGTTCGATCCAAGGAGGAAAGGGTTTCACAGGACGACAGCAGTGCAAAGGAGGATTCCTTCAGCGGGTCACCAGCGATTCCTCGGTCCAGCCTCTTGGTTGCAGGATACTTGGCTCCTGTATTCCTTCGTTCGTGAGAACTCAGGAGATCGACCTGGTAGTGGTGTTTCCAGCTCCCTCTTATCCACGGTTCCCTTCGCGCCAAAACGGAGGGGAGCAAATGGGAGATCCGCTCATCAACACACATACCATACGTGGACCAATCACGGACCACGGTGGTCCCAGGCATTCACACCACCCTAGACTCTCTGGCACCCAGGATGTGTATTGGGACCAGACATCCCAGCCCCCACCCTGGAGGCACACAAACGACATGTAGAAGCCCGCGAAAGCAACCACGTTTCGCGGGAAAGTACATGCCCAAATAAGGAAGGCCCCGGGTCGCCCGACCTGGGGAAGGTGAAGGGAGCATGACGGTCAGTGGACAGGAGAAAGGAGCCTCGTGGTCTGGCCATTTTGGGAGCCAGGCCACCATTTTGGGTTCAGTGCGAAAAACGTGCTCAGAACGCCAAAAGGAGCTCAAAATAAACAAAACGATCGCTGCCACCATTCCAGTCCCTGAATGACTTGCACCGATCAAATACCATCCTAAAAGAGTATCTAGGGCCTGTAGAAGGCTAGAGACCCAAGAGAGCTGTAACTTAGCTTACAGTGCCCTCTTGTGTCATGTTGCACTAAAGCCGCAACATGATAAAAGAAACTACGGGAAACAGCGTTCCCCGGTACTGACTGTCTTAAGGGCATGTCAGTTTCCCCGTAAGAAAGGAGCGAAAGCCCAGAGAAGTGCGGCAGAAGGCTGTACTTCTCTGGCAAAGTCAAGAACAAGGTTAAAAACAATAGCAAAAAGTTTAGGGGTTGCCACATGGAAGGAAAATTCCCTACAATTACGAAATCTTTCCTAACACTCGCCCCTCCCAGACTATGGACAGGGGGAACTAATCCACCCCTGGATGAGTCTCTTGTTCAGGTCGGTTAAACATTCTGGACAACCCATCAGCATTGCTATGTTGGACACCTGGCCTATGCTCAATAGTGAAGTCGAAGCCTTGTAGACTTATGGACCACCTAAGCAACTTTGGATTCTCCCCCTTCATGTTCATTAGCCACTTTAACGGCTTATGGTCAGTCTGCACAGTGAAGTGGGTCCCATAGAGGTAGGGCCTCAGCTTCCTTAGGGCCCACACAACAGAGAAACATTCTTTCTCTACCGTGGACCATCTGAGCTCTCTGTCCTTAAACTGGCGACTAATAAAACCGATAGGGTGTTCCTTACCCTTCTCATCTACTTGTGATAGTACAGCTCCTATCCCAGTGTCAGAGGCATCCGTCTGCACGATAAAAGGTCTTTGATAATCCGGGGCCCTAAGGACAGGGGCCTGGCACAAGGAGTCTTTTAAGCCATTGAAGGCCTTCTCACACTCGTCGGTCCAAGTTACCTTCTTGGGTTTCTTCGGAGTTGTGAGGGCAGTCAGAGGAGCAGCTATGGTGCCATAGTCTTCCACAAAAGTGCGGTAATACCCCGTGAGTCCTAAAAAGGCTCTCACTTGGGTTTGCGTAGTGGGGGTAGGCCAGTCTTGTACTGCTTGTACCTGACTGAGTAGAGGCTGTCTCCTCCCTCCACCTACTTCATGTCCAAGGTAAACCACTGAGCCTTGTCCATTTTGGTGAGGGGCCACGCGGACACCCTCAAAAGAGCTCTCTGAAGGACTGCTTTGGAACAGGTCGGGGAGAGGTTCAGACTCCTCTTCCTCAACGTCTGAAGCCAATAGCAGTGCTGCGATTTCGCCGCTTGGGACGAAAGCCTTCAGCCTATTCATGTGAAACACTTTGGGAGCCTTTCCAGGCCTTCCAAGGTCCACTGAATAGTTAACCTCACCCAGGGGCTCCACCACTGGGTAAGGGCCTGACCAATTGTCCTGTAAAGCTTGAGGCCTTATGGGATTCATGATCAGGACTTGCTGACCAAGTGTAAAGTTGATGAGGGAAGCTTTCTGGTCGTACCAAGGTTTCACCAGCGCTTGCCCTGCCTTCAATTTATCACTAGCCAAGCCCATCAGAAGTACCATCCGTTTTCTGAGCCCTAGCACATAATCAACTACATTGGTAGTAACAGGGGGAGTGGGCATCTCCCATCCCTCCTTGACAATGGCTAAGGGTCCCCGTACGGGATGACCGAACAGAAGTTTGAAGGGGCTGAAGCCAACACCCTCCTGTGGTACCTCTCGGTAGGCAAACAGTAAGCATGAAACAAGAAGATCCCATTTTCTTCTCTGGGGCTCCTCCAGAGCCCCAATCATGCTCGTTAACGTCCTGTCGAAACGCCCCCCCAGACCATTGGTCTGGGGGTGGTATGCAGAAGAGAACCTGTAGGTGACCCCACATTCTTTCCACATAGCCTGCCTATACTTCGACATAAAGTTGCTGCCATGATCCGACACAACTTCTTTAGGGAAGCCAACCCTAGTAAACATGCCGAGTAAAGCTTCTGCAACTGGCTTGGCAGTTACAGTTGTAAATGGGACGGCCTCAGGATACCTGGTTGCATGGTCGACCAGCACCAGGATAAACCTATTGCCTGAGGATGTTTGCGGGTCAAGGGGACCAACCATGTCGATCCCTACCCTTTCAAATGGTACCCCCACAACTGGGAGCGGTACCAACGGAGCTTGGATTGTCGCGCCAACCTTACCAGACAACTGGCAGGAGGCACAACTCCTGCAGTGACTTTCTACTTGCTCCCCCATCTTGGGCCAGTAGAAGTGCATGGATAACCTTTGCTTGGTTTTCCTCATACCGAGGTGACCAGCAATGGGAACTTCATGCGCCAACTGCAGGAGGAAGGGCCTAACAGCAAGGGGAACCACCAACCTCCTATGGTCTCCTTCTGTAGACTCTGTGGGCTCACTATACAGGAGTCCACCTTCCTGGTAAATCCTACGCATCCCAGGAGGTTCACCCTCAAGCTGGGAGCAGGCCTGTCTCCTTAGGCCTTCCAGAGATGGGCACTCACGTTGGCCTTTACTGAATTCGTCCCTATCAGGACCTCCTTCAACTAACAAGTCTTTTAGTTCAGGATGATCGTTGGGGTCGAATACTTCAGGCATCGCCACCTCCTCGTCAGGCCCGGGCGATTGACCAACTTCCTCCACCGCAGTGGTAGGCGAGCTCGGGGGAATATTCTCTTTCCCTCGTTTTGACTTGTAGACTCCTTTCGCCTTGGGCTTCCCCTTCGGCTGGGGCGGCGTATTGGACTTGGCCAATGCTGCCCGTGCTTGAGACCGTGTGTAGGGTCTTTCGGCAGTGTCTCCTACGAGCCCTAAAGCTCTGAGATCATTACCTAACAAGACCTTTCCCGGGACGTTTCTCTGAATGCTCACTGGAATCCTGACTGCTGTACCATTTAAAGTAAGATTTACAGGGATCACGGGAAACATACGGAGGGGGCCGTCAGCCAACTTAGTGGGCATCAGAGTAGCTCTGGCAACTTCCTCTGAGTCTACCAAGGTAGAATCTACTACAGTGCGACTGCACCCACTATCCCTAAGAGCTGGAGTATCCACTCCATTGATCAGCACACTGTCTTTAAAGTAGTGCTTGGTATTATCCGGAATCCTAGCATAAGCCTCTGCGACTTTAGGCTCCCAGGAACCCAGGGACACTAAAACTACCTCAGCCTCTATCCCGCTGGGAAATGAGTCTGAGGAGAAGGATGCTCCTGTAATCTCTTCTTCCTCGTAGGAGGAGAAGGCCAGATTAGCGGAGTGGACCCCCAAAGGTCTAACCTTACACCGGGGATCCCCCTTCACATGGTCAGTTGCTCCACAAGACAAACAAGCCCCAGTGGGTCTGTTTACGTAGGGAGGCTTATTGTAACCAGAGTTCTGTTTCGGAGGCTGACATCCACTACCCTGTGAGTTCTCTTGTGTCTTACCCTTGTTTTTCTTTTTGTGGCCCTTATGGGAAGAAGATTTAGCAGATTCCCCACCCTCCATATCTTTGGACTTTTTCCCTTCCTCCTGCTTACCAGGATGAGTTTTGTCCTTATGGGACACTCGATGTGACACCCATAAGTCTGCTGCAATGGCCAGCTTCTTAGGATCTATCTCCTTCGAATCGGCCAAATGCTGCTTAAGCTCCGGGGAAGAAGAAGCAAAAATATGTTCCAGCATGACAAGATTTATCATGCCTTCGAAGGTAGAAACCTTATAATCTTCGACCCAGCCAGTTAAGTTTTTCAAGGATTCAGCGACATAAGATACCCAAGTACCACCTTCCTTTTTCTTATACTCTCGAAAACGCTTTAAATATTGGGCCGGAGTCTTCCCAAACTTTAAAATGAGAGTTTGCTTTAACATTGCGAAATCAGCCCGCTCAGCCTTCGACATTTCCATAATGGCACTACAGCCAGAATGGGGCAGTCTACTGAGCAACCACGCAATCTTATCAGCACTGTCAACTTTTTGAACCTCGCATGCATACTCAAACGCATTCAGCCAGTCCATAATGTCATTCCTTTCTTCATATACACTGAGCAGATCTTTTGGAAACCGTGGATGAGAGGAAGCCCCAGACCCATGTCCAGGACCCTTGGACCCATTTGCAACCTGAAGCTTGGCCAGTTCCAACTGGTGATCCCTGTCTTTCTGTTTTTCTGCCTGTTCAATTTTTAGTTTGGCTATGCTGAATTCAAGCTCCTGCTGCCTAAACCGCAGCTCTTGCTTCTTGAATTCAAGCATAGCCTCCCCATCAACACTGGCAGAGGAAACATTAAACATTACATCCTCCCTGTCCTCGTGGTCGCGATGGATCAGTGCAGCGGCAGAACCGTCGGTTCTACCAGTGAGAGCAGCCCCACCACCTTCTGCACTGTCCTCGGAAGTTATAGCGTCAAGCTGCGCTTCTTGCCACGCCACGATTCTCTGGATCATTTCCAATTTTGTGCCTTGAGAGGAAACACCTCTCTCCGCACACATCTTTTTCAATGTTTCTGATTTGGAAGCATTTAAAGTTAACAAGGTATTTGCTTCCATACTGTTTGATAGGACTATGGCCTTTTTAAAGTTATTCTATAACAATTCACTACGTGTACTGTTTGGAATAACCTGAAATGCCTTAGTTCGAGCGCAACACTGGATACCTTCAGTCGTATCCCACCGCTGTACACCAATTTGTTAAGACGGATTTCTGAACTCTGTCCTGGTGGCGCAGAAGTTCAGAAGGCCAACCTAATTACTTGGAACAGGGTAACCTCTGGACAAGCCAGACCAATCAAGGTAGCGATCGCGGCGGTCAAGACTAGGTCTCAAGAGGGGTGAGGGTGACTGAAAGCCCGCAATGAGCACACAAAGCAAGAGCGCTTACAAACTACTCCAAACAGTTGTTATATCAAAAATAGATACACATTTATTTTAAGGCCTTTAAAATAATGACCGTAGCGAGAAAATCACAATATCACAATATTAAACCAACACATACCATATCAACACAATATATATACAAATACACAGTCGCAAGCGTTTAAAGCACGAAATATGTAGTCCACCTGCCAGGGAAGGAAAACAGGCAGTGCGATACCGCTTTAGACTCAGTTCGCCTTCAGAGGCACCTACTAGATGGAAGTCCGAGCCCTGCGAAGAGTGGAGCCTTGTGCTCAAAGTACCTGCCACGCCGGTGCCAACGGGCAAAAGGGGAAGCTCTTCGGAGGAAGTCAGGCAGTTCGGGTTAGTGCACAGCAGAAGGAGAACAGGTTCCGTAACTCAAGCGCAGCCTCCACAGCGGGCAGAAGCAGAGCGCGAGTACGGCCAAAAGGGTGCTGTTTTTACACAGCAGGGAAAAGCAATGGGATACTGCAGGAGGGCGACCAGATCCTAGCTAAACTACTCACCGGTCCCCGAAGCAAGCAGACCCAGGCTTCTCCACGTTCGTTTTAGCAGCTGGCAGGTTCAGAAGAGCAGGGAACGCCTCGTAGTCGTGTAGAGCAAAAAGACGTCCCAATCGACGAAACCAGCACAGTTTGTTGCCGCAGCAGGACAACGGAGCGGCCGTGTGTATTCGAGCCAAATGTACACTCCTCCCTTCAGACTTGGGAACGCCAAGTGTACGAAGCGTGGGAGAGTGACAAGGACTCGGAATACAACACAACCTGGCGGCGGTTACAGAGCAGGACTCCCTTGTAAGCTGGTCAGTCAACTGGATGGCCCAGAGACACTTCCGAAGGCTTACTTGGCAGGAGAGGATGAAGTCGCCGGGAATAGCTGTTCCTGCTATTCCAAAGGTCGAAGCACCATTACAGGCCTTCTGGTTCGATCCAAGGAGGAAAGGGTTTCACAGGACGACAGCAGTGCAAAGGAGGATTCCTTCAGCGGGTCACCAGCGATTCCTCGGTCCAGCCTCTTGGTTGCAGGATACTTGGCTCCTGTATTCCTTCGTTCGTGAGAACTCAGGAGATCGACCTGGTAGTGGTGTTTCCAGCTCCCTCTTATCCACGGTTCCCTTCGCGCCAAAACGGAGGGGAGCCAATGGGAGATCCGCTCATCAACACACATACCATACGTGGACCAATCACGGACCACGGTGGTCCCAGGCATTCACACCACCCTAGACTCTCTGGCACCCAGGATGTGTATTGGGACCAGACATCCCAGCCCCCACCCTGGAGGCACACAAACGACATGTAGAAGCCCGCGAAAGCAACCACGTTTCGCGGGAAAGTACATGCCCAAATAAGGAAGGCCCCGGGTCGCCCGACCTGGGGAAGGTGAAGGGAGCAAGACGGTCAGTGGACAGGACAAAGGAGCCTCGTGGTCTGGCCATTTTGGGAGCCAGGCCACCATTTTGGGTTCAGTGCGAAAAACGTGCTCAGAACGCCAAAAGGAGCTCAAAATAAACAAAACGATCGCTGCCACCATTCCAGTCCCTGAATGACTTGCACCGATCAAATACCATCCTAAAAGAGTATCTAGGGCCTGTAGAAGGCTAGAGACCCAAGAGAGCTGTAACTTAGCTTACAGTGCCCTCTTGTGTCATGTTGCACTAAAGCCGCAACATGATAAAAGAAACTACGGGAAACAGCGTTCCCCGGTACTGACTGTCTTAAGGGCATGTCAGTTTCCCCGTAAGAAAGGAGCGAAAGCCCAGAGAAGTGCGGCAGAAGGCTGTACTTCTCTGGCAAAGTCAAGAACAAGGTTAAAAACAATAGCAAAAAGTTTAGGGGTTGCCCCATGGAAGGAAAATTCCCTACAATTACGAAATCTTTCCTAACAGCGATGTGATATCTCAATGATTCTAATACCAAACCAGAGACCCGTCCTTTAACATGAGATGGGATATCCAACTCCTTCCCATTCCAATCCTGAGCCACTCCTGATAGCAGAGATGTGATATCTCAATGCTTATACCAAACCTGAGACCCTTCCTATAACATGAGATGTGATATCCAACTCCTTCCCGTTCCAAACCTAAGACACTTCCTATAGCATATGTGATATCCAACTCCTTCCCATTCCAAACATGAGACCCTTCCTATAGCAAGAATGTAACATCCAACTCCTACCCATTCCAATCCTGAGACCATTCCTATAGCATGAGATGTGATGTCTCAATGCTTCCAATACCAATCCTGAGATCCTTCCTATAACATGAGATGTGATATCCAACTCCTTCCCATTCCAATCCTGAGACCCTTATGATAGCATGAGATGTGATATCTCAATGCCTCTTATACCAAACCTGAGATCCTTCCGATAGCATGAGATGTGATATCTCAATGCTTCTAATACCAAACCTGAGATCCTTCCTATAATATGAGATGTGATTTCCAAATCCTTCCCCTTCCAAACCTGAGACCCTCCCTTTAGCATGAGATGTGATATCCAACTCCTTCCCATTCCAATCCTGAGACCCTTCTGATAGCATGAGATGTGATTTCTCAATGCCTCTAATACCAAACCTGAGATCCTACCTCTAACATGAAATGTGATATCCATCTCCTTCCCTTTCCAAACCTGAGACCCTGCCTATAGCATGATATGTGATATCCAAGTCCTTCCCATTCCAATCCTGAGACCCTTCCTATAGCATGTGATGTGATATCTCAATGCTTATACCAAACCTGAGACCCTTCCTATGGCATGAGATGGCATATACAACTCTTTCCCATTCCAATCCTGAGACCCTTCCTATAGCATGAGATGTGATATCTCAATGCTTATACCAAACCTGAGACCCTTCCTATAGCATGCGATGTGATATCCAACTTCTTCCCATTCCAATCCTGAGACCCTTCCTATAGCATGAGATGTGATATCTCAATGCTTATACCAAACCTGAGACCCTTCCTATAGCTTGAGATGTGATATCCAACTCCTTCCCATTCCAATCCTGAGACCCTTCCTATAGCATGAGATGTGATATCTCAAGGCCTCTAATACCAAACCTGAGATCCTTCCTCTAACATGAAATGTGATATCCAACTCCTTTCCCTTCCAAACCTGAGAGCCTTCCTATAGCATGAGATATGATATCCAAGTCCTTCCCATTCCAATCCTGAGACCCTTCCTATAACATGAAATGTGATATCCAACTCCTTCCCATTCCAACCTGAGACCCTTCCTATAGCATGAGATGGGATATCCAACTCCTTCCAAATCCAATACTGATACCCTTCCGATAGCATGAGATGTGATATCCCAATGCTTCTACCAAACCTGAGACCCATACTATGGCATGAGATGTGATATCAAACTCCTTCCCATTCCAATCCTGAGACCCTTCTTATACCATGAGACTTGATATCTCAATGCTTCTAATACCAAACCTGAGACCCGTCCTATAACATGAGATGTGATATCCAAATCCTTCCCCTTCCAAACCTTAGACCCTTCCTTTATCATGAAATGTGATATCCAACTCCTTCCCATTCCAATCCTGAGACCCTTCCGATATCATGAGATGTGATATCTCAATGCTTATACCAAATCTGAGACCCTTCCTATGGCCTGAGATGTCATATACAACTCCTTCCCATTCCAATCCTGAGACCCTTCCTATAGCATGAGATGTGATATCTCAATGCTTATACCAAATCTGAGACCCTTCCTATAGCATGAGATGTGATATCCAACTCCTTCCCATTCCAATCCTGAGACCCTTCCTATAGCATGAGAAGTGATATCTCCATGCTTATACCAAACCTGAGACCCTTCCTATAGCATAAGATGTGATATCCAAATCCTTCCCATTCCAATCCTGAGACCCTTCCTATAGCATGAGATGTGATATCTCAATGCTTATACCAAACCTGAGACCCTTCCTATAGCATGAGATGTGATATCCAACTCCTTCCCATTCCAATCCTGAGACCCTTCCTATAGCATGAGATGTGATGTCTCAATGCTTCTAATACCAAACCTGAGATCCTTCCTATAACATGAGATGTGATATCCAACTCCTTCCCATTCCAATCCTGAGACCCTTATGATAGCATGAGATGTGATATCTCAATGCCTCTTATACCAAACCTGAGATCCTTCCGATAGCATGAGATGTGATATCTCAATGCTTCTAATACCAAACCTGAGATCCTTCCTATAATATGAGATGTGATTTCCAAATCCTTCCCCTTCCAAACCTGAGACCCTCCCTTTAGCATGAAATGTGATATCCAACTCCTTCCCATTCCAATCCTGAGACCCTTCTGATAGCATGAGATGTGATATCTCAATGCCTCTAATACCAAACCTGAGATCCTACCTCTAACATGAAATGTGATATCCATCTCCTTCCCTTTCCAAACCTGAGACCCTGCCTATAGCATGAGAAGTGATATCCAAGTCCTTCCCATTCCAATCCTGAGACCCTTCCTATAGCATGTGATGTGATATCTCAATGCTTATACCAAACCTGAGACCCTTCCGATGGCATGAGATGTCATATACAACTCCTTCCCATTCCAACCCTAAGACCCTTCCTATAGCATGAGATGTGATATCCAACTTCTTCCAATTCCAATCCTGAGACCCTTCCTATAGCATGAGATGTGATATCTCAATGCTTATACCAAACCTGAGACCCTTCCTATAGCATAAGATGTGATATCCAAATCCTTCCCATTCCAATCCTGAGACCCTTCCTATAGCATGAGATGTGATATCTCAATGCTTATACCAAACCTGAGACCCTTCCTATAGCATGAGATGTGATATCCAACTCCTTCCCATTCCAATCCTGAGACCCTTCCTATAGCATGAGATGTGATGTCTCAATGCTTCTAATACCAAACCTGAGATCCTTCCTATAACATGAGATGTGATATCCAACTCCTTCCCATTCCAATCCTGAGACCCTTATGATAGCATGAGATGTGATATCTCAATGCCTCTTATACCAAACCTGAGATCCTTCCGATAGCATGAGATGTGATATCTCAATGCTTCTAATACCAAACCTGAGATCCTTCCTATAATATGAGATGTGATTTCCAAATCCTTCCCCTTCCAAACCTGAGACCCTCCCTTTAGCATGAAATGTGATATCCAACTCCTTCCCATTCCAATCCTGAGACCCTTCTGATAGCATGAGATGTGATATCTCATTGCCTCTAATACCAAACCTGAGATCCTACCTCTAACATGAAATGTGATATCCATCTCCTTCCCTTTCCAAACCTGAGACCCTGCCTATAGCATGAGATGTGATATCCAAGTCCTTCCCATTCCAATCCTGAGACCCTTCCTATAGCATGTGATGTGATATCCAAGTACTTCCCATTCCAATCCTGAGACCCTTCCTATAGCATGTGATGTGAAATCTCAATGCTTATACCAAACCTGAGACCCTTCCTATGGCATGAGATGTCATAAACAACTCCTTCCCATTCCAACCCTGAGACCCTTCCTATAGCATGAGATGTGATATCTCAATGCTTATACCAAACCTGAGACCCTTCCTATAGCTTGAGATGTGATATCCAACTTCTTCCCATTCCAATCCTGAGACCCTTCCTATAGCATGAGATGTGATATCCCAATGCTTCTACCAAACCTGAGACCCATACTATGGCATGAGATGTGATATCAAACTCCTTCCCATTCCAATCCTGAGACGCTTCCTATAGCTTGAGATGTGATATCCAACTCCTTCCCATTCCAATTCTGAGACCCTTCTTATACCATGAGACTTGATATCTCAATGCTTCTAATACCAAACCTGAGACCCGTCCTATAACATGAGATGTGATATCCAAATCCTTCCCCTTCCAAACCTTAGACCCTTCCTTTATAATGAGATGTGATATCCAACTCCTTCCCATTCCAATCCTGAGACCCTTCCGATATCATGAGATTTGTTATCTCAATGCTTCTAATATCAAACTTGAGACCCTCCCTATAGCATGAGATGTGACATCCAAGTCCTTCCCATTCCAATCCTGAGACCCTTCCTATAGCATGAGATGTGATATCTCAATGCTTCTAATACCAAACCTGAGACCCTTCCTATAACATGAGATGGGATATCCAACTCCTTCCCATTCCAATCCTGAGACCCTTCCGATAGCAGAGATGTGATATCTCAATGCTTATACCAAACCTGAGACCCTTCCTAAGGCTTGAGATGTCATATACAACTCCTTCCCATTCCAATCCTGAGACCCTTCCTATAGCATGAGATGTGATATCTCAATGCTTATACCAAATCTGAGACCCTTCCTATAGCATGAGATGTGATATCCAAATCCTTCCCATTCCAATCCTGAGACCCTTCCTATAGCATGAGATGTGATATCTCAATGCTTATACCAAACCTGAGAGCCTACCTATAGCATGAGATGTGATATCCAAGTCCATCCCATTCCAATCCTTAGACCCTTCCTACAGCATGCGATGTGATATCTCAATGATTCTAATACCAAACCAGAGACCCGTCCTTTAACATGAGATGGGATATCCAACTCCTTCCCATTCCAATCCTGAGCCACTCCTGATAGCAGAGATGTGATATCTCAATGCTTATACCAAACCTGAGACCCTTCCTATAACATGAGATGTGATATCCAACTCCTTCCCGTTCCAAACCTGAGACACTTCCTATAGCATATGTGATATCCAACTCCTTCCCATTCCAAACATGAGACCCTTACTATAGCATGAGATGTGATATATCAATGCTTCTAATACCAAACCTGAGATCCTTCCTATGACATGAGATGTGATATCCAAATCCTTCCCATTCCAATCCTGAGACCCTTCCTATAGCAAGAGATGTGATATCCAAATCCTTCCCATTCCAATCCTGAGACCCTTCCTATAACATGAGATGTGATATTCAACTCCTTCCCCTTCCAACCTGAGACACTTCCTATAGCATGGGAAGGGATATCCAACTCCTTCCCAATCCAATCCTGAGAACCTTCCGATAGCAGAGATGTGATATCTCAATGCTTATACCAAACCTGAGACCCTTCCTATGGCATGAGATGTGATATCCAACTCCTTGCCATTCAAATCCTGAGACCCTTCCTATAGCATGAGATGTGATATCTCAATGCTTCTACCAAACCTGAGACCCTTCCGTTAGCATGAGATGTGATATCCAAATCCTTCACATTCCAATCCTGAGACCCTTCCTATAGCATGAGATGTGATATCTCAATGCTTCTAATACCAAACCTGAGATCCTTCCTATAACATGAGATGTGATATCCAATTCCTTCCCATTCCAAACCTGAGACCCTTCCTATTGGATGAGATGTGATATCCAACTCCTTCCCATTCCAACCCTGAGACCCTTCCTATACCATGAGATGTGATATCTCAATGCTTCTAATACCAAACCTGGGAACCGTCCTATAACATGAGATGTGATATCTCAATGTTTCTAATAAAAAACCTGAGACCCTTCCTATAACATGAGATGTGATATCCAATTCCTTCCCATTCCAAACCTGAGACCCTTCCTATTGGATGAGATGTGATATCCAAATCCTTCCCCTTCCAAACCTGAGACCCTTCCTTTAGCATGAGATGTGATATCCAAATACTTCCCATTCCAATCCTAAAACCCTTCCTATAGCATGAGATGTGATATCTCAATGTTTCTAATAAAAAACCTGAGACCCTTCCTATAGCAAGAGATGTGATATCCAAATCCTTCCCATTCCAATCCTGAGACCCTTCCTGTATATAACATGAGATGTGATATCCAACTCCTTCCCATTCCAACCTGAGACCCTTCCTATAGCATGAGATGTGATATCCAACTCCTTACCATTCAAATCCTGAGACCCTCCCTATAACAAGAGATGTCATATCCAACTCCTTCCCATTCCAAACCTGAGACCCTTCCTATAACATGAGATGTGATATCCAACTCCTTCCCATTCCAAACCTGAGACCCTTCCGATAGCATGAGATGTGATATCTCAATGCTTCAAAAACCAAACATGAGAACCATCCTATAACATGAGATGTGAAATCCAAATCCTTCCCTTCCCAAACCTGAGACTCTTCCTATAGCATGAGATGTGATATCTCAATGCTTCTACCAAACCTGAAACCCTTCCTATAGCATGAGATGTGATATCCAACTCCTTCCCATTCCAATCCTGAGACACACCCTATAGCATGAGATGTGATATCACAATGCTTCTAATACCAAACCTGAGACCCGTCCTATAACATGAGATGTGATATCCAAATCCTTCCCCTTCCAAACCTGAGACCCTTCCTTTAGCATGAGATGTGATATATAGCTCCTCCCATTCCAATCCTGAGACCCTTCCGATAGCAGAGATGTGACATTTCAATGCTTATACCAAACCTGAGACCCTTCCCATAGCATGAGTTGTGATATCCAACTCCTTCCCATTCCAATCCTGAGACCCTTCCTATAGCATGAGATGTGATATCTCAATGCTTCTAATACCAAACCTGAGATCCTTCCTATAACATGAGATGTGATATCCAACTCCTTCCCATTCCAATCCCGAGACCCTTCCTATAGCATGAGATGTGATATCTCAATGCTTCTAATACCAAACCTAAGGTCCTTCCTATAACATGAGATGTGATATCCAAATCCTTCCCATTCCAAACCTGAGACCCTCCCTTTAGCATGAGATGTGATATCCAACTCCTTCCCATTCCAATCCTGATACCCTTCTGATAGCATGAGATCTGATATCTCAATGCCTCTAATACCAAACCTGAGATCCTACCTCTAACATGAAATGTGATATCCAACTCCTTCCTTTTCCAAACCTGAGACCCTTCCTACAGCATGAGATGTGATATCCAAGTCCTTCCCATTCCAATCCTGAGACCCTTCCTATAAAATGAGATGTGATATCCAACTCCTTCTATTCCAACCTGAGACCCTTCCTATAGCATGAGATGGGATATCCAACTCCTTCCAAATCCAATCCTGATACCCTTCCGATAGCATGAGATGTGATATACCAATGCTTCTACAAAACCTGAGACCCATACCATGGCATGAGATGTGATATCAAACTCCCGTCCTATACCATGAGACTTGATATCTCAATGCTTCTAATACCAAACCTGAGACCGGTCCAATAACATGAGATGTGATATCCAAATCCTTCCCCTTCCAAACCTTAGACCCTTCCTTTATCATGAGATGTGATATCCAAGTCCTTCCCATTCCATTCCTGAGACCCTTCCTATAGCATGAGATGTGATATCTCAATGCTTCTAATACCAAACCTGAGACCCTTCCTATAACATGAGATGTGATATCCAAGTCCTTCCCATTCCAATCCTGAGACCCTTCCTATAGCATGAGATGTGATATCTAAATGCTTCTAATACCAAACCTGAGACCCTTCCTATAACATGAATTATGATATCCAAATCCTTCCCATTCCAATCCTGAGACCCTTCCGATAGCAGAGATGTGATATCTCAATGCTTATACCAAACCTAAGACCCTTCCGATAGCATGAGATGTGATATCTCAATGCTTCTAATACCAAACCTGAGATCCTTCCAATAACATGAGATGTGATATCCAACTCCTTCCCATTCCAATCCCGAGACCCTTCCTATAGCATGAGATGTGATATCTCAATGCTTCTAATACCAAACCTAAGGTCCTTCCTATAACATGAGATGTGATATCCAAATCCTTCCCATTCCAAACCTGAGACCCTCCCTTTAGCATGAGATGTGATATCCAACTCCTTCCCCTTCCAAACCTGAGACCCTTCCTTTAGCATGAGATGTGATATCCAGCTCCTCCCATTCCAATCCTGAGACCCTTCCTATAGCATGAGATGTGATATCTCAATGCTTCTAATACCAAACCTGAGACCCTTCCTATAACATGAGATGTGATATCCAAGTCCTTCCCATTCCAATCCTGAGACCCTTCCTATAGCATGAGATGTGATATCTCAATGCTTCTAATACCAAACCTGAGACCCTTCCTATAACATGAATTGTGATATCCAAATCCTTCCCATTCCAATCCTGAGACCCTTCCGATAGCAGAGATGTGATATCTCAATGCTTATACCAAACCTAAGACCCTTCCGATAGCATGAGATGTGATATCTCAATGCTTCTAATACCAAACCTGAGACCGGTCCAATAACATGAGATGTGATATCCAAATCCTTCCCCTTCCAAACCTTAGACCATCCCTTTAGCATGAGATTTGATATCCAACTCCTTCCCATTCCAATCCTGAGACCCTTCTGATGGCATGAGATGTGATATCTCAATGCCTCTAAAACCAAACCTGAGATCCTACCTCTAACATGAAATGTGATATCCAACTCCTTCCCCTTCCAACCCTGAGAGCCTTCCTATATAATGAGATGTGATATCCAAGTCCTTCCCATTCCAATCCTGAGACCCTTCCTATAACATGAGATGTGATATCCAACTCCTTCCCATTCCAATCATGAGACCCTTCCTATAGCTTGAGATGTGATATCCAACTCCTTCTCATTCCAATTCTGAGACCCGTCCTATACCATGAGACTTGATATCTCAATGCTTCAAATACCAAACCTGAGACCGGTCCTATAACATGAGATGTGATACCCAACTCCTTCCCATTCCAATCCTGATACCCTTCTGATAGCATGAGATGTGATATCTCAATGCCTCTAATACCAAACCTGAGATCCTACCTCTAACATGAAATGTGATATCCAACTCCTTCCTTTTCCAAACCTGAGACCCTTCCTACAGCATGAGATGTGATATCCAAGTCCTTCCCATTCCAATCCTGAGACCCTTCCTATAACATGAGATGTGATATCCAACTCCTTCTATTCCAACCTGAGACCCTTCCTATAGCATGAGATGGGATATCCAACTCCTTCCAAATCCAATCCTGATACCCTTCCGATAGCATGAGATGTGATATCAAACTCCCGTCCTATACCATGAGACTTGATATCTCAATGCTTCTAATACCAAACCTGAGACCGGTCCAATAACATGAGATGTGATATCCAAATCCTTCCCTTCCAAACCTTAGACCCTTCCTTTATCATGAGATGTGATATCCAAGTCCTTCCCATTCCATTCCTGAGACCCTTCCTATAGCATGAGATGTGATATCTCAATGCTTCTAATACCAAACCTGAGACCCTTCCTATAACATGAGATGTGATATCCAAGTCCTTCCCATTCCAATCCTGAGACCCTTCCTATAGCATAAGATGTGATATCTCAATGCTTCTAATACCAAACCTGAGACCCTTCCTATAACATGAATTGTGATATCCAAATCCTTCCCATTCCAATCCTGAGACCCTTCCGATAGCAGAGATGTGATATCTCAATGCTTATACCAAACCTAAGACCCTTCCGATAGCATGAGATGTGATATCTCAATGCTTCTAATACCAAACCTGAGACCGGTCCAATAACATGAGATGGAATATCCAAATCCTTCCCCTTCCAAACCTTAGACCATCCCTTTAGCATGAGATTTGATATCCAACTCCTTCCCATTCCAATCCTGAGACCCTTCTGATGGCATGAGATGTGATATCTCAATGCCTCTAAAACCAAACCTGAGATCCTACCTCTAACATGAAATGTGATATCCAACTCCTTCCCCTTCCAACCCTGAGAGCCTTCCTATAGAATGAGATGTGATATCCAAGTCCTTCCCATTCCAATCCTGAGACCCTTCCTATAACATGAGATGTGATATCCAACTCCTTCCCATTCCAATCATGAGACCCTTCCTATAGCTTGAGATGTGATATCCAACTCCTTCTCATTCCAATTCTGAGACCCGTCCTATACCATGAGACTTGATATCTCAATGCTTCAAATACCAAACCTGAGACCGGTCCTATAACATGAGATGTGATACCCAAATCCGTCCCCTTCCAAACCTTAGACCCTTCCTATAGCATGAGATGTGATATCTCATTGCTTCTAATACCAAACCTGAGACCCTTCCTATAACGAGATGGGATATCCAACTCCTTCCCATTCCAATCCTGAGACCCTTCAGATAGCAGAGATGTGATATCCAACTCCTTCCCATTCCAAACCTGAGACCCTTCCTATAGCATGAGATGTTATAATTTAATGCTTCTAAAACCAAACCTGAGAACCATCCTATAACATGTGAAATCCAAATCCTTCCCTTTCCAAACCTGAGACCCTTCCGATAGCATGAGATGTGATATCTCAATGCTTCTAAAACCAAACATGAGAACCATCCTATAACATGAGATGTGAAATCCAAATCCTTCCCTTTCCAAACCTGAGACCCTTCCTATAGCTTGAGATGAAATATCAAACTCCTTCCCATTCCAATCCTGAGATAGCTTGAGATGTGATATCCAACTCCATCCCATTCCAATCCTGAGACCCTTCCGATAGCATGAGATGTGATAGCTCAATGCTTCTAATATCAAAACTGAGACCCTCCCTATAGTGTGAGATGTGATATCTCAATGCTTATACCAAACCTGATGACCCTTCCTATGGCATTAGATGTGATATCCAACTCCTTCCCATTCCAATCCTGAGTTCCTTCCTATAGCATGAGATGTGATATCTCAATGCTTCTATCAAACCTGATACCCTTCCTTTAGCATGAGAGGTGATATTCAACTCCTGCCCATTCCAATCCTGAGACCCTTCCTATATCATGAGACGTGATATCCAACTCCTTTCCATTCCAATCCTGAGACTCCTCCTATAGCATGAGATGTGATATCTCAATGCTTCTAATACCAGACCTGGGACCGGTCCTATAACATGAGATATGATATCCAAATCCTCCCCCTTCCAAACCTGAGACCCTTCCTATAGCAAGAGATGTGATATCCAATTCCTTCCCATTCCAATCCTGAGACCCTTCCTATAACGAGATGTGATATCCAACTCCTTCCCATTCCAACCTGAGACCCTTCCTGTAGCATGAGAAGGGAGATCCAACTCCTTCCCATTCCAATCCTGAGACCCTTCCTATACCATGAGATGTGATATCTCAATGCTTCTAATACCAAACCTGGGACCCGTCCTATAACATGAGATATGTCCTATAACATGAGATATGATATCCAAATCCTTCCCCTTCCAAACCTGAGACCCTTCCTTTAGCATGAGATGTGATATCCAAATCCTTCCCATTCCAATACTGAAACCCTTCCTATAGCATGAGATGTCATATCTCAATGTTTCTAATAGAAAACCTGAGACCCTTCCTATAGCAAGAGATGTGATATCCAAATCCTTCCCATTTCAATCTTGAGACCCTTCCTATAACATGAGATGTGATATCCAACTCCTACCCATTCCAACCTGAGACCCTTCCTATAGCATGAGAAGGGATATCCAATTCCTTCCCAATCCAATCCTTAGACCCTTCCGATAGCAGAGATGTGATATCTCAATGCTTATACCAAACCTGAGACCCTTCCTTTAGCATGAGATGTGATATCCAAATGCTTCACATTCCAATCCTGAGACCCTTCCTATAGCATGAGATGTGATATCTCAATGCTTCTAATACAAAACCTGAGATCCTTCCTATAACATGAGATGTGATATCCAAGTCCTTCCCATTCCAATCCTGAGACCCTTCCTATAACATGAGATGTGATATCCAACTCCTTCTACTCCAACCTGAGACCCTTCCTATAGCATGAGATGGGATATCCAACTCCTTTCAAATCCAATCCTGATACCCTTCCAATAGCATGAGATGTGATATCCCAATGCTTCTACAAAACCTGAGACCCATACCATGGCATGAGATGTGATATCAAACTCCCGTCCTATACCATGAGACTTGATATCTCAATGCTTCTAATACCAAACCTGAGACCGGTCCAATAACATGAGATGTGATATCCAAATCCTTCCCCTTCCAAACCTTAGACCCTTCCTTTATCATGAGATGTGATATCCAAGTCCTTCCCATTCCATTCCTGAGACCCTTAATATAGCATGAGATGTGATATCTCGATGCTTCTAATACCAAACCTGAGACCCTTCCTATAACATGAGATGTGATATCCAAATCCTTCCCATTCCAATCCTGAGACCCTTCCGATAGCAGAGATGTGATATCTCAATGCTTATACCAAACCTGAGACCCTTCCGATAGCATGAGATGTGATATCTCAATGCTTCTAATACCAAACCTCAGATCCTTCCAATAACATGAGATGTGATGTCCAAATCCTTCCCCTTCCAAACCTTAGACCCTCCCTTTAGCATGAGATGTGATATCCAACTCCTTCCCATTCCAATCCTGAGACCCTTCTGATGGCATGAGATGTCATATCTCAATGCCTCTAATACCAAACCTGAGATCCTACCTCTAACATGAGATGTGATATCAAACTCCTTCCCATTCCAAACCTGAGACCCTTCAGATAGCATGAGATGTGATATTTCAATGCTTCTAAAACCAAACATGAGAACCATCCTATAACATGAGATGTGAAATCCAAATCATTCCCATTCCAAACCTGAGACCCTTCCTATAGCATGAGATGTTATAATTTAATGCTTCTAAAACCAAACCTGAGAACCATCCTATAACATGTGAAATCCAAATCCTTCCCTTTCCAAACCTGAGACCCTTCCGATAGCATGAGATGTGATATCTCAATGCTTCTAAAACCAAACATGAGAACCATCCTATAACATGAGATGTGAAATCCAAATCCTTCCCTTTCCAAACCTGAGACCCTTCCTATAGCTTGAGATGAAATATCAAACTCCTTCCCATTCCAATCCTGAGACCCTTCCGATAGCATGAGATGTGATAGCTCAATGCTTCTAATATCAAACCTGAGACCCTCCCTATAGTATGAGATGTGAATTCTAAGTCCTTACCATTCCTATCCTGAGACCCTTCCGATAGCAGAGATGTGATATCTCAATGCTTATACCAAACCTGATGACCCTTCCTATGGCATTAGATGTGATATCCAACTCCTTCCCATTCCAATCCTGAGTTCCTTCCTATAGCATGAGATGTGATATCTCAATGCTTCTATCAAACCTGATACCCTTCCTTTAGCATGAGAGGTGATATTCAACTCCTGCCCATTCCAATCCTGAGACTCCTCCTATAGCATGAGATGTGATATCTCAATGCTTCTAATACCAGACCTGGGACCGGTCCTATAACATGAGATATGATATCCAAATCCTTCCCCTTCCAAACCTGAGACCCTTCCTATAGCAAGAGATGTGATATCCAATTCCTTCCCATTCCAATCCTGAGACCCTTCCTATAACGAGATGTGATATCCAACTCCTTCCCATTCCAACCTGAGACCCTTCCTGTAGCATGAGAAGGGAGATCCAACTCCTTCCCATTCCAATCCTGAGACCCTTCCTATACCATGAGATGTGATATCTCAATGCTTCTAATACCAAACCTGGGACCCGTCCTATAACATGAGATATGTCCTATAACATGAGATATGATATCCAAATCCTTCCCCTTCCAAACCTGAGACCCTTCCTATAGCATGAGATGTGATATCCAAATCCTTCCCATTCCAATACTGAAACCCTTCCTATAGCATGAGATGTCATATCTCAATGTTTCTAATAGAAAACCTGAGACCCTTCCTATAGCAAGAGATGTGATATCCAAATCCTTCCCATTTCAATCTTGAGACCCTTCCTATAACATGAGATGTGATATCCAACTCCTACCCATTCCAACCTGAGACCCTTCCTATAGCATGAGAAGGGATATCCAATTCCTTCCCAATCCAATCCTTAGACCCTTCCGATAGCAGAGATGTGATATCTCAATGCTTATACCAAACCTGAGACCCTTCCTTTAGCATGAGATGTGATATCCAAATGCTTCACATTCCAATCCTGAGACCCTTCCTATAGCATGAGATGTGATATCTCAATGCTTCTAATACAAAACCTGAGATCCTTCCTATAACATGAGATGTGATATCCAAGTCCTTCCCATTCCAATCCTGAGACCCTTCCTATAACATGAGATGTGATATCCAACTCCTTCTACTCCAACCTGAGACCCTTCCTATAGCATGAGATGGGATATCCAACTCCTTCCAAATCCAATCCTGATACCCTTCCAATAGCATGAGATGTGATATCCCAATGCTTCTACAAAACCTGAGACCCATACCATGGCATGAGATGTGATATCAAACTCCCGTCCTATACGATGAGACTTGATATCTCAATGCTTCTAATACCAAACCTGAGACCGGTCCAATAACATGAGATGTGATATCCAAATCCTTCCCCTTCCAAACCTTAGACCCTTCCTTTATCATGAGATGTGATATCCAAGTCCTTCCCATTCCATTCCTGAGACCCTTAATATAGCATGAGATGTGATATCTCAATGCTTCTAATACCAAACCTGAGACCCTTCCTATAACATGAGATGTGATATCCAAATCCTTCCCATTCCAATCCTGAGACCCTTCCGATAGCAGAGATGTGATATCTCAATGCTTATACCAAACCTGAGACCCTTCCGATAGCATGAGATGTGATATCTCAATGCTTCTAATACCAAACCTCAGATCATTCCAATAACATGAGATGTGATGTCCAAATCCTTCCCCTTCCAAACCTTAGACCCTCCCTTTAGCATGAGATGTGATATCCAACTCCTTCCCATTCCAATCCTGAGACCTTTCTGATGGCATGAGATGTCATATCTCAATGCCTCTAATACCAAACCTGAGATCCTACCTCTAACATGAGATGTGATATCAAACTCCTTCCCATTCCAAACCTGAGACCCTTCAGATAGCATGAGATGTGATATTTCAATGCTTCTAAAACCAAACATGAGAACCATCCTATAACATGAGATGTGAAATCCAAATCATTCCCATTCCAAACATGAGGCCCTTCCTATAGCTTGAGATGTGATATCAAACTCCTTCCCATTCAATGTGATATCCAACTCCTTCCCATTCCAATCCTGGGACACTTCCTATACCATGAGATGTGATAGTTCAATGCTTCTAATACCAAACCTGAGACCCGTCCTAAAACATGAGATGTGAGATCCAAATCCTTCCCCTTCCAGACCTGAGACCTTTCCTTTAGCATGAGATGTGATAACCAACTCCTTCCCATTCCAAACCTGAGACCCTTCCCATAGCATGAGATGTGATATCTCAATGCTTCTAAAACCAAACATGAGAACCATCCTATAACATGAGATGTGAAATCCAAATCCTTCCCTTTCCAAACCTGAGACCCTTCCTATAGCTTGAGATGAAATATCAAACTCCTTCCCATTCCAATCCTGAGATAGCTTGAGATGTGAGATCCAAATCCTTCCCCTTCCAAACCTGAGACCCTTCCTATAGCTTGATATGTGATATCAAACTCCTTCCCATTACAATCCTGAGATAGCTTGAGATGTGATATCCAATTCCATCCCATTCCAATCCTGAGACCCTTCCGATAGCATGAGATGTGATAGCTCAATGCTTCTAATATCAAAACTGAGACCCTCCCTATAGTATGAGATGTGAAATCTACGTCCTTCCCATTCCTATCCTGAGACCCTTCCGATAGCAGAGATGTGATATCTCAATGCTTATACCGAACCTGATGACCCTTCCTTTAGCATGAGATGTGATATTCAACTCCTTCCCATTCCAAACCTGAGACCCTTCCTATAACATGAGACATGATATCCAACTCCTTCCCATTCCAAACCTGAGACCTTTCCTTTAGCATATGTGATATCCAACTCCTTCCAATTCCAATACTGAGACCCTTCCAATAGCATATGTGATATCTCAATGCTTCTAATATCAAAACTGAGACCCTCCCTATAACATGAGATGTGATATCCAACTCCTTCCCATTCCAATACTGAGACCCTTCCAATAGCATATGTGATATCTCAATGCTTCTAATATGAAAACTGAGACCCTCCCTATAACATGAATTGTGATATCCAAATCCTTCCCATTCCAATCCTGAGACCCTTCCGATAGCAGAGATGTGATATCTCAATGCTTATACCAAACCTAAGACCCTTCCGATAGCATGAGATGTGATATCTCAATGCTTCTAATACCAAACCTGAGATCCTTCCAATAACATGAGATATGATGTCCAAATCCCTCCCCTTCCAAACCTTAGACCATCCCTTTAGCATGAGATTTGATATCCAACACCTTCCCATTCCAATCCTGAGACCCTTCTGATAGCGTGAGATATGATATCTCAATGCCTCTAATACCAAACCTGAGATCCTACCTCTAACATGAAATGTGATATCCATCTCCTTCCCTTTCCAAACCTGAGACCCTGCCTATAGCATGAGATGTGATATCCAAGTCCTTCCCATTCCAATCCTGAGACCCTTCCTATAGCATGTGATGTGATATCTCAATGCTTATACCAAACCTGAGACCCTTCCTATGGCATGAGATGTCATATACAACTCCTTCCCATTCCAACCCTGAGACCCTTCCTATAGCATGAGATGTGATATCTCAATGCTTATACCAAACCTGAGACCCTTCCTATAGCATGAGATGTGATATCCAACTTCTTCCCATTCCAATCCTGAGACCCTTCCTATAGCATGAGATGTGATATCTCAATGCTTATACCAAACCTGAGACCCTTCCTATAGCTTGAGATGTGATATCCAACTCCTTCCCATTCCAATCCTGAGACCCTTCCTATAGCATGAGATGTGATATCTCAAGGCCTCTAATACCAAACCTGAGATCCTTCCTCTAACATGAAATGTGATATCCAACTCCTTCCCCTTCCAAACCTGAGAGCCTTCCTATAGCATGAGATATGATATCCAAGTCCTTCCCATTCCAATCCTGAGACCCTTCCTATAACATGAAATGTGATATCCAACTCCTTCCCATTCTAACCTGAGACCCTTCCTATAGCATGAGATGGGATATCCAACTCCTTCCAAATCCAATACTGATACCCTTCCGATAGCATGAGATGTGATATCCCAATGCTTCTACCAAACCTGAGACCCATACTATGGCATGAGATGTGATATCAAACTCCTTCCCATTCCAATCCTGAGACGCTTCCTATAGCTTGAGATGTGATATCCAACTCCTTCCCATTCCAATTCTGAGACCCTTCTTATACCATGACACTTGATATCTCAATGCTTCTAATACCAAACCTGAGACCCGTCCTATAACATGAGATGTGATATCCAAATCCATCCCCTTCCAAACCTTAGACCCTTCCTTTATAATGAGATGTGATATCCAACTCCTTCCCATTCCAATCCTGAGACCCTTCCGATATCATGAGATGTGATGTCTCAATGCTTATACCAAATCTGAGACCCTTCCTATGGCCTGAGATGTCATATACAACTCCTTCCCATTCCAATCCTGAGACCCTTCCTATAGCATGAGATGTGATATCTCAATGCTTATACCAAATCTGAGACCCTTCCTATAGCATGAGATGGGATATCCAACTCCTTCCCATTCCAATCCTGAGACCCTTCCTATAGCATGAGAAGTGATATCTCCATGCTTATACCAAACCTGAGACCCTTCCTATAGCATAAGATGTGATATCCAAATCCTTCCCTTTCCAATCCTGAGACCCTTCCTATAGCATGAGATGTGATATCTCAATGCTTATACCAAACCTGAGACCCTTCCTATAGCATGAGATGTGATATCCAACTCCTTCCCATTCCAATCCTGAGACCCTTCCTATAGCATGAGATGTGATGTCTCAATGCTTCTAATACCAAACCTGAGATCCTTCCTATAACATGAGATGTGATATCCAACTCCTTCCCATTCCAATCCTGAGACCCTTATGATAGCATGAGATGTGATATCTCAATGCCTCTTATACCAAACCTGAGATCCTTCCGATAGCATGAGATGTGATATCTCAATGCTTCTAATACCAAACCTGAGATCCTTCCTATAATATGAGATGTGATTTCCAAATCCTTCCCCTTCCAAACCTGAGACCCTCCCTTTAGCATGAAATGTAATATCCAACTCCTTCCCATTCCAATCCTGAGACCCTTCTGATAGCATGAGATGTGATATCTCAATGCCTCTAATACCAAACCTGAGATCCTACCTCTAACATGAAATGTGATATCCATCTCCTTCCCTTTCCAACCCTGAGACCCTGCCTATAGCATGAGATGTGATATCCAAGTCCTTCCCATTCCAATCGTGAGACCCTTCCTATAGCATGTGATGTGATATCTCAATGCTTATACCAAACCTGAGACCCTTCCTATGGCATGAGATGTCATATACAACTCCTTCCCATTCCAACCCTGAGACCCTTCCTATAGCATGAGATGTGATATCTCAATGCTTATACCAAACCTGAGACCCTTCCTATAGCATGAGATGTGATATCCAACTTCTTCCCATTCCAATCCTGAGACCCTTCCTATAGCATGAGATGTGATATCTCAGTGCTTATACCAAACCTGAGACCCTTCCTATAGCATAAGATGTGATATCCAAATCCTTCCCATTCCAATCCTGAGACCCTTCCTATAGCATGAGATGTGATATCTCAATGCTTATACCAAACCTGAGACCCTTCCTATAGCATGAGATGTGATATCCAACTCCTTCCCATTCCAATCCTGAGATCCTTCCTATAGCATGAGATGTGATGTCTCAATGCTTCTAATACCAAACCTGAGATCCTTCCTATAACATGAGATGTGATGTCCAACTCCTTCCCATTCCAATCCTGAGACCCTTCTGATAGCATGAGATGTGATATCTCATTGCCTCTAATACCAAACCTGAGATCCTACCTCTAACATGAAATGTGATATCCATCTCCTTCCCTTTCCAAACCTGAGACCCTGCCTATAACATGAGATGTGATATCCAAGTCCTTCCCATTCCAATCCTGAGACCCTTCCTATAGCATGCGATGTGATATCCAAGTCCTTCCCATTCCAATCCTGAGACCCTTCCTATAGCATGTGATGTGATATCTCAATGCTTATACCAAACCTGAGACCCTTCCTATGGCATGAGATGTCATATACAACTCCTTCCCATTCCAACCCTGAGACCCTTCCTATAGCATGAGATGTGATATCTCAATGCTTATACCAAACCTGAGACCCTTCCTATAGCTTGAGATGTGATATCCAACTTCTTCCCATTCCAATCCTGAGACCCTTCCTATAGCATGAGATGTGATATCCCAATGCTTCTACCAAACCTGAGACCCATACTATGGCATGAGATGTGATATCAAACTCCTTCCCATTCCAATCCTGAGACGCTTCCTATAGCTTGAGATGTGATATCCAACTCCTTCCCATTCCAATTCTGAGACCCTTCTTATACCATGAGACTTGATATCTCAATGCTTCTAATACCAAACCTGAGACCCGTCCTATAACATGAGATGTGATATCCAAATCCTTCCCCTTCCAAACATGAGGCCCTTCCTATAGCTTGAGATGTGATATCAAACTCCTTCCCATTCAATGTGATATCCAACTCCTTCCCATTCCAATCCTGGGACACTTCCTATACCATGAGATGTGATAGTTCAATGCTTCTAATACCAAACCTGAGACCCGTCCTAAAACATGAGATGTGATATCCATCTCCTTCCCTTTCCAAACCTGAGACCCTGCCTATAACATGAGATGTGATATCCAAGTCCTTCCCATTCCAATCCTGAGACCCTTCCTATAGCATGCGATGTGATATCCAAGTCCTTCCCATTCCAATCCTGAGACCCTTCCTATAGCATGTGATGTGATATCTCAATGCTTATACCAAACCTGAGACCCTTCCTATGGCATGAGATGTCATATACAACTCCTTCCCATTCCAACCCTGAGACCCTTCCTATAGCATGAGATGTGATATCTCAATGCTTATACCAAACCTGAGACCCTTCCTATAGCTTGAGATGTGATATCCAACTTCTTCCCATTCCAATCCTGAGACCCTTCCTATAGCATGAGATGTGATATCCCAATGCTTCTACCAAACCTGAGACCCATACTATGGCATGAGATGTGATATCAAACTCCTTCCCATTCCAAACCTGAGATCCTACCTCTAACATGAGATGTGATATCAAACTCCTTCCCATTCCAAACCTGAGACCCTTCAGATAGCATGAGATGTGATATTTCAATGCTTCTAAAACCAAACATGAGAACCATCCTATAACATGAGATGTGAAATCCAAATCATTCCCATTCCAAACATGAGGCCCTTCCTATAGCTTGAGATGTGATATCAAACTCCTTCCCATTCAATGTGATATCCAACTCCTTCCCATTCCAATCCTGGGACACTTCCTATACCATGAGATGTGATAGTTCAATGCTTCTAATACCAAACCTGAGACCCGTCCTAAAACATGAGATGTGAGATCCAAATCCTTCCCCTTCCAGACCTGAGACCTTTCCTTTAGCATGAGATGTGATAACCAACTCCTTCCCATTCCAAACCTGAGACCCTTCCCATAGCATGAGATGTGATATCTCAATGCTTCTAAAACCAAACATGAGAACCATCCTATAACATGAGATGTGAAATCCAAATCCTTCCCTTTCCAAACCTGAGACCCTTCCTATAGCTTGAGATGAAATATCAAACTCCTTCCCATTCCAATCCTGAGATAGCTTGAGATGTGAGATCCAAATCCTTCCCCTTCCAAACCTGAGACCCTTCCTATAGCTTGATATGTGATATCAAACTCCTTCCCATTACAATCCTGAGATAGCTTGAGATGTGATATCCAATTCCATCCCATTCCAATCCTGAGACCCTTCCGATAGCATGAGATGTGATAGCTCAATGCTTCTAATATCAAAACTGAGACCCTCCCTATAGTATGAGATGTGAAATCTACGTCCTTCCCATTCCTATCCTGAGACCCTTCCGATAGCAGAGATGTGATATCTCAATGCTTATACCGAACCTGATGACCCTTCCTTTAGCATGAGATGTGATATTCAACTCCTTCCCATTCCAAACCTGAGACCCTTCCTATAACATGAGACATGATATCCAACTCCTTCCCATTCCAAACCTGAGACCTTTCCTTTAGCATATGTGATATCCAACTCCTTCCAATTCCAATACTGAGACCCTTCCAATAGCATATGTGATATCTCAATGCTTCTAATATCAAAACTGAGACCCTCCCTATAACATGAGATGTGATATCCAACTCCTTCCCATTCCAATACTGAGACCCTTCCAATAGCATATGTGATATCTCAATGCTTCTAATATGAAAACTGAGACCCTCCCTATAACATGAATTGTGATATCCAAATCCTTCCCATTCCAATCCTGAGACCCTTCCGATAGCAGAGATGTGATATCTCAATGCTTATACCAAACCTAAGACCCTTCCGATAGCATGAGATGTGATATCTCAATGCTTCTAATACCAAACCTGAGATCCTTCCAATAACATGAGATATGATGTCCAAATCCCTCCCCTTCCAAACCTTAGACCATCCCTTTAGCATGAGATTTGATATCCAACACCTTCCCATTCCAATCCTGAGACCCTTCTGATAGCGTGAGATATGATATCTCAATGCCTCTAATACCAAACCTGAGATCCTACCTCTAACATGAAATGTGATATCCATCTCCTTCCCTTTCCAAACCTGAGACCCTGCCTATAGCATGAGATGTGATATCCAAGTCCTTCCCATTCCAATCCTGAGACCCTTCCTATAGCATGTGATGTGATATCTCAATGCTTATACCAAACCTGAGACCCTTCCTATGGCATGAGATGTCATATACAACTCCTTCCCATTCCAACCCTGAGACCCTTCCTATAGCATGAGATGTGATATCTCAATGCTTATACCAAACCTGAGACCCTTCCTATAGCATGAGATGTGATATCCAACTTCTTCCCATTCCAATCCTGAGACCCTTCCTATAGCATGAGATGTGATATCTCAATGCTTATACCAAACCTGAGACCCTTCCTATAGCTTGAGATGTGATATCCAACTCCTTCCCATTCCAATCCTGAGACCCTTCCTATAGCATGAGATGTGATATCTCAAGGCCTCTAATACCAAACCTGAGATCCTTCCTCTAACATGAAATGTGATATCCAACTCCTTCCCCTTCCAAACCTGAGAGCCTTCCTATAGCATGAGATATGATATCCAAGTCCTTCCCATTCCAATCCTGAGACCCTTCCTATAACATGAAATGTGATATCCAACTCCTTCCCATTCTAACCTGAGACCCTTCCTATAGCATGAGATGGGATATCCAACTCCTTCCAAATCCAATACTGATACCCTTCCGATAGCATGAGATGTGATATCCCAATGCTTCTACCAAACCTGAGACCCATACTATGGCATGAGATGTGATATCAAACTCCTTCCCATTCCAATCCTGAGACGCTTCCTATAGCTTGAGATGTGATATCCAACTCCTTCCCATTCCAATTCTGAGACCCTTCTTATACCATGACACTTGATATCTCAATGCTTCTAATACCAAACCTGAGACCCGTCCTATAACATGAGATGTGATATCCAAATCCATCCCCTTCCAAACCTTAGACCCTTCCTTTATAATGAGATGTGATATCCAACTCCTTCCCATTCCAATCCTGAGACCCTTCCGATATCATGAGATGTGATGTCTCAATGCTTATACCAAATCTGAGACCCTTCCTATGGCCTGAGATGTCATATACAACTCCTTCCCATTCCAATCCTGAGACCCTTCCTATAGCATGAGATGTGATATCTCAATGCTTATACCAAATCTGAGACCCTTCCTATAGCATGAGATGGGATATCCAACTCCTTCCCATTCCAATCCTGAGACCCTTCCTATAGCATGAGAAGTGATATCTCCATGCTTATACCAAACCTGAGACCCTTCCTATAGCATAAGATGTGATATCCAAATCCTTCCCTTTCCAATCCTGAGACCCTTCCTATAGCATGAGATGTGATATCTCAATGCTTATACCAAACCTGAGACCCTTCCTATAGCATGAGATGTGATATCCAACTCCTTCCCATTCCAATCCTGAGACCCTTCCTATAGCATGAGATGTGATGTCTCAATGCTTCTAATACCAAACCTGAGATCCTTCCTATAACATGAGATGTGATATCCAACTCCTTCCCATTCCAATCCTGAGACCCTTATGATAGCATGAGATGTGATATCTCAATGCCTCTTATACCAAACCTGAGATCCTTCCGATAGCATGAGATGTGATATCTCAATGCTTCTAATACCAAACCTGAGATCCTTCCTATAATATGAGATGTGATTTCCAAATCCTTCCCCTTCCAAACCTGAGACCCTCCCTTTAGCATGAAATGTAATATCCAACTCCTTCCCATTCCAATCCTGAGACCCTTCTGATAGCATGAGATGTGATATCTCAATGCCTCTAATACCAAACCTGAGATCCTACCTCTAACATGAAATGTGATATCCATCTCCTTCCCTTTCCAACCCTGAGACCCTGCCTATAGCATGAGATGTGATATCCAAGTCCTTCCCATTCCAATCGTGAGACCCTTCCTATAGCATGTGATGTGATATCTCAATGCTTATACCAAACCTGAGACCCTTCCTATGGCATGAGATGTCATATACAACTCCTTCCCATTCCAACCCTGAGACCCTTCCTATAGCATGAGATGTGATATCTCAATGCTTATACCAAACCTGAGACCCTTCCTATAGCATGAGATGTGATATCCAACTTCTTCCCATTCCAATCCTGAGACCCTTCCTATAGCATGAGATGTGATATCTCAGTGCTTATACCAAACCTGAGACCCTTCCTATAGCATAAGATGTGATATCCAAATCCTTCCCATTCCAATCCTGAGACCCTTCCTATAGCATGAGATGTGATATCTCAATGCTTATACCAAACCTGAGACCCTTCCTATAGCATGAGATGTGATATCCAACTCCTTCCCATTCCAATCCTGAGATCCTTCCTATAGCATGAGATGTGATGTCTCAATGCTTCTAATACCAAACCTGAGATCCTTCCTATAACATGAGATGTGATGTCCAACTCCTTCCCATTCCAATCCTGAGACCCTTCTGATAGCATGAGATGTGATATCTCATTGCCTCTAATACCAAACCTGAGATCCTACCTCTAACATGAAATGTGATATCCATCTCCTTCCCTTTCCAAACCTGAGACCCTGCCTATAACATGAGATGTGATATCCAAGTCCTTCCCATTCCAATCCTGAGACCCTTCCTATAGCATGCGATGTGATATCCAAGTCCTTCCCATTCCAATCCTGAGACCCTTCCTATAGCATGTGATGTGATATCTCAATGCTTATACCAAACCTGAGACCCTTCCTATGGCATGAGATGTCATATACAACTCCTTCCCATTCCAACCCTGAGACCCTTCCTATAGCATGAGATGTGATATCTCAATGCTTATACCAAACCTGAGACCCTTCCTATAGCTTGAGATGTGATATCCAACTTCTTCCCATTCCAATCCTGAGACCCTTCCTATAGCATGAGATGTGATATCCCAATGCTTCTACCAAACCTGAGACCCATACTATGGCATGAGATGTGATATCAAACTCCTTCCCATTCCAATCCTGAGACGCTTCCTATAGCTTGAGATGTGATATCCAACTCCTTCCCATTCCAATTCTGAGACCCTTCTTATACCATGAGACTTGATATCTCAATGCTTCTAATACCAAACCTGAGACCCGTCCTATAACATGAGATGTGATATCCAAATCCTTCCCCTTCCAAACCTCAGACCCTTCCTTTATAATGAGATGTGATATCCAACTCCTTCCCATTCCAATCCTGAGACCCTTCCTATAGCATGAGATGTGATATCTCAATGCTTCTAATACCAAACCTGAGACCCTTCCTATAACATGAGATGGGATATCCAACTCCTTCCCATTCCAATCCTGAGACCCTTCTGATAGCAGAGATGTGATATCTCAATGCTTATACCAAACCTGAGACCCTTCCTAAGGCTTGAGATGTCATATACAACTCCTTCCCATTCCAATCCTGAGACCCTTCCCATAGCATGAGATGTGATATCTCAATGCTTATACCAAATCTGAGACCCTTCCTATAGCATGAGATGTGATATCCAAATCCTTCCCATTCCAATCCTGAGACCCTTCCTATAGCATGAGATGTGATATCTCAATGCTTATACCAAACCTGAGAGCCTACCTATAGCATGAGATGTGATATCCAAGTCCATCCCATTCCAATCCTTAGACCCTTCCTACAGCATGCGATGTGATATCTCAATGATTCTAAAACCAAACCAGAGACCCGTCCTTTAACATGAGATGGGATATCCAACTCCTTCCCATTCCAATCCTGAGCCACTCCTGATAGCAGAGATGTGATATCTCAATGCTTATACCAAACCTGAGACCCTTCCTATAACATGAGATGTGATATCCAACTCCTTCCCGTTCCAAACCTGAGACACTTCCTATAGCATATGTGATATCCAACTCCTTCCCATTCCAAACATGAGACCCTTACTATAGCAAGAATGTAATATCCAACTCCTACCCATTCCAATCCTGAGACCATTCCTATAGCATGAGATGTGATATATCAATGCTTCTAATACCAAACCTGAGATCCTTCCTATGACATGAGATGTGATATCCAAATCCTTCCCATTCCAATCCTGAGACCCTTCCTATAGCAAGAGATGTGATATCCAAATCCTTCCCATTCCAATCCTGAGACCCTTCCTATAACATGAGATGTGATATTCAACTCCTTCCCATTCCAACCTGAGACACTTCCTATAGCATGGGAAGGGATATCCAACTCCTTCCCAATCCAATCCTGAGAACCTTCCGATAGCAGAGATGTGATATCTCAATGCTTATACCAAACCTGAGACGCTTCCTATGGCATGAGATGTGATATCCAACTCCTTGCCATTCAAATCCTGAGACCCTTCCTATAGCATGAGATGTGATATCTCAATGCTTCTACCAAACCTGAGACCCTTCCTTTAGCATGAGATGTGATATCCAAATCCTTCACATTCCAATCCTGAGACCCTTCCTATAGCATGAGATGTGATATCTCAATGCTTCTAATACCAAACCTGAGATCCTTCCTATAACATGAGATGTGATATCCAATTCCTTCCCATTCCAAACCTGAGACCCTTCCTATTGGATGAGATGTGATATCCAACTCCTTCCCATTCCAACCCTGAGACCCTTCCTATACCATGAGATGTGATATCTCAATGCTTCTAATACCAAACCTGGGAACCGTCCTATAACATGAGATGTGATATCTCAATGTTTCTAATAAAAAACCTGAGACCCTTCCTATAACATGAGATGTGATATCCAATTCCTTCCCATTCCAAACCTGAGACCCTTCCTATTGGATGAGATGTGATATCCAAATCCTTCCCCTTCCAAACCTGAGACCCTTCCTTTAGCATGAGATGTGATATCCAAATACTTCCAATTCCAATCCTAAAACCCTTCCTATAGCATGAGATGTGATATCTCAATGTTTCTAATAAAAAACCTGAGACCCTTCCTATAGCAAGAGATGTGATATCCAAATCCTTCCCATTCCAATCCTGAGACCCTTCCTGTATATAACATGAGATGTGATATCCAACTCCTTCCCATTCCAACCTGAGACCCTTCCTATAGCATGAGATGTGATATCCAACTCCTTACCATTCAAATTCTGAGACCCTCCCTATAACAAGAGATGTCATATCCAACTCCTTCCCATTCCAAACCTGAGACCCTTCCTATAACAGGAGATCTGATATCCAACTCCTTCCCATTCCAAACCTGAGACCCTTCCGATAGCATGAGATGTGATATCTCAATGCTTCAAAAACCAAACATGAGAACCATCCTATAACATGAGATGTGAAATCCAAATCCTTCCCTTCCCAAACCTGAGACTCTTCCTATAGCATGAGATGTGATATCTCAATGCTTCTACCAAACCTGAAACCCTTCCTATAGCATGAGATGTGATATCCAACTCCTTCCCATTCCAATCCTGAGACACATCCTATAGCATGAGATGTGATATCACAATGCTTCTAATACCAAACCTGAGACCCGTCCTATAACATGAGATGTGATATCCAAATCCTTCCCCTTCCAAACCTGAGACCCTTCCTTGAGCATGAGATGTGATATATAGCTCCTCCCATTCCAATCCTGAGACCCTTCCTATAGCATGAGATGTGATATCTCAATGCTTCTAATACCAAACCTGAGATCCTTCCTATAACATGAGATGTGATATCCAACTCCTTCCCATTCCAATCCCGAGACCCTTCCTATAGCATGAGATGTGATATCTCAATGCTTCTAATACCAAACCTAAGGTCCTTCCTATAACATGAGATGTGATATCCAAATCCTTCCCATTCCAAACCTGAGACCCTCCCTTTAGCATGAGATGTGATATCCAACTCCTTCCCATTCCAATCCTGATACCCTTCTGATAGCATGAGATCTGATATCTCAATGCCTCTAATACCAAACCTGAGATCCTACCTCTAACATGAAATGTGATATCCAACTCCTTCCTTTTCCAAACCTGAGACCCTTCCTACAGCATGAGATGTGATATCCAAGTCCTTCCCATTCCAATCCTGAGACCCTTCCTATAACATGAGATGTGATATCCAACTCCTTCTATTCCAACCTGAGACCCTTCCTATAGCATGAGATGGGATATCCAACTCCTTCCAAATCCAATCCTGATACCCTTCCGATAGCATGAGATGTGATATACCAATGCTTCTACAAAACCTGAGACCCATACCATGGCATGAGATGTGATATCAAACTGCCGTCCTATACCATGAGACTTGATATCTCAATGCTTCTAATACCAAACCTGAGACCGGTCCAATAACATGAGATGTGATATCCAAATCCTTCCCCTTCCAAACCTTAGACCCTTCCTTTATCATGAGATGTGATATCCAAGTCCTTCCCATTCCATTCCTGAGACCCTTCCTATAGCATGAGATGTGATATCTCAATGCTTCTAATACCAAACCTGAGACCCTTCCTATAACATGAGATGTGATATCCAAGTCCTTCCCATTCCAATCCTGAGACCCTTCCTATAGCATGAGATGTGATATCTCAATGCTTCTAATACCAAAACTGAGACCCTTCCTATAACATGAATTATGATATCCAAATCCTTCCCATTCCAATCCTGAGACCCTTCCGATAGCAGAGATGTGATATCTCAATGCTTATACCAAACCTAAGACCCTTCCGATAGCATGAGATGTGATATCTCAATGCTTCTAATACCAAACCTGAGATCCTTCCAATAACATGAGATGTGATATCCAACTCCTTCCCATTCCAATCCCGAGACCCTTCCTATAGCATGAGATGTGATATCTCAATGCTTCTAATACCAAACCTAAGGTCCTTCCTATAACATGAGATGTGATATCCAACTCCTTCCCATTCCAATCCTGAGACCCTTCTGATGGCATGAGATGTGATATCTCAATGCCTCTAAAACCAAACCTGAGATCCTACCTCTAACATGAAATGTGATATCCAACTCCTTCCCCTTCCAACCCTGAGAGCCTTCCTATAGAATGAGATGTGATATCCAAGTCCTTCCCATTCCAATCCTGAGACCCTTCCTATAACATGAGATGTGATATCCAACTCCTTCCCATTCCAATCATGAGACCCTTCCTATAGCTTGAGATGTGATATCCAACTCCTTCTCATTCCAATTCTGAGACCCGTCCTATACCATGAGACTTGATATCTCAATGCTTCTAAAACCAAACATGAGAACCATCCTATAACATGAGATCTGAAATCCAAATCCTTCCCTTTCCAAACCTGAGACCCTTCCTATAGCTTGAGATGAAAGATCAAACTCCTTCCCATTCCAATCCTGAGATAGCTTGAGATGTGATATCCAACTCCATCCCATTCCAATCCTGAGACCCTTCCGATAGCATGAGATGTGATAGCTCAATGCTTCTAATATCAAAACTGAGACCCTCCCTATAGTATGAGATGTGAATTCTAAGTCCTTACCATTCCTATCCTGAGACCCTTCCGATAGCAGAGATGTGATATCTCAATGCTTATACCAAACCTGATGACCCTTCCTATGGCATTAGATGTGATATCCAACTCCTTCCCATTCCAATCCTGAGTTCCTTCCTATAGCATGAGATGTGATATCTCAATGCTTCTATCAAACCTGATACCCTTCCTTTAGCATGAGAGGTGATATTCAACTCCTGCCCATTCCAATCCTGAGACCCTTCCTATATCATGAGACGTGATATCCAACTCCTTCCCATTCCAATCCTGAGACTCCTCTTATAGCATGAGATGTGATATCTCAATGCTTCTAATACCAGACCTGGGACCGGTCCTATAACATGAGATATGATATCCAAATCCTTCCCCTTCCAAACCTGAGACCCTTCCTATAGCATGAGATGTGATATCCAATTCCTTCCCATTCCAATCCTGAGACCCTTCCTATAACGAGATGTGATATCCAACTCCTTCCCATTCCAACCTGAGACCCTTCCTGTAGCATGAGAAGGGAGATCCAACTCCTTCCCATTCCAATCCTGAGACCCTTCCTATACCATGAGATGTGATATCTCAATGCTTCTAATACCAAACCTGGGACCCGTCCTATAACATGAGATATGTCCTATAACATGAGATATGATATCCAAATCCTTCCCCTTCCAAACCTGAGACCCTTCCTTTAGCATGAGATGTGATATCCAAATCCTTCCCATTCCAATACTGAAACCCTTCCTGTAGCATGAGATGTCATATCTCAATGTTTCTAATAGAAAACCTGAGACCCTTCCTATAGCAAGCTATGTGATATCCAAATCCTTCCCATTTCAATCTTGAGACCCTTCCTATAACATGAGATGTGATATCCAACTCCTACCCATTCCAACCTGAGACCCTTCCTATAGCATGAGAAGGGATATCCAATTCCTTCCCAATCCAATCCTTAGACCCTTCCGATAGCAGAGATGTGATATCTCAATGCTTATACCAAACCTGAGACCCTTCCTTTAGCATGAGATGTGATATCCAAATGCTTCACATTCCAATCCTGAGACCCTTCCTATAGCATGAGATGTGATATCTCAATGCTTCTAATACAAAACCTGAGATCCTTCCTATAACATGAGATGTGATATCCAAGTCCTTCCCATTCCAATCCTGAGACCCTTCCTATAACATGAGATGTGATATCCAACTCCTTCTACTCCAACCTGAGACCCTTCCTATAGCATGAGATGGGATATCCAACTCCTTCCAAATCCAATCCTGATACCCTTCCAATAGCATGAGATGTGATATCCCAATGCTTCTACAAAACCTGAGACCCATACCATGGCATGAGATGTGATATCAAACTCCCGTCCTATACCATGAGACTTGATATCTCAATGCTTCTAATACCAAACCTGAGACCGGTCCAATAACATGAGATGTGATATCCAAATCCTTCCCCTTCCAAACCTTAGACCCTTCCTTTATCATGAGATGTGATATCCAAGTCCTTCCCATTCCATTCCTGAGACCCTTAATATAGCATGAGATGTGATATCTCAATGCTTCTAATACCAAACCTGAGACCCTTCCTATAACATGAGATGTGATATCCAAATCCTTCCCATTCCAATCCTGAGACCCTTCCGATAGCAGAGATGTGATATCTCAATGCTTATACCAAACCTGAGACCCTTCCGATAGCATGAGATGTGATATCTCAATGCTTCTAATACCAAACCTCAGATCCTTCCAATAACATGAGATGTGATGTCCAAATCCTTCCCCTTCCAAACCTTAGACCCTCCCTTTAGCATGAGATGTGATATCCAACTCCTTCCCATTCCAATCCTGAGACCCTTCTGATGGCATGAGATGTCATATCTCAATGCCTCTAATACCAAACCTGAGATCCTACCTCTAACATGAGATGTGATATCAAACTCCTTCCCATTCCAAACCTGAGACCCTTCAGATAGCATGAGATGTGATATTTCAATGCTTCTAAAACCAAACATGAGAACCATCCTATAACATGAGATGTGAAATCCAAATCATTCCCATTCCAAACCTGAGACCCTTCCTATAGCATGAGATGTTATAATTTAATGCTTCTAAAACCAAACCTGAGAACCATCCTATAACATGTGAAATCCAAATCCTTCCCTTTCCAAACCTGAGACCCTTCCGATAGCATGAGATGTGATATCTCAATGCTTCTAAAACCAAACATGAGAACCATCCTATAACATGAGATGTGAAATCCAAATCCTTCCCTTTCCAAACCTGAGACCCTTCCTATAGCTTGAGATGAAATATCAAACTCCTTCCCATTCCAATCCTGAGACCCTTCCGATAGCATGAGATGTGATAGCTCAATGCTTCTAATATCAAAACTGAGACCCTCCCTATAGTATGAGATGTGAATTCTAAGTCCTTACCATTCCTATCCTGAGACCCTTCCGATAGCAGAGATGTGATATCTCAATGCTTATACCAAACCTGATGACCCTTCCTATGGCATTAGATGTGATATCCAACTCCTTCCCATTCCAATCCTGAGTTCCTTCCTATAGCATGAGATGTGATATCTCAATGCTTCTATCAAACCTGATACCCTTCCTTTAGCATGAGAGGTGATATTCAACTCCTGCCCATTCCAATCCTGAGACTCCTCCTATAGCATGAGATGTGATATCTCAATGCTTCTAATACCAGACCTGGGACCGGTCCTATAACATGAGATATGATATCCAAATCCTTCCCCTTCCAAACCTGAGACCCTTCCTATAGCAAGAGATGTGATATCCAATTCCTTCCCATTCCAATCCTGAGACCCTTCCTATAACGAGATGTGATATCCAACTCCTTCCCATTCCAACCTGAGACCCTTCCTGTAGCATGAGAAGGGAGATCCAACTCCTTCCCATTCCAATCCTGAGACCCTTCCTATACCATGAGATGTGATATCTCAATGCTTCTAATACCAAACCTGGGACCCGTCCTATAACATGAGATATGTCCTATAACATGAGATATGATATCCAAATCCTTCCCCTTCCAAACCTGACACCCTTCCTTTAGCATGAGATGTGATATCCAAATCCTTCCCATTCCAATACTGAAACCCTTCCTATAGCATGAGATGTCATATCTCAATGTTTCTAATAGAAAACCTGAGACCCTTCCTATAGCAAGAGATGTGATATCCAAATCCTTCCCATTTCAATCTTGAGACCCTTCCTATAACATGAGATGTGATATCCAACTCCTACCCATTCCAACCTGAGACCCTTCCTATAGCATGAGAAGGGATATCCAATTCCTTCCCAATCCAATCCTTAGACCCTTCCGATAGCAGAGATGTGATATCTCAATGCTTATACCAAACCTGAGACCCTTCCTTTAGCATGAGATGTGATATCCAAATGCTTCACATTCCAATCCTGAGACCCTTCCTATAGCATGAGATGTGATATCTCAATGCTTCTAATACAAAACCTGAGATCCTTCCTATAACATGAGATGTGATATCCAAGTCCTTCCCATTCCAATCCTGAGACCCTTCCTATAACATGAGATGTGATATCCAACTCCTTCTACTCCAACCTGAGACCCTTCCTATAGCATGAGATGGGATATCCAACTCCTTCCAAATCCAATCCTGATACCCTTCCAATAGCATGAGATGTGATATCCCAATGCTTCTACAAAACCTGAGACCCATACCATGGCATGAGATGTGATATCAAACTCCCGTCCTATACGATGAGACTTGATATCTCAATGCTTCTAATACCAAACCTGAGACCGGTCCAATAACATGAGATGTGATATCCAAATCCTTCCCCTTCCAAACCTTAGACCCTTCCTTTATCATGAGATGTGATATCCAAGTCCTTCCCATTCCATTCCTGAGACCCTTAATATAGCATGAGATGTGATATCTCAATGCTTCTAATACCAAACCTGAGACCCTTCCTATAACATGAGATGTGATATCCAAATCCTTCCCATTCCAATCCTGAGACCCTTCCGATAGCAGAGATGTGATATCTCAATGCTTATACCAAACCTGAGACCCTTCCGATAGCATGAGATGTGATATCTCAATGCTTCTAATACCAAACCTCAGATCCTTCCAATAACATGAGATGTGATGTCCAAATCCTTCCCCTTCCAAACCTTAGACCCTCCCTTTAGCATGAGATGTGATATCCAACTCCTTCCCATTCCAATCCTGAGACCCTTCTGATGGCATGAGATGTCATATCTCAATGCCTCTAATACCAAACCTGAGATCCTACCTCTAACATGAGATGTGATATCAAACTCCTTCCCATTCCAAACCTGAGACCCTTCAGATAGCATGAGATGTGATATTTCAATGCTTCTAAAACCAAACATGAGAACCATCCTATAACATGAGATGTGAAATCCAAATCATTCCCATTCCAAACATGAGGCCCTTCCTATAGCTTGAGATGTGATATCAAACTCCTTCCCATTCAATGTGATATCCAACTCCTTCCCATTACTATCCTGGGACCCTTCCTATACCATGAGATGTGATAGTTCAATGCTTCTAATACCAAACCTGAAACCCGTCCTAAAACATGAGATGTGAGATCCAAATCCTTCCCCTTCCAGACCTGAGACCTTTCCTTTAGCATGAGATGTGATAACCAACTCCTTCCCATTCCAAACCTGAGACCCTTCCCATAGCATGAGATGTGATATCTCAATGCTTCTAAAACCAAACATGAGAACCATCCTATAACATGAGATGTGAAATCCAAATCCTTCCCTTTCCAAACCTGAGACCCTTCCTATAGCTTGAGATGAAATATCAAACTCCTTCCCATTCCAATCCTGAGATAGCTTGAGATGTGAGATCCAAATCCTTCCCCTTCCAAACCTGAGACCCTTCCTATAGCTTGATATGTGATATCAAACTCCTTCCCATTACAATCCTGAGATAGCTTGAGATGTGATATCCAACTCCATCCCATTCCAATCCTGAGACCCTTCCGATAGCATGAGATGTGATAGCTCAATGCTTCTAATATCAAAACTGAGACCCTCCCTATAGTATGAGATGTGAAATCTACGTCCTTCCCATTCCTATCCTGAGACCCTTCCGATAGCAGAGATGTGATATCTCAATGCTTATACCGAACCTGATGACCCTTCCTTTAGCATGAGATGTGATATTCAACTCCTTCCCATTCCAAACCTGAGACCCTTCCTATAACATGAGACGTGATATCCAACTCCTTCCCATTCCAAACCTGAGACCTTTCCTTTAGCATATGTGATATCCAACTCCTTCCAATTCCAATACTGAGACCCTTCCAATAGCATATGTGATATCTCAATGCTTCTAATATCAAAACTGAGACCCTCCCTATAACATGAGATGTGATATCCAACTCCTTCCCATTCCAATACTGAGACCCTTCCAATAGCATATGTGATATCTCAATGCTTCTAATATGAAAACTGAGACCCTCCCTATAACATGAATTGTGATATCCAAATCCTTCCCATTCCAATCCTGAGACCCTTCCGATAGCAGAGATGTGATATCTCAATGCTTATACCAAACCTAAGACCCTTCCGATAGCATGAGATGTGATATCTCAATGCTTCTAATACCAAACCTGAGATCCTTCCAATAACATGAGATATGATGTCCAAATCCCTCCCCTTCCAAACCTTAGACCATCCCTTTAGCATGAGATTTGATATCCAACACCTTCCCATTCCAATCCTGAGACCCTTCTGATAGCATGAGATGTGATATCTCAATGCCTCTAATACCAAACCTGAGATCCTACCTCTAACATGAAATGTGATATCCATCTCCTTCCCTTTCCAAACCTGAGACCCTGCCTATAGCATGAGATGTGATATCCAAGTCCTTCCCATTCCAATCCTGAGACCCTTCCTATAGCATGTGATGTGATATCTCAATGCTTATACCAAACCTGAGACCCTTCCTATGGCATGAGATGTCATATACAACTCCTTCCCATTCCAACCCTGAGACCCTTCCTATAGCATGAGATGTGATATCTCAATGCTTATACCAAACCTGAGACCCTTCCTATAGCATGAGATGTGATATCCAACTTCTTCCCATTCCAATCCTGAGACCCTTCCTATAGCATGAGATGTGATATCTCAATGCTTATACCAAACCTGAGACCCTTCCTATAGCTTGAGATGTGATATCCAACTCCTTCCCATTCCAATCCTGAGACCCTTCCTATAGCATGAGATGTGATATCTCAAGGCCTCTAATACCAAACCTGAGATCCTTCCTCTAACATGAAATGTGATATCCAACTCCTTCCCCTTCCAAACCTGAGAGCCTTCCTATAGCATGAGATATGATATCCAAGTCCTTCCCATTCCAATCCTGAGACCCTTCCTATAACATGAAATGTGATATCCAACTCCTTCCCATTCTAACCTGAGACCCTTCCTATAGCATGAGATGGGATATCCAACTCCTTCCAAATCCAATACTGATACCCTTCCGATAGCATGAGATGTGATATCCCAATGCTTCTACCAAACCTGAGACCCATACTATGGCATGAGATGTGATATCAAACTCCTTCCCATTCCAATCCTGAGACGCTTCCTATAGCTTGAGATGTGATATCCAACTCCTTCCCATTCCAATTCTGAGACCCTTCTTATACCATGACACTTGATATCTCAATGCTTCTAATACCAAACCTGAGACCCGTCCTATAACATGAGATGTGATATCCAAATCCATCCCCTTCCAAACCTTAGACCCTTCCTTTATAATGAGATGTGATATCCAACTCCTTCCCATTCCAATCCTGAGACCCTTCCGATATCATGAGATGTGATATCTCAATGCTTATACCAAATCTGAGACCCTTCCTATGGCCTGAGATGTCATATACAACTCCTTCCCATTCCAATCCTGAGACCCTTCCTATAGCATGAGATGTGATATCTCAATGCTTATACCAAATCTGAGACCCTTCCTATAGCATGAGATGGGATATCCAACTCCTTCCCATTCCAATCCTGAGACCCTTCCTATAGCATGAGAAGTGATATCTCCATGCTTATACCAAACCTGAGACCCTTCCTATAGCATAAGATGTGATATCCAAATCCTTCCCTTTCCAATCCTGAGACCCTTCCTATAGCATGAGATGTGATATCTCAATGCTTATAATAAACCTGAGACCCTTCCTATAGCATGAGATGTGATATCCAACTCCTTCCCATTCCAATCCTGAGACCCTTCCTATAGCATGAGATGTGATGTCTCAATGCTTCTAATACCAAACCTGAGATCCTTCCTATAACATGAGATGTGATATCCAACTCCTTCCCATTCCAATCCTGAGACCCTTATGATAGCATGAGATGTGATATCTCAATGCCTCTTATACCAAACCTGAGATCCTTCCGATAGCATGAGATGTGATATCTCAATGCTTCTAATACCAAACCTGAGATCCTTCCTATAATATGAGATGTGATTTCCAAATCCTTCCCCTTCCAAACCTGAGACCCTCCCTTTAGCATGAAATGTGATATCCAACTCCTTCCCATTCCAATCCTGAGACCCTTCTGATAGCATGAGATGTGATATCTCAATGCCTCTAATACCAAACCTGAGATCCTACCTCTAACATGAAATGTGATATCCATCTCCTTCCCTTTCCAACCCTGAGACCCTGCCTATAGCATGAGATGTGATATCCAAGTCCTTCCCATTCCAATCGTGAGACCCTTCCTATAGCATGTGATGTGATATCTCAATGCTTATACCAAACCTGAGACCCTTCCTATGGCATGAGATGTCATATACAACTCCTTCCCATTCCAACCCTGAGACCCTTCCTATAGCATGAGATGTGATATTTCAATGCTTATACCAAACCTGAGACCCTTCCTATAGCATGAGATGTGATATCCAACTTCTTCCCATTCCAATCCTGAGACCCTTCCTATAGCATGAGTTGTGATATCTCAGTGCTTATACCAAACCTGAGACCCTTCCTATAGCATAAGATGTGATATCCAAATCCTTCCCATTCCAATCCTGAGACCCTTCCTATAGCATGAGATGTGATATCTCAATGCTTATACCAAACCTGAGACCCTTCCTATAGCATGAGATGTGATATCCAACTCCTTCCCATTCCAATCCTGAGACCCTTCCTATAGCATGAGATGTGATGTCTCAATGCTTCTAATACCAAACCTGAGATCCTTCCTATAACATGAGATGTGATATCCAACTCCTTCCCATTCCAATCCTGAGACCCTTATGATAGCATGAGATGTGATATCTCAATGCTTCTAATACCAAACCTGAGATCCTTCCGATAGCATGAGATGTGATATCTCAATGCTTCTAATACCAAACCTGAGATCCTTCCTATAATATGAGATGTGATTTCCAAATCCTTCCCCTTCCAAACCTGAGACCCTCCCTTTAGCATGAAATGTGATATCCAACTCCTTCCCATTCCAATCCTGAGACCCATCTGATAGCATGAGATGTGATATCTCATTGCCTCTAATACCAAACCTGAGATCCTACCTCTAACATGAAATGTGATATCCATCTCCTTCCCTTTCCAAACCTGAGACCCTGCCTATAGCATGAGATGTGATATCCAAGTCCTTCCCATTCCAATCCTGAGACCCTTCCTATAGCATGTGATGTGATATCCAAGTCCTTCCCATTCCAATCCTGAGACCCTTCCTATAGCATGTGATGTGATATCTCAATGCGTATACCAAACCTGAGACCCTTCCTATGGCATGAGATGTCATATACAACTCCTTCCCATTCCAACCCTGAGACCCTTCCTATAGCATGAGATGTGATATCTCAATGCTTATACCAAACCTGAGACCCTTCCTATAGCTTGAGATGTGATATCCAACTTCTTCCCATTCCAATCCTGAGACCCTTCCTATAGCATGAGATGTGATATCCCAATGCTTCTACCAAACCTGAGACCCATACTATGGCATGAGATGTGATATCAAACTCCTTCCCATTCCAATCCTGAGACGCTTCCTATAGCTTGAGATGTGATATCCAACTCCTTCCCATTCCAATTCTGAGACCCTTCTTATACCATGAGACTTGATATCTCAATGCTTCTAATACCAAACCTGAGACCCGTCCTATAACATGAGATGTGATATCCAAATCCTTCCCCTTCCAAACCTTAGACCCTTCCTTTATAATGAGATGTGATATCCAACTCCTTCCCATTCCAATCCTGAGACCCTTCCTATAGCATGAGATGTGATATCTCAATGCTTCTAATACCAAACCTGAGACCCTTCCTATAACATGAGATGGGATATCCAACTCCTTCCCATTCCAATCCTGAGACCCTTCCGATAGCAGAGATGTGATATCTCAATGCTTATACCAAACCTGAGACCCTTCCTAAGGCTTGAGATGTCATATACAACTCCTTCCCATTCCAATCCTGAGACCCTTCCTATAGCATGAGATGTGATATCTCAATGCTTATACCAAATCTGAGACCCTTCCTATAGCATGAGATGTGATATCCAAATCCTTCCCATTCCAATCCTGAGACCCTTCCTATAGCATGAGATGTGATATCTCAATGCTTATACCAAACCTGAGAGCCTAACTATAGCATGAGATGTGATATCCAAGTCCATCCCATTCCAACCCTTAGACCCTTCCTACAGCATGCGATGTGATATCTCAATGATTCTAATACCAAACCAGAGACCCGTCCTTTAACATGAGATGGGATATCCAACTCCTTCCCATTCCAATCCTGAGCCACTCCTGATAGCAGAGATGCGATATCTCAATGCTTATACCAAACCTGAGACCCTTCCTATAACATGAGATGTGATATCCAACTCCTTCCCGTTCCAAACCTGAGACACTTCCTATAGCATATGTGATATCCAACTCCTTCCCATTCCAAACATGAGACCCTTACTATAGCAAGAATGTAATATCCAACTCCTACCCATTCCAATCCTGAGACCATTCCTATAGCATGAGATGTGATATATCAATGCTTCTAATACCAAACCTGAGATCCTTCCTATGACATGAGATGTGATATCCAAATCCTTCCCATTCCAATCCTGAGACCCTTCCTATAGCAAGAGATGTGATATCCAAATCCTTCCCATTCCAATCCTGAGACCCTTCCTATAACATGAGATGTGATATTCAACTCCTTCCCATTCCAACCTGAGACACTTCCTATAGCATGGGAAGGGATATCCAACTCCTTCCCAATCCAATCCTGAGAACCTTCCGATAGCAGAGATGTGATATCTCAATGCTTATACCAAACCTGAGACGCTTCCTATGGCATGAGATGTGATATCCAACTCCTTGCCATTCAAATCCTGAGACCCTTCCTATAGCATGAGATGTGATATCTCAATGCTTCTACCAAACCTGAGACCCTTCCTTTAGCATGAGATGTGATATCCAAATCCTTCACATTCCAATCCTGAGACCCTTCCTATAGCATGAGATGTGATATCTCAATGCTTCTAATACCAAACCTGAGATCCTTCCTATAGCATGAGATGTGATATCCAATTCCTTCCCATTCCAAACCTGAGACCCTTCCTATTGGATGAGATGTGATATCCAACTCCTTCCCATTCCAACCCTGAGACCCTTCCTATACCATGAGATGTGATATCTCAATGCTTCTAATACCAAACCTGGGAACCGTCCTATAACATGAGATGTGATATCTCAATGTTTCTAATAAAAAACCTGAGACCCTTCCTATAACATGAGATGTGATATCCAATTCCTTCCCATTCCAAACCTGAGACCCTTCCTATTGGATGAGATGTGATATCCAAATCCTTCCCCTTCCAAACCTGAGACCCTTCCTTTAGCATGAGATGTGATATCCAAATACTTCCAATTCCAATCCTAAAACCCTTCCTATAGCATGAGATGTGATATCTCAATGTTTCTAATAAAAAACCTGAGACCCTTCCTATAGCAAGAGATGTGATATCCAAATCCTTCCCATTCCAATCCTGAGACCCTTCCTGTATATAACATGAGATGTGATATCCAACTCCTTCCCATTCCAACCTGAGACCCTTCCTATAGCATGAGATGTGATATCCAACTCCTTACCATTCAAATTCTGAGACCCTCCCTATAACAAGAGATGTCATATCCAACTCCTTCCCATTCCAAACCTGAGAGCCTTCCTATAACAGGAGATCTGATATCCAACTCCTTCCCATTCCAAACCTGAGACCCTTCCGATAGCATGAGATGTGATATCTCAATGCTTCAAAAACCAAACATGAGAACCATCCTATAACATGAGATGTGAAATCCAAATCCTTCCCTTCCCAAACCTGAGACTCTTCCTATAGCATGAGATGTGATATCTCAATGCTTCTACCAAACCTGAAACCCTTCCTATAGCATGAGATGTGATATCCAACTCCTTCCCATTCCAATCCTGAGACACATCCTATAGCATGAGATGTGATATCACAATGCTTCTAATACCAAACCTGAGACCCGTCCTATAACATGAGATGTGATATCCAAATCCTTCCCCTTCCAAACCTGAGACCCTTCCTTGAGCATGAGATGTGATATATAGCTCCTCCCATTCCAATCCTGAGACCCTTCCTATAGCATGAGATGTGATATCTCAATGCTTCTAATACCAAACCTGAGATCCTTCCTATAACATGAGATGTGATATCCAACTCCTTCCCATTCCAATCCCGAGACCCTTCCTATAGCATGAGATGTGATATCTCAATGCTTCTAATACCAAACCTAAGGTCCTTCCTATAACATGAGATGTGATATCCAAATCCTTCCCATTCCAAACCTGAGACCCTCCCTTTAGCATGAGATGTGATATCCAACTCCTTCCCATTCCAATCCTGATACCCTTCTGATAGCATGAGATCTGATATCTCAATGCCTCTAATACCAAACCTGAGATCCTACCTCTAACATGAAATGTGATATCCAACTCCTTCCTTTTCCAAACCTGAGACCCTTCCTACAGCATGAGATGTGATATCCAAGTCCTTCCCATTCCAATCCTGAGACCCTTCCTATAACATGAGATGTGATATCCAACTCCTTCTATTCCAACCTGAGACCCTTCCTATAGCATGAGATGGGATATCCAACTCCTTCCAAATCCAATCCTGATACCCTTCCGATAGCATGAGATGTGATATACCAATGCTTCTACAAAACCTGAGACCCATACCATGGCATGAGATGTGATATCAAACTCCCGTCCTATACCATGAGACTTGATATCTCAATGCTTCTAATACCAAACCTGAGACCGGTCCAATAACATGAGATGTGATATCCAAATCCTTCCCCTTCCAAACCTTAGACCCTTCCTTTATCATGAGATGTGATATCCAAGTCCTTCCCATTCCATTCCTGAGACCCTTCCTATAGCATGAGATGTGATATCTCAATGCTTCTAATACCAAACCTGAGACCCTTCCTATAACATGAGATGTGATATCCAAGTCCTTCCCATTCCAATCCTGAGACCCTTCCTATAGCATGAGATGTGATATCTCAATGATTCTAATACCAAAACTGAGACCCTTCCTATAACATGAATTATGATATCCAAATCCTTCCCATTCCAATCCTGAGACCCTTCCGATAGCAGAGATGTGATATCTCAATGCTTATACCAAACCTAAGACCCTTCCGATAGCATGAGATGTGATATCTCAATGCTTCTAATACCAAACCTGAGATCCTTCCAATAACATGAGATGTGATATCCAACTCCTTCCCATTCCAATCCCGAGACCCTTCCTATAGCATGAGATGTGATATCTCAATGCTTCTAATACCAAACCTAAGGTCCTTCCTATAACATGAGATGTGATATCCAACTCCTTCCCATTCCAATCCTGAGACCCTTCTGATGGCATGAGATGTGATATCTCAATGCCTCTAAAACCAAACCTGAGATCCTACCTCTAACATGAAATGTGATATCCAACTCCTTCCCCTTCCAACCCTGAGAGCCTTCCTATAGAATGAGATGTGATATCCAAGTCCTTCCCATTCCAATCCTGAGACCCTTCCTATAACATGAGATGTGATATCCAACTCCTTCCCATTCCAATCATGAGACCCTTCCTATAGCTTGAGATGTGATATCCAACTCCTTCTCATTCCAATTCTGAGACCCGTCCTATACCATGAGACTTGATATCTCAATGCTTCAAATACCAAACCTGAGACCGGTCCTATAACATGAGATGTGATACCCAAATCCGTCCCCTTCCAAACCTTAGACCCTTCCTATAGCATGAGATGTGATATCTCATTGCTTCTAATACCAAACCTGAGACCCTTCCTATAACGAGATGGGATATCCAACTCCTTCCCATTCCAATCCTGAGACCCTTCAGATAGCAGAGATGTGATATCCAACTCCTTCCCATTCCAAACCTGAGACCCTTCCTATAGCATGAGATGTTATAATTTAATGCTTCTAAAACCAAACCTGAGAACCATCCTATAACATGTGAAATCCAAATCCTTCCCTTTCCAAACCTGAGACCCTTCCGATAGCATGAGATGTGATATCTCAATGCTTCTAAAACCAAACATGAGAACCATCCTATAACATGAGATGTGAAATCCAAATCCTTCCCTTTCCAAACCTGAGACCCTTCCTATAGCTTGAGATGAAATATCAAACTCCTTCCCATTCCAATCCTGAGATAGCTTGAGATGTGATATCCAACTCCATCCCATTCCAATCCTGAGACACTTCCGATAGCATGAGATGTGATAGCTCAATGCTTCTAATATCAAAACTGAGACCCTCCCTATAGTATGAGATGTGAATTCTAAGTCCTTACCATTCCTATCCTGAGACCCTTCCGATAGCAGAGATGTGATATCTCAATGCTTATACCAAACCTGATGACCCTTCCTATGGCATTAGATGTGATATCCAATTCCTTCCCATTCCAATCCTGAGTTCCTTCCTATAGCATGAGATGTGATATCTCAATGCTTCTATTAAACCTGATACCCTTACTTTAGCATGAGAGGTGATATTCAACTCCTGCCCATTCCAATCCTGAGACCCTTCCTATATCATGAGACGTGATATCCAACTCCTTCCCATTCCAATCCTGAGACTCCTCCTATAGCATGAGATGTGATATCTCAATGCTTCTAATACCAGACCTGGGACCGGTCCTATAACATGAGATATGATATCCAAATCCTTCCCCTTCCAAACCTGAGACCCTTCCTATAGCAAGAGATGTGATATCCAATTCCTTCCCATTCCAATCCTGAGACCCTTCCTATAACGAGATGTGATATCCAACTCCTTCCCATTCCAACCTGAGACCCTTCCTGTAGCATGAGAAGGGAGATCCAACTCCTTCCCATTCCAATCCTGAGACCCTTCCTATACCATGAGATGTGATATCTCAATGCTTCTAATACCAAACCTGGGACCCGTCCTATAACATGAGATATGTCCTATAACATGAGATATGATATCCAAATCCTTCCCCTTCCAAACCTGAGACCCTTCCTTTAGCATGAGATGTGATATCCAAATCCTTCCCATTCCAATACTGAAACCCTTCCTATAGCATGAGATGTCATATCTCAATGTTTCTAATAGAAAACCTGAGACCCTTCCTATAGCAAGAGATGTGATATCCAAATCCTTCCCATTTCAATCTTGAGACCCTTCCTATAAATTGAGATGTGATATCCAACTCCTACCCATTCCAACCTGAGACCCTTCCTATAGCATGAGAAGGGATATCCAATTCCTTCCCAATCCAATCCTTAGACCCTTCCGATAGCAGAGATGTGATATCTCAATGCTTATACCAAACCTGAGACCCTTCCTTTAGCATGAGATGTGATATCCAAATGCTTCACATTCCAATCCTGAGACCCTTCCTATAGCATGAGATGTGATATCTCAATGCTTCTAATACAAAACCTGAGATCCTTCCTATAACATGAGATGTGATATCCAAGTCCTTCCCATTCCAATCCTGAGACCCTTCCTATAACATGAGATGTGATATCCAACTCCTTCTACTCCAACCTGAGACCCTTCCTATAGCATGAGATGGGATATCCAACTCCTTCCAAATCCAATCCTGATACCCTTCCAATAGCATGAGATGTGATATCCCAATGCTTCTACAAAACCTGAGACCCATACCATGGCATGAGATGTGATATCAAACTCCCGTCCTATACCATGAGACTTGATATCTCAATGCTTCTAATACCAAACCTGAGACCGGTCCAATAACATGAGATGTGATATCCAAATCCTTCCCCTTCCAAACCTTAGACCCTTCCTTTATCATGAGATGTGATATCCAAGTCCTTCCCATTCCATTCCTGAGACCCTTAATATAGCATGAGATGTGATATCTCAATGCTTCTAATACCAAACCTGAGACCCTTCCTATAACATGAGATGTGATATCCAAATCCTTCCCATTCCAATCCTGAGACCCTTCCGATAGCAGAGATGTGATATCTCAATGCTTATACCAAACCTGAGACCCTTCCGATAGCATGAGATGTGATATCTCAATGCTTCTAATACCAAACCTCAGATCCTTCCAATAACATGAGATGTGATGTCCAAATCCTTCCCCTTCCAAACCTGAGACCCTTCTGATGGCATGAGATGTCATATCTCAATGCCTCTAATACCAAACCTGAGATCCTACCTCTAACATGAGATGTGATATCAAACTCCTTCCCATTCCAAACCTGAGACCCTTCAGATAGCATGAGATGTGATATTTCAATGCTTCTAAAACCAAACATGAGAACCATCCTATAACATGAGATGTGAAATCCAAATCATTCCCATTCCAAACCTGAGACCCTTCCTATAGCATGAGATGTTATAATTTAATGCTTCTAAAACCAAACCTGAGAACCATCCTATAACATGTGAAATCCAAATCCTTCCCTTTCCAAACCTGAGACCCTTCCGATAGCATGAGATGTGATATCTCAATGCTTCTAAAACCAAACATGAGAACCATCCTATAACATGAGATGTGAAATCCAAATCCTTCCCTTTCCAAACCTGAGACCCTTCCTATAGCTTGAGATGAAATATCAAACTCCTTCCCATTCCAATCCTGAGATAGCTTGAGATGTGATATCCAACTCCATCCCATTCCAATCCTGAGACCCTTCCGATAGCATGAGATGTGATAGCTCAATGCTTCTAATATCAAAACTGAGACCCTCCCTATAGTATGAGATGTGAATTCTAAGTCCTTACCATTCCTATCCTGAGACCCTTCCGATAGCAGAGATGTGATATCTCAATGCTTATACCAAACCTGATGACCCTTCCTATGGCATTAGATGTGATATCCAACTCCTTCCCATTCCAATCCTGAGTTCCTTCCTATAGCATGAGATGTGATATCTCAATGCTTCTATCAAACCTGATACCCTTCCTTTAGCATGAGAGGTGATATTCAACTCCTGCCCATTCCAATCCTGAGACTCCTCCTATAGCATGAGATGTGATATCTCAATGCTTCTAATACCAGACCTGGGACCGGTCCTATAACATGAGATATGATATCCAAATCCTTCCCCTTCCAAACCTGAGACCCTTCCTATAGCAAGAGATGTGATATCCAATTCCTTCCCATTCCAATCCTGAGACCCTTCCTATAACGAGATGTGATATCCAACTCCTTCCCATTCCAACCTGAGACCCTTCCTGTAGCATGAGAAGGGAGATCCAACTCCTTCCCATTCCAATCCTGAGACCCTTCCTATACCATGAGATGTGATATCTCAATGCTTCTAATACCAAACCTGGGACCCGTCCTATAACATGAGATATGTCCTATAACATGAGATATGATATCCAAATCCTTCCCCTTCCAAACCTGAGACCCTTCCTTTAGCATGAGATGTGATATCCAAATCCTTCCCATTCCAATACTGAAACCCTTCCTATAGCATGAGATGTCATATCTCAATGTTTCTAATAGAAAACCTGAGACCCTTCCTATAGCAGGAGATGTGATATCCAAATCCTTCCCATTTCAATCTTGAGACCCTTCCTATAACATGAGATGTGATATCCAACTCCTACCCATTCCAACCTGAGACCCTTCCTATAGCATGAGAAGGGATATCCAATTCCTTCCCAATCCAATCCTTAGACCCTTCCGATAGCAGAGATGTGATATCTCAATGCTTATACCAAACCTGAGACCCTTCCTTTAGCATGAGATGTGATATCCAAATGCTTCACATTCCAATCCTGAGACCCTTCCTATAGCATGAGATGTGATATCTCAATGCTTCTAATACAAAACCTGAGATCCTTCCTATAACATGAGATGTGATATCCAACTCCTTCTACTCCAACCTGAGACCCTTCCTATAGCATGAGATGGGATATCCAACTCCTTCCAAATCCAATCCTGATACCCTTCCAATAGCATGAGATGTGATATCCCAATGCTTCTACAAAACCTGAGACCCATACCATGGCATGAGATGTGATATCAAACTCCCGTCCTATACGATGAGACTTGATATCTCAATGCTTCTAATACCAAACCTGAGACCGGTCCAATAACATGAGATGTGATATCCAAATCCTTCCCCTTCCAAACCTTAGACCCTTCCTTTATCATGAGATGTGATATCCAAGTCCTTCCCATTCCATTCCTGAGACCCTTAATATAGCATGAGATGTGATATCTCAATGCTTCTAATACCAAACCTGAGACCCTTCCTATAACATGAGATGTGATATCCAAATCCTTCCCATTCCAATCCTGAGACCCTTCCGATAGCAGAGATGTGATATCTCAATGCTTATACCAAACCTGAGACCCTTCCGATAGCATGAGATGTGATATCTCAATGCTTCTAATACCAAACCTCAGATCCTTCCAATAACATGAGATGTGATGTCCAAATCCTTCCCCTTCCAAACCTTAGACCCTCCCTTTAGCATGAGATGTGATATCCAACTCCTTCCCATTCCAATCCTGAGACCCTTCTGATGGCATGAGATGTCATATCTCAATGCCTCTAATACCAAACCTGAGATCCTACCTCTAACATGAGATGTGATATCAAACTCCTTCCCATTCCAAACCTGAGACCCTTCAGATAGCATGAGATGTGATATTTCAATGCTTCTAAAACCAAACATGAGAACCATCCTATAACATGAGATGTGAAATCCAAATCATTCCCATTCCAAACATGAGGCCCTTCCTATAGCTTGAGATGTGATATCAAACTCCTTCCCATTCAATGTGATATCCAACTCCTTCCCATTCCAATCCTGGGACCCTTCCTATACCATGAGATGTGATAGTTCAATGCTTCTAATACCAAACCTGAGACCCGTCCTAAAACATGAGATGTGAGATCCAAATCCTTCCCTTCCAGACCTGAGACCTTTCCTTTAGCATGAGATGTGATAACCAACTCCTTCCCATTCCAAACCTGAGACCCTTCCCATAGCATGAGATGTGATATCTCAATGCTTCTAAAACCAAACATGAGAACCATCCTATAACATGAGATGTGAAATCCAAATCCTTCCCTTTCCAAACCTGAGACCCTTCCTATAGCTTGAGATGAAATATCAAACTCCTTCCCATTCCAATCCTGAGATAGCTTGAGATGTGAGATCCAAATCCTTCCCCTTCCAAACCTGAGACCCTTCCTATAGCTTGATATGTGATATCAAACTCCTTCCCATTACAATCCTGAGATAGCTTGAGATGTGATATCCAACTCCATCCCATTCCAATCCTGAGACCCTTCCGATAGCATGAGATGTGATAGCTCAATGCTTCTAATATCAAAACTGAGACCCTCCCTATAGTATGAGATGTGAAATCTACGTCCTTCCCATTCCTATCCTGAGACCCTTCCGATAGCAGAGATGTGATATCTCAATGCTTATACCGAACCTGATGACCCTTCCTTTAGCATGAGATGTGATATTCAACTCCTTCCCATTCCAAACCTGAGACCCTTCCTATAACATGAGACGTGATATCCAACTCCTTCCCATTCCAAACCTGAGACCTTTCCTTTAGCATATGTGATATCCAACTCCTTCCAATTCCAATACTGAGACCCTTCCAATAGCATATGTGATATCTCAATGCTTCTAATATCAAAACTGAGACCCTCCCTATAACATGAGATGTGATATCCAACTCCTTCCCATTCCAATACTGAGACCCTTCCAATAGCATATGTGATATCTCAATGCTTCTAATATGAAAACTGAGACCCTCATAAAACATGAATTGTGATATCCAAATCCTTCCCATTCCAATCCTGAGACCCTTGAGATAGCAGAGATGTGATATCTCAATGCTTATACCAAACCTAAGACCCTTCCGATAGCATGAGATGTGATATCTCAATGCTTCTAATACCAAACCTGAGATCCTTCCAATAACATGAGATATGATGTCCAAATCCCTCCCCTTCCAAACCTTAGACCATCCCTTTAGCATGAGATTTGATATCCAACTCCTTCCCATTCCAATCCTGAGACCCTTCTGATAGCATGAGATGTGATATCTCAATGCCTCTAATACCAAACCTGAGATCCTACCTCTAACATGAAATGTGATATCCATCTCCTTCCCTTTCCAAACCTGAGACCCTGCCTATAGCATGAGATGTGATATCCAAGTCCTTCCCATTCCAATCCTGAGACCCTTCCTATAGCATGTGATGTGATATCTCAATGCTTATACCAAACCTGAGACCCTTCCTATGGCATGAGATGTCATATACAACTCCTTCCCATTCCAACCCTGAGACCCTTCCTATAGCATGAGATGTGATATCTCAATGCTTATACCAAACCTGAGACCCTTCCTATAGCATGAGATGTGATATCCAACTTCTTCCCATTCCAATCCTGAGACCCTTCCTATAGCATGAGATGTGATATCTCAATGCTTATACCAAACCTGAGACCCTTCCTATAGCTTGAGATGTGATATCCAACTCCTTCCCATTCCAATCCTGAGACCCTTCCTATAGCATGAGATGTGATATCTCAAGGCCTCTAATACCAAACCTGAGATCCTTCCTCTAACATGAAATGTGATATCCAACTCCTTCCCCTTCCAAACCTGAGAGCCTTCCTATAGCATGAGATATGATATCCAAGTCCTTCCCATTCCAATCCTGAGACCCGTCCTATAACATGAAATGTGATATCCAACTCCTTCCCATTCTAACCTGAGACCCTTCCTATAGCATGAGATGGGATATCCAACTCCTTCCAAATCCAATACTGATACCCTTCCGATAGCATGAGATGTGATATCCCAATGCTTCTACCAAATCTGAGACCCATACTATGGCATGAGATGTGATATCAAACTCCTTCCCATTCCAATCCTGAGACGCTTCCTATAGCTTGAGATGTGATATCCAACTCCTTCCCATTCCAATTCTGAGACCCTTCTTATACCATGACACTTGATATCTCAATGCTTCTAATACCAAACCTGAGACCCGTCCTATAACATGAGATGTGATATCCAAATCCATCCCCTTCCAAACCTTAGACCCTTCCTTTATAATTAGATGTGATATCCAACTCCTTCCCATTCCAATCCTGAGACCCTTCCGATATCATGAGATGTGATATCTCAATGCTTATACCAAATCTGAGACCCTTCCTATGGCCTGAGATGTCATATACAACTCCTTCCCATTCCAATCCTGAGACCCTTCCTATAGCATGAGATGTGATATCTCAATGCTTATACCAAATCTGAGACCCTTCCTATAGCATGAGATGGGATATCCAACTCCTTCCCATTCCAATCCTGAGACCCTTCCTATAGCATGAGAAGTGATATCTCCATGCTTATACCAAACCTGAGACCCTTCCTATAGCATAAGATGTGATATCCAAATCCTTCCCTTTCCAATCCTGAGACCCTTCCTATAGCATGAGATGTGATATCTCAATGCTTATACCAAACCTGAGACCCTTCCTATAGCATGAGATGTGATATCCAACTCCTTCCCATTCCAATCCTGAGACCCTTCCTATAGCATGAGATGTGATGTCTCAATGCTTCTAATACCAAACCTGAGATCCTTCCTATAACATGAGATGTGATATCCAACTCCTTCCCATTCCAATCCTGAGACCCTTATGATAGCATGAGATGTGATATCTCAATGCCTCTTATACCAAACCTGAGATCCTTCCGATAGCATGAGATGTGATATCTCAATGCTTCTAATACCAAACCTGAGATCCTTCCTATAATATGAGATGTGATTTCCAAATCCTTCCCCTTCCAAACCTGAGACCCTCCCTTTAGCATGAAATGTGATATCCAACTCCTTCCCATTCCAATCCTGAGACCCTTCTGATAGCATGAGATGTGATATCTCAATGCCTCTAATACCAAACCTGAGATCCTACCTCTAACATGAAATGTGATATCCATCTCCTTCCCTTTCCAACCCTGAGACCCTGCCTATAGCATGAGATGTGATATCCAAGTCCTTCCCATTCCAATCGTGAGACCCTTCCTATAGCATGTGATGTGATATCTCAATGCTTATACCAAACCTGAGACCCTTCCTATGGCATGAGATGTCATATACAACTCCTTCCCATTCCAACCCTGAGACCCTTCCTATAGCATGAGATGTGATATCTCAATGCTTATACCAAACCTGAGACCCTTCCTATAGCATGAGATGTGATATCCAACTTCTTCCCATTCCAATCCTGAGACCCTTCCTATAGCATGAGATGTGATATCTCAGTGCTTATACCAAACCTGAGACCCTTCCTATAGCATAAGATGTGATATCCAAATCCTTCCCATTCCAATCCTGAGACCCTTCCTATAGCATGAGATGTGATATCTCAATGCTTATACCAAACCTGAGACCCTTCCTATAGCATGAGATGTGATATCCAACTCCTTCCCATTCCAATCCTGAGACCCTTCCTATAGCATGAGATGTGATGTCTCAATGCTTCTAATACCAAACCTGAGATCCTTCCTATAACATGAGATGTGACATCCAACTCCTTCCCATTCCAATCCTGAGACCCTTATGATAGCATGAGATGTGATATCTCAATGCCTCTTATACCAAACCTGAGATCCTTCCGATAGCATGAGATGTGATATCTCAATGCTTCTAATACCAAACCTGAGATCCTTCCTATAATATGAGATGTGATTTCCAAATCCTTCCCCTTCCAAACCTGAGACCCTCCCTTTAGCATGAAATGTGATATCCAACTCCTTCCCATTCCAATCCTGAGACCCTTCTGATAGCATGAGATGTGATATTTCATTGCCTCTAATACCAAACCTGAGATCCTACCTCTAACATGAAATGTGATATCCATCTCCTTCCCTTTCCAAACCTGAGACCCTGCCTATAGCATGAGATGTGATATCCAAGTCCTTCCCATTCCAATCCTGAGACCCTTCCTATAGCATGTGATGTGATATCCAAGTCCTTCCCATTCCAATCCTGAGACCCTTCCTATAGCATGTGATGTGATATCTCAATGCTTATACCAAACCTGAGACCCTTCCTATGGCATGAGATGTCATATACAACTCCTTCCCATTCCAACCCTGAGACCCTTCCTATAGCATGAGATGTGATATCTCAATGCTTATACCAAACCTGAGACCCTTCCTATAGCTTGAGATGTGATATCCAACTTCTTCCCATTCCAATCCTGAGACCCTTCCTATAGCATGAGATGTGATATCCCAATGCTTCTACCAAACCTGAGACCCATACTATGGCATGAGATGTGATATCAAACTCCGTCCCATTCCAATCCTGAGACGCTTCCTATAGCTTGAGATGTGATATCCAACTCCTTCCCATTCCAATTCTGAGACCCTTCTTATACCATGAGACTTGATATCTCAATGCTTCTAATACCAAACCTGAGACCCGTCCTATAACATGAGATGTGATATCCAAATCCTTCCCCTTCCAAACCTTAGACCCTTCCTTTATAATGAGATGTGATATCCAACTCCTTCCCATTCCAATCCTGAGACCCTTCCTATAGCATGAGATGTGATATCTCAATGCTTCTAATACCAAACCTGAGACCCTTCCTATAACATGAGATGGGATATCCAACTCCTTCCCATTCCAATCCTGAGACCCTTCCGATAGCAGAGATGTGATATCTCAATGCTTATACCAAACCTGAGACCCTTCCTAAGGCTTGAGATGTCATATACAACTCCTTCCCATTCCAATCCTGAGACCCTTCCTATAGCATGAGATGTGATATCTCAATGCTTATACCAAATCTGAGACCCTTCCTATAGCATGAGATGTGATATCCAAATCCTTCCCATTCCAATCCTGAGACCCTTCCTATAGCATGAGATGTGATATCTCAATGCTTATACCAAACCTGAGAGCCTACCTATAGCATGAGATGTGATATCCAAGTCCATCCCATTCCAATCCTTAGACCCTTCCTACAGCATGCGATGTGATATCTCAATGATTCTAATACCAAACCAGAGACCCGTCCTTTAACATGAGATGGGATATCCAACTCCTTCCCATTCCAATCCTGAGCCACTCCTGATAGCAGAGATGTGATATCTCAATGCTTATACCAAACCTGAGACCCTTCCTATAACATGAGATGTGATATCCAACTCCTTCCCGTTCCAAACCTGAGACACTTCCTATAGCATATGTGATATCCAACTCCTTCCCATTCCAAACATGAGACCCTTACTATAGCAAGAATGTAATATCCAACTCCTACCCATTCCAATCCTGAGACCATTCCTATAGCATGAGATGTGATATATCAATGCTTCTAATACCAAACCTGAGATCCTTCCTATGACATGAGATGTGATATCCAAATCCTTCCCATTCCAATCCTGAGACCCTTCCTATAGCAAGAGATGTGATATCCAAATCCTTCCCATTCCAATCCTGAGACCCTTCCTATAACATGAGATGTGATATTCAACTCCTTCCCATTCCAACCTGAGACACTTCCTATAGCATGGGAAGGGATATCCAACTCCTTCCCAATCCAATCCTGAGAACCTTCCGATAGCAGAGATGTGATATCTCAATGCTTATACCAAACCTGAGACGCTTCCTATGGCATGAGATGTGATATCCAACTCCTTGCCATTCAAATCCTGAGACCCTTCCTATAGCATGAGATGTGATATCTCAATGCTTCTACCAAACCTGAGACCCTTCCTTTAGCATGAGATGTGATATCCAAATCCTTCACATTCCAATCCTGAGACCCTTCCTATAGCATGAGATGTGATATCTCAATGCTTCTAAAACCAAACATGAGAACCATCCTATAACATGAGATGTGAAATCCAAATCCTTCCCTTTCCAAACCTGAGACCCTTCCTATAGCTTGAGATGAAATATCAAACTCCTTCCCATTCCAATCCTGAGATAGCTTGAGATGTGATATCCAACTCCATCCCATTCCAATCCTGAGACACTTCCGATAGCATGAGATGTGATAGCTCAATGCTTCTAATATCAAAACTGAGACCCTCCCTATAGTATGAGATGTGAATTCTAAGTCCTTACCATTCCTATCCTGAGACCCTTCCGATAGCAGAGATGTGATATCTCAATGCTTATACCAAACCTGATGACCCTTCCTATGGCATTAGATGTGATATCCAACTCCTTCCCATTCCAATCCTGAGTTCCTTCCTATAGCATGAGATGTGATATCTCAATGCTTCTATTAAACCTGATACCCTTCCTTTAGCATGAGAGGTGATATTCAACTCCTGCCCATTCCAATCCTGAGACCCTTCCTATATCATGAGACGTGATATCCAACTCCTTCCCATTCCAATCCTGAGACTCCTCCTATAGCATGAGATGTGATATCTCAATGCTTCTAATACCAGACCTGGGACCGGTCCTATAACATGAGATATGATATCCAAATCCTTCCCCTTCCAAACCTGAGACCCTTCCTATAGCAAGAGATGTGATATCCAATTCCTTCCCATTCCAATCCTGAGACCCTTCCTATAACGAGATGTGATATCCAACTCCTTCCCATTCCAACCTGAGACCCTTCCTGTAGCATGAGAAGGGAGATCCAACTCCTTCCCATTCCAATCCTGAGACCCTTCCTATACCATGAGATGTGATATCTCAATGCTTCTAATACCAAACCTGGGACCCGTCCTATAACATGAGATATGTCCTATAACATGAGATATGATATCCAAATCCTTCCCCTTCCAAACCTGAGACCCTTCCTTTAGCATGAGATGTGATATCCAAATCCTTCCCATTCCAATACTGAAACCCTTCCTATAGCATGAGATGTCATATCTCAATGTTTCTAATAGAAAACCTGAGACCCTTCCTATAGCAAGAGATGTGATATCCAAATCCTTCCCATTTCAATCTTGAGACCCTTCCTATAACATGAGATGTGATATCCAACTCCTACCCATTCCAACCTGAGACCCTTCCTATAGCATGAGAAGGGATATCCAATTCCTTCCCAATCCAATCCTTAGACCCTTCCGATAGCAGAGATGTGATATCTCAATGCTTATACCAAACCTGAGACCCTTCCTTTAGCATGAGATGTGATATCCAAATGCTTCACATTCCAATCCTGAGACCCTTCCTATAGCATGAGATGTGATATCTCAATGCTTCTAATACAAAACCTGAGATCCTTCCTATAACATGAGATGTGATATCCAAGTCCTTCCCATTCCAATCCTGAGACCCTTCCTATAACATGAGATGTGATATCCAACTCCTTCTACTCCAACCTGAGACCCTTCCTATAGCATGAGATGGGATATCCAACTCCTTCCAAATCCAATCCTGATACCCTTCCAATAGCATGAGATGTGATATCCCAATGCTTCTACAAAACCTGAGACCCATACCATGGCATGAGATGTGATATCAAACTCCCGTCCTATACCATGAGACTTGATATCTCAATGCTTCTAATACCAAACCTGAGACCGGTCCAATAACATGAGATGTGATATCCAAATCCTTCCCCTTCCAAACCTTAGACCCTTCCTTTATCATGAGATGTGATATCCAAGTCCTTCCCATTCCATTCCTGAGACCCTTAATATAGCATGAGATGTGATATCTCAATGCTTCTAATACCAAACCTGAGACCCTTCCTAGAACATGAGATGTGATATCCAAATCCTTCCCATTCCAATCCTGAGACCCTTCCGATAGCAGAGATGTGATATCTCAATGCTTATACCAAACCTGAGACCCTTCCGATAGCATGAGATGTGATATCTCAATGCTTCTAATACCAAACCTCAGATCCTTCCAATAACATGAGATGTGATGTCCAAATCCTTCCCCTTCCAAACCTGAGACCCTTCTGATGGCATGAGATGTCATATCTCAATGCCTCTAATACCAAACCTGAGATCCTACCTCTAACATGAGATGTGATATCAAACTCCTTCCCATTCCAAACCTGAGACCCTTCAGATAGCATGAGATGTGATATTTCAATGCTTCTAAAACCAAACATGAGAACCATCCTATAACATGAGATGTGAAATCCAAATCATTCCCATTCCAAACCTGAGACCCTTCCTATAGCATGAGATGTTATAATTTAATGCTTCTAAAACCAAACCTGAGAACCATCCTATAACATGTGAAATCCAAATCCTTCCCTTTCCAAACCTGAGACCCTTCCGATAGCATGAGATGTGATATCTCAATGCTTCTAAAACCAAACATGAGAACCATCCTATAACATGAGATGTGAAATCCAAATCCTTCCCTTTCCAAACCTGAGACCCTTCCTATAGCTTGAGATGAAATATCAAACTCCTTCCCATTCCAATCCTGAGATAGCTTGAGATGTGATATCCAACTCCATCCCATTCCAATCCTGAGACCCTTCCGATAGCATGAGATGTGATAGCTCAATGCTTCTAATATCAAAACTGAGACCCTCCCTATAGTATGAGATGTGAATTCTAAGTCCTTACCATTCCTATCCTGAGACCCTTCCGATAGCAGAGATGTGATATCTCAATGCTTATACCAAACCTGATGACCCTTCCTATGGCATTAGATGTGATATCCAACTCCTTCCCATTCCAATCCTGAGTTCCTTCCTATAGCATGAGATGTGATATCTCAATGCTTCTATCAAACCTGATACCCTTCCTTTAGCATGAGAGGTGATATTCAACTCCTGCCCATTCCAATCCTGAGACTCCTCCTATAGCATGAGATGTGATATCTCAATGCTTCTAATACCAGACCTGGGACCGGTCCTATAACATGAGATATGATATCCAAATCCTTCCCCTTCCAAACCTGAGACCCTTCCTATAGAAAGAGATGTGATATCCAATTCCTTCCAATTCCAATCCTGAGACCCTTCCTATAACGAGATGTGATATCCAACTCCTTCCCATTCCAACCTGAGACCCTTCCTGTAGCATGAGAAGGGAGATCCAACTCCTTCCCATTCCAATCCTGAGACCCTTCCTATACCATGAGATGTGATATCTCAATGCTTCTAATACCAAACCTGGGACCCGTCCTATATCATGAGATATGTCCTATAACATGAGATATGATATCCAAATCCTTCCCCTTCCAAACCTGAGACCCTTCCTTTAGCATGAGATGTCATATCTCAATGTTTCTAATAGAAAACCTGAGACCCTTCCTATAGCAAGAGATGTGATATCCAAATCCTTCCCATTTCAATCTTGAGACCCTTCCTATAACATGAGATGTGATATCCAACTCCTACCCATTCCAACCTGAGACCCTTCCTATAGCATGAGAAGGGATATCCAATTCCTTCCCAATCCAATCCTTAGACCCTTCCGATAGCAGAGATGTGATATCTCAATGCTTATACCAAACCTGAGACCCTTCCTTTAGCATGAGATGTGATATCCAAATGCTTCACATTCCAATCCTGAGACCCTTCCTATAGCATGAGATGTGATATCTCAATGCTTCTAATACAAAACCTGAGATCCTTCCTATAACATGAGATGTGATATCCAAGTCCTTCCCATTCCAATCCTGAGACCCTTCCTATAACATGAGATGTGATATCCAACTCCTTCTACTCCAACCTGAGACCCTTCCTATAGCATGAGATGGGATATCCAACTCCTTCCAAATCCAATCCTGATACCCTTCCAATAGCATGAGATGTGATATCCCAATGCTTCTACAAAACCTGAGACCCATACCATGGCATGAGATGTGATATCAAACTCCCGTCCTATACGATGAGACTTGATATCTCAATGCTTCTAATACCAAACCTGAGACCGGTCCAATAACATGAGATGTGATATCCAAATCCTTCCCCTTCCAAACCTTAGACCCTTCCTTTATCATGAGATGTGATATCCAAGTCCTTCCCATTCCATTCCTGAGTCCCTTAATATAGCATGAGATGTGATATCTCAATGCTTCTAATACCAAACCTGAGACCCTTCCTATAACATGAGATGTGATATCCAAATCCTTCCCATTCCAATCCTGAGACCCTTCCGATAGCAGAGATGTGATATCTCAATGCTTATACCAAACCTGAGACCCTTCCGATAGCATGAGATGTGATATCTCAATGCTTCTAATACCAAACCTCAGATCCTTCCAATAACATGAGATGTGATGTCCAAATCCTTCCCCTTCCAAACCTTAGACCCTCCCTTTAGCATGAGATGTGATATCCAACTCCTTCCCATTCCAATCCTGAGACCCTTCTGATGGCATGAGATGTCATATCTCAATGCCTCTAATACCAAACCTGAGATCCTACCTCTAACATGAGATGTGATATCAAACTCCTTCCCATTCCAAACCTGAGACCCTTCAGATAGCATGAGATGTGATATTTCAATGCTTCTAAAACCAAACATGAGAACCATCCTATAACATGAGATGTGAAATCCAAATCATTCCCATTCCAAACATGAGGCCCTTCCTATAGCTTGAGATGTGATATCAAACTCCTTCCCATTCAATGTGATATCCAACTCCTTCCCATTCCAATCCTGGGACCCTTCCTATACCATGAGATGTGATAGTTCAATGCTTCTAATACCAAACCTGAGACCCGTCCTAAAACATGAGATGTGAGATCCAAATCCTTCCCCTTCCAGACCTGAGACCTTTCCTTTAGCATGACATGTGATAACCAACTCCTTCCCATTCCAAACCTGAGACCCTTCCCATAGCATGAGATGTGATATCTCAATGCTTCTAAAACCAAACATGAGAACCATCCTATAACATGAGATGTGAAATCCAAATCCTTCCCTTTCCAAACCTGAGACCCTTCCTATAGCTTGAGATGAAATATCAAACTCCTTCCCATTCCAATCCTGAGATAGCTTGAGATGTGAGATCCAAATCCTTCCCCTTCCAAACCTGAGACCCTTCCTATAGCTTGATATGTGATATCAAACTCCTTCCCATTACAATCCTGAGATAGCTTGAGATGTGATATCCAACTCCATCCCATTCCAATCCTGAGACCCTTCCGATAGCATGAGATGTGATAGCTCAATGCTTCTAATATCAAAACTGAGACCCTCCCTATAGTATGAGATGTGAAATCTACGTCCTTCCCATTCCTATCCTGAGACCCTTCCGATAGCAGAGATGTGATATCTCAATGCTTATACCGAACCTGATGACCCTTCCTTTAGCATGAGATGTGATATTCAACTCCTTCCCATTCCAAACCTGAGACCCTTCCTATAACATGAGACGTGATATCCAACTCCTTCCCATTCCAAACCTGAGACCTTTCCTTTAGCATATGTGATATCCAACTCCTTCCAATTCCAATACTGAGACCCTTCCAATAGCATATGTGATATCTCAATGCTTCTAATATCAAAACTGAGACCCTCCCTATAACATGAGATGTGATATCCAACTCCTTCCCATTCCAATACTGAGACCCTTCCAATAGCATATGTGATATCTCAATGCTTCTAATATGAAAACTGAGACCCTCCCTATAACATGAATTGTGATATCCAAATCCTTCCCATTCCAATCCTGAGACCCTTCCGATAGCAGAGATGTGATATCTCAATGCTTATACCAAACCTAAGACCCTTCCTATAGCATGAGATGTGATATCTCAATGCTTCTAATACCAAACCTGAGATCCTTCCAATAACATGAGATATGATGTCCAAATCCCTCCCCTTCCAAACCTTAGACCATCCCTTTAGCATGAGATTTGATATCCAACTCCTTCCCATTCCAATCCTGAGACCCTTCTGATAGCATGAGATGTGATATCTCAATGCCTCTAATACCAAACCTGAGATCCTACCTCTAACATGAAATGTGATATCCATCTCCTTCCCTTTCCAAACCTGAGACCCTGCCTATAGCATGAGATGTGATATCCAAGTCCTTCCCATTCCAATCCTGAGACCCTTCCTATAGCATGTGATGTGATATCTCAATGCTTATACCAAACCTGAGACCCTTCCTATGGCATGAGATGTCATATACAACTCCTTCCCATTCCAACCCTGAGACCCTTCCTATAGCATGAGATGTGATATCTCAATGCTTATACCAAACCTGAGACCCTTCCTATAGCATGAGATGTGATATCCAACTTCTTCCCATTCCAATCCTGAGACCCTTCCTATAGCATGAGATGTGATATCTCAATGCTTCTAATACCAAACCTGAGATCCTTCCAATAACATGAGATATGATGTCCAAATCCCTCCCCTTCCAAACCTTAGACCATCCCTTTAGCATGAGATTTGATATCCAACTCCTTCCCATTCCAATCCTGAGACCCTTCTGATAGCATGAGATGTGATATCTCAATGCCTCTAATACCAAACCTGAGACCCTTCCTATAGCATGAGATGTGATATCCAACTTCTTCCCATTCCAATCCTGAGACCCTTCCTTTAGCATGAGATGTCATATCTCAATGTTTCTAATAGAAAACCTGAGACCCTTCCTATAGCAAGAGATGTGATATCCAAATCCTTCCCATTTCAATCTTGAGACCCTTCCTATAACATGAGATGTGATATCCAACTCCTACCCATTCCAACCTGAGACCCTTCCTATAGCATGAGAAGGGATATCCAATTCCTTCCCAATCCAATCCTTAGACCCTTCCGATAGCAGAGATGTGATATCTCAATGCTTATACCAAACCTGAGACCCTTCCTTTAGCATGAGATGTGATATCCAAATGCTTCACATTCCAATCCTGAGACCCTTCCTATAGCATGAGATGTGATATCTCAATGCTTCTAATACAAAACCTGAGATCCTTCCTATAACATGAGATGTGATATCCAAGTCCTTCCCATTCCAATCCTGAGACCCTTCCTATAACATGAGATGTGATATCCAACTCCTTCTACTCCAACCTGAGACCCTTCCTATAGCATGAGATGGGATATCCAACTCCTTCCAAATCCAATCCTGATACCCTTCCAATAGCATGAGATGTGATATCCCAATGCTTCTACAAAACCTGAGACCCATACCATGGCATGAGATGTGATATCAAACTCCCGTCCTATACGATGAGACTTGATATCTCAATGCTTCTAATACCAAACCTGAGACCGGTCCAATAACATGAGATGTGATATCCAAATCCTTCCCCTTCCAAACCTTAGACCCTTCCTTTATCATGAGATGTGATATCCAAGTCCTTCCCATTCCATTCCTGAGTCCCTTAATATAGCATGAGATGTGATATCTCAATGCTTCTAATACCAAACCTGAGACCCTTCCTATAACATGAGATGTGATATCCAAATCCTTCCCATTCCAATCCTGAGACCCTTCCGATAGCAGAGATGTGATATCTCAATGCTTATACCAAACCTGAGACCCTTCCGATAGCATGAGATGTGATATCTCAATGCTTCTAATACCAAACCTCAGATCCTTCCAATAACATGAGATGTGATGTCCAAATCCTTCCCCTTCCAAACCTTAGACCCTCCCTTTAGCATGAGATGTGATATCCAACTCCTTCCCATTCCAATCCTGAGACCCTTCTGATGGCATGAGATGTCATATCTCAATGCCTCTAATACCAAACCTGAGATCCTACCTCTAACATGAGATGTGATATCAAACTCCTTCCCATTCCAAACCTGAGACCCTTCAGATAGCATGAGATGTGATATTTCAATGCTTCTAAAACCAAACATGAGAACCATCCTATAACATGAGATGTGAAATCCAAATCATTCCCATTCCAAACATGAGGCCCTTCCTATAGCTTGAGATGTGATATCAAACTCCTTCCCATTCAATGTGATATCCAACTCCTTCCCATTCCAATCCTGGGACCCTTCCTATACCATGAGATGTGATAGTTCAATGCTTCTAATACCAAACCTGAGACCCGTCCTAAAACATGAGATGTGAGATCCAAATCCTTCCCCTTCCAGACCTGAGACCTTTCCTTTAGCATGACATGTGATAACCAACTCCTTCCCATTCCAAACCTGAGACCCTTCCCATAGCATGAGATGTGATATCTCAATGCTTCTAAAACCAAACATGAGAACCATCCTATAACATGAGATGTGAAATCCAAATCCTTCCCTTTCCAAACCTGAGACCCTTCCTATAGCTTGAGATGAAATATCAAACTCCTTCCCATTCCAATCCTGAGATAGCTTGAGATGTGAGATCCAAATCCTTCCCCTTCCAAACCTGAGACCCTTCCTATAGCTTGATATGTGATATCAAACTCCTTCCCATTACAATCCTGAGATAGCTTGAGATGTGATATCCAACTCCATCCCATTCCAATCCTGAGACCCTTCCGATAGCATGAGATGTGATAGCTCAATGCTTCTAATATCAAAACTGAGACCCTCCCTATAGTATGAGATGTGAAATCTACGTCCTTCCCATTCCTATCCTGAGACCCTTCCGATAGCAGAGATGTGATATCTCAATGCTTATACCGAACCTGATGACCCTTCCTTTAGCATGAGATGTGATATTCAACTCCTTCCCATTCCAAACCTGAGACCCTTCCTATAACATGAGACGTGATATCCAACTCCTTCCCATTCCAAACCTGAGACCTTTCCTTTAGCATATGTGATATCCAACTCCTTCCAATTCCAATACTGAGACCCTTCCAATAGCATATGTGATATCTCAATGCTTCTAATATCAAAACTGAGACCCTCCCTATAACATGAGATGTGATATCCAACTCCTTCCCATTCCAATACTGAGACCCTTCCAATAGCATATGTGATATCTCAATGCTTCTAATATGAAAACTGAGACCCTCCCTATAACATGAATTGTGATATCCAAATCCTTCCCATTCCAATCCTGAGACCCTTCCGATAGCAGAGATGTGATATCTCAATGCTTATACCAAACCTAAGACCCTTCCGATAGCATGAGATGTGATATCTCAATTCTTCTAATACCAAACCTGAGATCCTTCCAATAACATGAGATATGATGTCCAAATCCCTCCCCTTCCAAACCTTAGACCATCCCTTTAGCATGAGATTTGATATCCAACTCCTTCCCATTCCAATCCTGAGACCCTTCTGATAGCATGAGATGTGATATCTCAATGCCTCTAATACCAAACCTGAGATCCTACCTCTAACAAGAAATGTGATATCCATCTCCTTCCCTTTCCAAACCTGAGACCCTGCCTATAGCATGAGATGTGATATCCAAGTCCTTCCCATTCCAATCCTGAGACCCTTCCTATAGCATGTGATGTGATATCTCAATGCTTATACCAAACCTGAGACCCTTCCTATGGCATGAGATGTCATATACAACTCCTTCCCATTCCAACCCTGAGACCCTTCCTATAGCATGAGATGTGATATCTCAATGCTTATACCAAACCTGAGACCCTTCCTATAGCATGAGATGTGATATCCAACTTCTTCCCATTCCAATCCTGAGACCCTTCCTATAGCATGAGATGTGATATCTCAATGCTTATACCAAACCTGAGACCCTTCCTATAGCTTGAGATGTGATATCCAACTCCTTCCCATTCCAATCCTGAGACCCTTCCTATAGCATGAGATGTGATATCTCAAGGCCTCTAATACCAAACCTGAGATCCTTCCTCTAACATGAAATGTGATATCCAACTCCTTCCCCTTCCAAACCTGAGAGCCTTCCTATAGCATGAGATATGATATCCAAGTCCTTCCCATTCCAATCCTGAGACCCTTCCTATAACATGAAATGTGATATCCAACTCCTTCCCATTCTAACCTGAGACCCTTCCTATAGCATGAGATGGGATATCCAACTCCTTCCAAATCCAATACTGATACCCTTCCGATAGCATGAGATGTGATATCCCAATGCTTCTACCAAACCTGAGACCCATACTATGGCATGAGATGTGATATCAAACTCCTTCCCATTCCAATCCTGAGACGCTTCCTATAGCTTGAGATGTGATATCCAACTCCTTCCCATTCCAATTCTGAGACCCTTCTTATACCATGACACTTGATATCTCAATGCTTCTAATACCAAACCTGAGACCCGTCCTATAACATGAGATGTGATATCCAAATCCATCCCCTTCCAAACCTTAGACCCTTCCTTTATAATGAGATGTGATATCCAACTCCTTCCCATTCCAATCCTGAGACCCTTCCGATATCATGAGATGTGATATCTCAATGCTTATACCAAATCTGAGACCCTTCCTATGGCCTGAGATGTCATATACAACTCCTTCCCATTCCAATCCTGAGACCCTTCCTATAGCATGAGATGTGATATCTCAATGCTTATACCAAATCTGAGACCCTTCCTATAGCATGAGATGGGATATCCAACTCCTTCCCATTCCAATCCTGAGACCCTTCCTATAGCATGAGAAGTGATATCTCCATGCTTATACCAAACCTGAGACCCTTCCTATAGCATAAGATGTGATATCCAAATCCTTCCCTTTCCAATCCTGAGACCCTTCCTATAGCATGAGATGTGATATCTCAATGCTTATACCAAACCTGAGACCCTTCCTATAGCATGAGATGTGATATCCAACTCCTTCCCATTCCAATCCTGAGACCCTTCCTATAGCATGAGATGTGATGTCTCAATGCTTCTAATACCAAACCTGAGATCCTTCCTATAACATGAGATGTGATATCCAACTCCTTCCCATTCCAATCCTGAGACCCTTATGATAGCATGAGATGTGATATCTCAATGCCTCTTATACCAAACCTGAGATCCTTCCGATAGCATGAGATGTGATATCTCAATGCTTCTAATACCAAACCTGAGATCCTTCCTATAATATGAGATGTGATTTCCAAATCCTTCCCCTTCCAAACCTGAGACCCTCCCTTTAGCATGAAATGTGATATCCAACTCCTTCCCATTCCAATCCTGAGACCCTTCTGATAGCATGAGATGTGATATCTCAATGCCTCTAATACCAAACCTGAGATCCTACCTCTAACATGAAATGTGATATCCATCTCCTTCCCTTTCCAACCCTGAGACCCTGCCTATAGCATGAGATGTGATATCCAAGTCCTTCCCATTCCAATCGTGAGACCCTTCCTATAGCATGTGATGTGATATCTCAATGCTTATACCAAACCTGAGACCCTTCCTATGGCATGAGATGTCATATACAACTCCTTCCCATTCCAACCCTGAGACCCTTCCTATAGCATGAGATGTGATATCTCAATGCTTATACCAAACCTGAGACCCTTCCTATAGCATGAGATGTGATATCCAACTTCTTCCCATTCCAATCCTGAGACCCTTCCTATAGCATGAGATGTGATATCTCAGTGCTTATACCAAACCTGAGACCCTTCCTATAGCATAAGATGTGATATCCAAATCCTTCCCATTCCAATCCTGAGACCCTTCCTATAGCATGAGATGTGATATCTCAATGCTTATACCAAACCTGAGACCCTTCCTATAGCATGAGATGTGATATCCAACTCCTTCCCATTCCAATCCTGAGACCCTTCCTATAGCATGAGATGTGATGTCTCAATGCTTCTAATACCAAACCTGAGATCCTTCCTATAACATGAGATGTGATATCCAACTCCTTCCCATTCCAATCCTGAGACCCTTATGATAGCATGAGATGTGATATCTCAATGCCTCTTATACCAAACCTGAGATCCTTCCGATAGCATGAGATGTGATATCTCAATGCTTCTAATACCAAACCTGAGATCCTTCCTATAATATGAGATGTGATTTCCAAATCCTTCCCCTTCCAAACCTGAGACCCTCCCTTTAGCATGAAATGTGATATCCAACTCCTTCCCATTCCAATCCTGAGACCCTTCTGATAGCATGAGATGTGATATCTCATTGCCTCTAATACCAAACCTGAGATCCTACCTCTAACATGAAATGTGATATCCATCTCCTTCCCTTTCCAAACCTGAGACCCTGCCTATAGCATGAGATGTGATATCCAAGTCCTTCCCATTCCAATCCTGAGACCCTTCCTATAGCATGTGATGTGATATCCAAGTCCTTCCCATTCCAATCCTGAGACCCTTCCTATAGCATGTGATGTGATATCTCAATGCTTATACCAAACCTGAGACCCTTCCTATGGCATGAGATGTCATATACAACTCCTTCCCATTCCAACCCTGAGACCCTTCCTATAGCATGAGATGTGATATCTCAATGCTTATACCAAACCTGAGACCCTTCCTATAGCTTGAGATGTGATATCCAACTTCTTCCCATTCCAATCCTGAGACCCTTCCTATAGCATGAGATGTGATATCCCAATGCTTCTACCAAACCTGAGACCCATACTATGGCATGAGATGTGATATCAAACTCCTTCCCATTCCAATCCTGAGACGCTTCCTATAGCTTGAGATGTGATATCCAACTCCTTCCCATTCCAATTCTGAGATCCTTCTTATACCATGAGACTTGATATCTCGATGCTTCTAATACCAAACCTGAGACCCGTCTTATAACATGAGATGTGATATCCAAATCCTTCCCCTTCCAAACCTTAGACCCTTCCTTTATAATGAGATGTGATATCCAACTCCTTCCCATTCCAATCCTGAGACCCTTCCTATAGCATGAGATGTGATATCTCAATGCTTCTAATACCAAACCTGAGACCCTTCCTATAACATGAGATGGGATATCCAACTCCTTCCCATTCCAATCCTGAGACCCTTCCGATAGCAGAGATGTGATATCTCAATGCTTATACCAAACCTGAGACCCTTCCTAAGGCTTGAGATGTCATATACAACTCCTTCCCATTCCAATCCTGAGACCCTTCCTATAGCATGAGATGTGATATCTCAATGCTTATACCAAATCTGAGACCCTTCCTATAGCATGAGATGTGATATCCAAATCCTTCCCATTCCAATCCTGAGACCCTTCCTATAGCATGAGATGTGATATCTCAATGCTTATACCAAACCTGAGAGCCTACCTATAGCATGAGATGTGATATCCAAGTCCATCCCATTCCAATCCTTAGACCCTTCCTACAGCATGCGATGTGATATCTCAATGATTCTAATACCAAACCAGAGACCCGTCCTTTAACATGAGATGGGATATCCAACTCCTTCCCATTCCAATCCTGAGCCACTCCTGATAGCAGAGATGTGATATCTCAATGCTTATACCAAACCTGAGACCCTTCTTATAACATGAGATGTGATATCCAACTCCTTCCCGTTCCAAACCTGAGACACTTCCTATAGCATATGTGATATCCAACTCCTTCCCATTCCAAACATGAGACCCTTACTATAGCAAGAATGTAATATCCAACTCCTACCCATTCCAATCCTGAGACCATTCCTATAGCATGAGATGTGATATATCAATGCTTCTAATACCAAACCTGAGATCCTTCCTATGACATGAGATGTGATATCCAAATCCTTCCCATTCCAATCCTGAGACCCTTCCTATAGCAAGAGATGTGATATCCAAATCCTTCCCATTCCAATCCTGAGACCCTTCCTATAACATGAGATGTGATATTCAACTCCTTCCCATTCCAACCTGAGACACTTCCTATAGCATGGGAAGGGATATCCAACTCCTTCCCAATCCAATCCTGAGAACCTTCCGATAGCAGAGATGTGATATCTCAATGCTTATACCAAACCTGAGACGCTTCCTATGGCATGAGATGTGATATCCAACTCCTTGCCATTCAAATCCTGAGACCCTTCCTATAGCATGAGATGTGATATCTCAATGCTTCTACCAAACCTGAGACCCTTCCTTTAGCATGAGATGTGATATCCAAATCCTTCACATTCCAATCCTGAGACCCTTCCTATAGCATGAGATGTGATATCTCAATGCTTCTAATACCAAACCTGAGATCCTTCCTATAACATGAGATGTGATATCCAATTCCTTCCCATTCCAAACCTGAGACCCTTCCTATTGGATGAGATGTGATATCCAACTCCTTCCCATTCCAACCCTGAGACCCTTCCTATACCATGAGATGTGATATCTCAATGCTTCTAATACCAAACCTGGGAACCGTCCTATAACATGAGATGTGATATCTCAATGTTTCTAATAAAAAACCTGAGACCCTTCCTATAACATGAGATGTGATATCCAATTCCTTCCCATTCCAAACCTGAGACCCTTCCTATTGGATGAGATGTGATATCCAAATCCTTCCCCTTCCAAACCTGAGACCCTTCCTTTAGCATGAGATGTGATATCCAAATACTTCCAATTCCAATCCTAAAACCCTTCCTATAGAATGAGATGTGATATCTCAATGTTTCTAATAAAAAACCTGAGACCCTTCCTATAGCAAGAGATGTGATATCCAAATCCTTCCCATTCCAATCCTGAGACCCTTCCTGTATATAACATGAGATGTGATATCCAACTCCTTCCCATTCCAACCTGAGACCCTTCCTATAGCATGAGATGTGATATCCAACTCCTTACCATTCAAATTCTGAGACCCTCCCTATAACAAGAGATGTCATATCCAACTCCTTCCCATTCCAAACCTGAGACCCTTCCTATAACAGGAGATCTGATATCCAACTCCTTCCCATTCCAAACCTGAGACCCTTCCGATAGCATGAGATGTGATATCTCAATGCTTCAAAAACCAAACATGAGAACCATCCTATAACATGAGATGTGAAATCCAAATCCTTCCCTTCCCAAACCTGAGACTCTTCCTATAGCATGAGATGTGATATCTCAATGCTTCTACCAAACCTGAAACCCTTCCTATAGCATGAGATGTGATATCCAACTCCTTCCCATTCCAATCCTGAGACACATCCTATAGCATGAGATGTGATATCACAATGCTTCTAATACCAAACCTGAGACCCGTCCTATAACATGAGATGTGATATCCAAATCCTTCCCCTTCCAAACCTGAGACCCTTCCTTGAGCATGAGATGTGATATATAGCTCCTCCCATTCCAATCCTGAGACCCTTCCTATAGCATGAGATGTGATATCTCAATGCGTCTAATACCAAACCTGAGATCCTTCCTATAACATGAGATGTGATATCCAACTCCTTCCCATTCCAATCCCGAGACCCTTCCTATAGCATGAGATGTGATATCTCAATGCTTCTAATACCAAACCTAAGGTCCTTTCTATAACATGAGATGTGATATCCAAATCCTTCCCATTCCAATCCTGATACCCTTCTGATAGCATGAGATCTGATATCTCAATGCCTCTAATACCAAACCTGAGATCCTACCTCTAACATGAAATGTGATATCCAACTCCTTCCTTTTCCAAACCTGAGACCCTTCCTACAGCATGAGATGTGATATCCAAGTCCTTCCCATTCCAATCCTGAGACCCTTCCTATAACATGAGATGTGATATCCAACTCCTTCTATTCCAACCTGAGACCCTTCCTATAGCATGAGATGGGATATCCAACTCCTTCCAAATCCAATCCTGATACCCTTCCGATAGCATGAGATGTGATATACCAATGCTTCTACAAAACCTGAGACGCATACCATGGCATGAGATGTGATATCAAACTCCCGTCCTATACCATGAGACTTGATATCTCAATGCTTCTAATACCAAACCTGAGACCGGTCCAATAACATGAGATGTGATATCCAAATCCTTCCCCTTCCAAACCTTAGACCCTTCCTTTATCATGAGATGTGATATCCAAGTCCTTCCCATTCCATTCCTGAGACCCTTCCTATAGCATGAGATGTGATATCTCAATGCTTCTAATACCAAACCTGAGACCCTTCCTATAACATGAGATGTGATATCCAAGTCCTTCCCATTCCAATCCTGAGACCCTTCCTATAGCATGAGATGTGATATCTCAATGCTTCTAATACCAAACCTGAGACCCTTCCTATAACATGAATTATGATATCCAAATCCTTCCCATTCCAATCCTGAGACCCTTCCGATAGCAGAGATGTGATATCTCAATGCTTATACCAAACCTAAGACCCTTCTGATAGCATGAGATGTGATATCTCAATGCTTCTAATACCAAACCTGAGATCCTTCCAATAACATGAGATGTGATATCCAACTCCTTCCCATTCCAATCCCGAGACCCTTCCTATAGCATGAGATGTGATATCTCAATGCTTCTAATACCAAACCTAAGGTCCTTCCTATAACGAGATGTGATATCCAAATCCTTCCCATTCCAAACCTGAGACCCTCCCTTTAGCATGAGATGTGATATCCAACTCCTTCCCCTTCCAAACCTGAGACCCTTCCTTTAGCATGAGATGTGATATCCAGCTCCTCCCATTCTAATCCTGAGACCCTTCCGATAGCAGAGATGTGATATTTCAATGCTTCTAATACCAAACCTGAGATCCTTCCTATAACATGAGATGTGATATCCAACTCCTTCCCATTCCAATCCCGAGACCCTTCCTATAGCATGAGATGTGATATCTCAATGCTTCTAATACCAAACCTGAGATCCTTCCTCTAACATGAAATGTGATATCCAACTCCTTCCCCTTCCAAACCTGAGAGCCTTCCTATAGCATGAGATATGATATCCAAGTCCTTCCCATTCCAATCCTGAGACCCTTCCTATAACATGAAATGTGATATCCAACTCCTTCCCATTCTAACCTGAGACCCTTCCTATAGCATGAGATGGGATATCCAACTCCTTCCAAATCCAATACTGATACCCTTCCGATAGCATGAGATGTGATATCCCAATGCTTCTACCAAACCTGAGACCCATACTATGGCATGAGATGTGATATCAAACTCCTTCCCATTCCAATCCTGAGACGCTTCCTATAGCTTGAGATGTGATATCCAACTCCTTCCCATTCCAATTCTGAGACCCTTCTTATACCATGACACTTGATATCTCAATGCTTCTAATACCAAACCTGAGACCCGTCCTATAACATGAGATGTGATATCCAAATCCATCCCCTTCCAAACCTTAGACCCTTCCTTTATAATGAGATGTGATATCCAACTCCTTCCCATTCCAATCCTGAGACCCTTCCGATATCATGAGATGTGATATCTCAATGCTTATACCAAATCTGAGACCCTTCCTATGGCCTGAGATGTCATATACAACTCCTTCCCATTCCAATCCTGAGACCCTTCCTATAGCATGAGATGTGATATCTCAATGCTTATACCAAATCTGAGACCCTTCCTATAGCATGAGATGGGATATCCAACTCCTTCCCATTCCAATCCTGAGACCCTTCCTATAGCATGAGAAGTGATATCTCCATGCTTATACCAAACCTGAGACCCTTCCTATAGCATAAGATGTGATATCCAAATCCTTCCCTTTCCAATCCTGAGACCCTTCCTATAGCATGAGATGTGATATCTCAATGCTTATACCAAACCTGAGACCCTTCCTATAGCATGAGATGTGATATCCAACTCCTTCCCATTCCAATCCTGAGACCCTTCCTATAGCATGAGATGTGATGTCTCAATGCTTCTAATACCAAACCTGAGATCCTTCCTATAACATGAGATGTGATATCCAACTCCTTCCCATTCCAATCCTGAGACCCTTATGATAGCATGAGATGTGATATCTCAATGCCTCTTATACCAAACCTGAGATCCTTCCGAAAGCATGAGATGTGATATCTCAATGCTTCTAATACCAAACCTGAGATCCTTCCTATAATATGAGATGTGATTTCCAAATCCTTCCCCTTCCAAACCTGAGACCCTCCCTTTAGCATGAAATGTGATATCCAACTCCTTCCCATTCCAATCCTGAGACCCTTCTGATAGCATGAGATGTGATATCTCAATGCCTCTAATACCAAACCTGAGATCCTACCTCTAACATGAAATGTGATATCCATCTCCTTCCCTTTCCAACCCTGAGACCCTGCCTATAGCATGAGATGTGATATCCAAGTCCTTCCCATTCCAATCGTGAGACCCTTCCTATAGCATGTGATGTGATATCTCAATGCTTATACCAAACCTGAGACCCTTCCTATGGCATGAGATGTCATATACAACTCCTTCCCATTCCAACCCTGAGACCCTTCCTATAGCATGAGATGTGATATCTCAATGCTTATACCAAACCTGAGACCCTTCCTATAGCATGAGATGTGATATCCAACTTCTTCCCATTCCAATCCTGAGACCCTTCCTATAGCATGAGATGTGATATCTCAGTGCTTATACCAAACCTGAGACCCTTCCTATAGCATAAGATGTGATATCCAAATCCTTCCCATTCCAATCCTGAGACCCTTCCTATAGCAAGAGATGTGATATCTCAATGCTTATACCAAACCTGAGACCCTTCCTATAGCATGAGATGTGATATCCAACTCCTTCCCATTCCAATCCTGAGACCCTTCCTATAGCATGAGATGTGATGTCTCAATGCTTCTAATACCAAACCTGAGATCCTTCCTATAACATGAGATGTGATATCCAACTCCTTCCCATTCCAATCCTGAGACCCTTATGATAGCATGAGATGTGATATCTCAATGCCTCTTATACCAAACGTGAGATCCTTCCGATAGCATGAGATGTGATATCTCAATGCTTCTAATACCAAACCTGAGATCCTTCCTATAATATGAGATGTGATTTCCAAATCCTTCCCCTTCCAAACCTGAGACCCTCCCTTTAGCATGAAATGTGATATCCAACTCCTTCCCATTCCAATCCTGAGACCCTTCTGATAGCATGAGATGTGATATCTCATTGCCTCTAATACCAAACCTGAGATCCTACCTCTAACATGAAATGTGATATCCATCTCCTTCCCTTTCCAAACCTGAGACCCTGCCTATAGCATGAGATGTGATATCCAAGTCCTTCCCATTCCAATCCTGAGACCCTTCCTATAGCATGTGATGTGATATCCAAGTCCTTCCCATTCCAATCCTGAGACCCTTCCTATAGCATGTGATGTGATATCTCAATGCTTATACCAAACCTGAGACCCTTCCTATGGCATGAGATGTCATATACAACTCCTTCCCATTCCAACCCTGAGACCCTTCCTATAGCATGAGATGTGATATCTCAATGCTTATACCAAACCTGAGACCCTTCCTATAGCTTGAGATGTGATATCCAACTTCTTCCCATTCCAATCCTGAGACCCTTCCTATAGCATGAGATGTGATATCCCAATGCTTCTACCAAACCTGAGACCCATACTATGGCATGAGATGTGATATCAAACTCCTTCCCATTCCAATCCTGAGACGCTTCCTATAGCTTGAGATGTGATATCCAACTCCTTCCCATTCCAATTCTGAGATCCTTCTTATACCATGAGACTTGATATCTCAATGCTTCTAATACCAAACCTGAGACCCGTCCTATAACATGAGATGTGATATCCAAATCCTTCCCCTTCCAAACCTTAGACCCTTCCTTTATAATGAGATGTGATAGCCAACTCCTTCCCATTCCAATCCTGAGACCCTTCCTATAGCATGAGATGTGATATCTCAATGCTTCTAATACCAAACCTGAGACCCTTCCTATAACATGAGATGGGATATCCAACTCCTTCCCATTCCAATCCTGAGACCCTTCCGATAGCAGAGATGTGATATCTCAATGCTTATACCAAACCTGAGACCCTTCCTAAGGCTTGAGATGTCATATACAACTCCTTCCCATTCCAATCCTGAGACCCTTCCTATAGCATGAGATGTGATATCTCAATGCTTATACCAAATCTGAGACCCTTCCTATAGCATGAGATGTGATATCCAAATCCTTCCCATTCCAATCCTGAGACCCTTCCTATAGCATGAGATGTGATATCTCAATGCTTATACCAAACCTGAGAGCCTACCTGTAGCATGAGATGTGATATCCAAGTCCATCCCATTCCAATCCTTAGACCCTTCCTACAGCATGCGATGTGATATCTCAATGATTCTAATACCAAACCAGAGACCCGTCCTTTAACATGAGATGGGATATCCAACTCCTTCCCATTCCAATCCTGAGCCACTCCTGATAGCAGAGATGTGATATCTCAATGCTTATACCAAACCTGAGACCCTTCTTATAACATGAGATGTGATATCCAACTCCTTCCCGTTCCAAACCTGAGACACTTCCTATAGCATATGTGATATCCAACTCCTTCCCATTCCAAACATGAGACCCTTACTATAGCAAGAATGTAATATCCAACTCCTACCCATTCCAATCCTGAGACCATTCCTATAGCATGAGATGTGATATATCAATGCTTCTAATACCAAACCTGAGATCCTTCCTATGACATGAGATGTGATATCCAAATCCTTCCCATTCCAATCCTGAGACCCTTCCTATAGCAAGAGATGTGATATCCAAATCCTTCCCATTCCAATCCTGAGACCCTTCCTATAACATGAGATGTGATATTCAACTCCTTCCCATTCCAACCTGAGACACTTCCTATAGCATGGGAAGGGATATCCAACTCCTTCCCAATCCAATCCTGAGAACCTTCCGATAGCAGAGATGTGATATCTCAATGCTTATACCAAACCTGAGACGCTTCCTATGGCATGAGATGTGATATCCAACTCCTTGCCATTCAAATCCTGAGACCCTTCCTATAGCATGAGATGTGATATCTCAATGCTTCTACCAAACCTGAGACCCTTCCTTTAGCATGAGATGTGATATCCAAATCCTTCACATTCCAATCCTGAGACCCTTCCTATAGCATGAGATGTGATATCTCAATGCTTCTAATACCAAACCTGAGATCCTTCCTATAACATGAGATGTGATATCCAATTCCTTCCCATTCCAAACCTGAGACCCTTCCTATTGGATGAGATGTGATATCCAACTCCTTCCCATTCCAACCCTGAGACCCTTCCTATACCATGAGATGTGATATCTCAATGCTTCTAATACCAAACCTGGGAACCGTCCTATAACATGAGATGTGATATCTCAATGTTTCTAATAAAAAACCTGAGACCCTTCCTATAACATGAGATGTGATATCCAATTCCTTCCCATTCCAAACCTGAGACCCTTCCTATTGGATGAGATGTGATATCCAAATCCTTCCCCTTCCAAACCTGAGACCCTTCCTTTAGCATGAGATGTGATATCCAAATACTTCCAATTCCAATCCTAAAACCCTTCCTATAGAATGAGATGTGATATCTCAATGTTTCTAATAAAAAACCTGAGACCCTTCCTATAGCAAGAGATGTGATATCCAAATCCTTCCCATTCCAATCCTGAGACCCTTCCTGTATATAACATGAGATGTGATATCCAACTCCTTCCCATTCCAACCTGAGACCCTTCCTATAGCATGAGATGTGATATCCAACTCCTTACCATTCAAATTCTGAGCCCCTCCCTATAACAAGAGATGTCATATCCAACTCCTTCCCATTCCAAACCTGAGACCCTTCCTATAACAGGAGATCTGATATCCAACTCCTTCCCATTCCAAACCTGAGACCCTTCCGATAGCATGAGATGTGATATCTCAATGCTTCAAAAACCAAACATGAGAACCATCCTATAACATGAGATGTGAAATCCAAATCCTTCCCTTCCCAAACCTGAGACTCTTCCTATAGCATGAGATGTGATATCTCAATGCTTCTACCAAACCTGAAACCCTTCCTATAGCATGAGATGTGATATCCAACTCCTTCCCATTCCAATCCTGAGACACATCCTATAGCATGAGATGTGATATCACAATGCTTCTAATACCAAACCTGAGACCCGTCCTATAACATGAGATGTGATATCCAAATCCTTCCCCTTCCAAACCTGAGACCCTTCCTTGAGCATGAGATGTGATATATAGCTCCTCCCATTCCAATCCTGAGACCCTTCCTATAGCATGAGATGTGATATCTCAATGCGTCTAATACCAAACCTGAGATCCTTCCTATAACATGAGATGTGATATCCAACTCCTTCCCATTCCAATCCCGAGACCCTTCCTATAGCATGAGATGTGATATCTCAATGCTTCTAATACCAAACCTAAGGTCCTTTCTATAACATGAGATGTGATATCCAAATCCTTCCCATTCCAATCCTGATACCCTTCTGATAGCATGAGATCTGATATCTCAATGCCTCTAATACCAAACCTGAGATCCTACCTCTAACATGAAATGTGATATCCAACTCCTTCCTTTTCCAAACCTGAGACCCTTCCTACAGCATGAGATGTGATATCCAAGTCCTTCCCATTCCAATCCTGAGACCCTTCCTATAACATGAGATGTGATATCCAACTCCTTCTATTCCAACCTGAGACCCTTCCTATAGCATGAGATGGGATATCCAACTCCTTCCAAATCCAATCCTGATACCCTTCCGATAGCATGAGATGTGATATACCAATGCTTCTACAAAACCTGAGACCCATACCATGGCATGAGATGTGATATCAAACTCCCGTCCTATACCATGAGACTTGATATCTCAATGCTTCTAATACCAAACCTGAGACCGGTCCAATAACATGAGATGTGATATCCAAATCCTTCCCCTTCCAAACCTTAGACCCTTCCTTTATCATGAGATGTGATATCCAAGTCCTTCCCATTCCATTCCTGAGACCCTTCCTATAGCATGAGATGTGATATCTCAATGCTTCTAATACCAAACCTGAGACCCTTCCTATAACATGAGATGTGATATCCAAGTCCTTCCCATTCCAATCCTGAGACCCTTCCTATAGCATGAGATGTGATATCTCAATGCTTCTAATACCAAACCTGAGACCCTTCCTATAACATGAATTATGATATCCAAATCCTTCCCATTCCAATCCTGAGACCCTTCCGATAGCAGAGATGTGATATCTCAATGCTTATACCAAACCTAAGACCCTTCCGATAGCATGAGATGTGATATCTCAATGCTTCTAATACCAAACCTGAGATCCTTCCAATAACATGAGATGTGATATCCAACTCCTTCCCATTCCAATCCCGAGACCCTTCCTATAGCATGAGATGTGATATCTCAATGCTTCTAATACCAAACCTAAGGTCCTTCCTATAACATGAGATGTGATATCCAAATCCTTCCCATTCCAAACCTGAGACCCTCCCTTTAGCATGAGATGTGATATCCAACTCCTTCCCCTTCCAAACCTGAGACCCTTCCTTTAGCATGAGATGTGATATCCAGCTCCTCCCATTCTAATCCTGAGACCCTTCCGATAGCAGAGATGTGATATTTCAATGCTTCTAATACCAAACCTGAGATCCTTCCTATAACATGAGATGTGATATCCAACTCCTTCCCATTCCAATCCCGAGACCCTTCCTATAGCATGAGATGTGATATCTCAATGCTTCTAATACCAAACCTGAGATCCTTCCTATAACATGAGATGTGATATCCAACTCCTTACCATTCCAATCCCGAGACCCTTCCTATAGCATGAGATGTGATATCTCAATGCTTCTAATACCAAACCTAAGGTCCTTCCTATAACATGAGATGTGATATCCAAATCCTTCCCATTCCAATCCTGAGACCCTTCCTATAGCATGAGATGTGATATCTCAATGCTTCTAATACCAAACCTGAGACCCTTCCTATAACATGAATTATGATATCCAAATCCTTCCCATTCCAATCCTGAGACCCTTCCGATAGCAGAGATGTGATATCTCAATGCTTATACCAAACCTAAGACCCTTCCGATAGCATGAGATGTGATATCTCAATGCTTCTAATACCAAACCTGAGATCCTTCCAATAACATGAGATGTGATATCCAACTCCTTCCCATTCCAATCCCGAGACCCTTCCTATAGCATGAGATGTGATATCTCAATGCTTCTAATACCAAACCTAAGGTCCTTCCTATAACATGAGATGTGATATCCAAATCTTTCCCATTCCAAACCTGAGACCCTCCCTTTAGCATGAGATGTGATATCCAACTCCTTCCCCTTCCAAACCTGAGACCCTTCCTTTAGCATGAGATGTGATATCCAGCTCCTCCCATTCTAATCCTGAGACCCTTCCGATAGCAGAGATGTGATATTTCAATGCTTCTAATACCAAACCTGAGATCCTTCCTATAACATGAGATGTGATATCCAACTCCTTCCCATTCCAATCCCGAGACCCTTCCTATAGCATGAGATGTGATATCTCAATGCTTCTAATACCAAACCTGAGATCCTTCCTATAACATGAGATGTGATATCCAACTCCTTCCCATTCCAATCCCGAGACCCTTCCTATAGCATGAGATGTGATATCTCAATGCTTCTAATACCAAACCTAAGGTCCTTCCTATAACATGAGATGTGATATCCAAATCCTTCCCATTCCAAACCTGAGACCCTCCCTTTAGCATGAGATGTGATATCCAACTCCTTCCCATTCCAATCCTGATACCCTTCTGATAGCATGAGATGTGATATCTCAATGCCTCTAATACCAAACCTGAGATCCTACCTCTAACATGAAATGTGATATCCAACTCCTTCCTTTTCCAAACCTGAGACCCTTCCTACAGCATGAGATGTGATATCCAAGTCCTTCCCATTCCAATCCTGAGACCCTTCCTATAACATGAGATGTGATATCCAACTCCTTCTATTCCAACCTGAGACCCTTCCTATAGCAAGAGATGGGATATCCAACTCCTTCCAAATCCAATCCTGATACCCTTCCGATAGCATGAGATGTGATATCCAAATGCTTCTACAAAACCTGAGACCCATACCATGGCATGAGATGTGATATCAAACTCCCGTCCTATACCATGAGACTTGATATCTCAATGCTTCTAATACCAAACCTGAGACCGGTCCAATAACATGAGATGTGATATCCAAATCCTTCCCCTTCCAAACCTTAGACCCTTCCTTTATCATGAGATGTGATATCCAAGTCCTTCCCATTCCATTCCTGAGACCCTTCCTATAGCATGAGATGTGATATCTCAATGCTTCTAATACCAAACCTGAGACCCTTCCTATAACATGAATTGTGATATCCAAATCCTTCCCATTCCAATCCTGAGACCCTTCCGATAGCAGAGATGTGATATCTCAATGCTTATACCAAACCTAAGACCCTTCCGATAGCATGAGATGTGATATCTCAATGCTTCTAATCCCAAACCTGAGATCCTTCCAATAACATGAGATATGATGTCCAAATCCCTCCCCTTCCAAACCTTAGACCATCCCTTTAGCATGAGATTTGATATCCAACTCCTTCCCATTCCAATCCTGAGACCCTTCTGATGGCATGAGATGTGATATCTCAATGCCTCTAAAACCAAACCTGAGATCCTACCTCTAACATGAAATGTGATATCCAACTCCTTCCCCTTCCAACCCTGAGAGCCTTCCTACAGAATGAGATGTGATGTCCAAGTCCTTCCCATTCCAAACCTGAGACCCTTCCTATAACATGAGATGTGATATCCAACTCCTTCCCATTCCAATCATGAGACCCTTCCTATAGCTTGAGATGTGATATCCAACTCCTTCTCATTCCAATTCTGAGACCCGTCCTATACCATGAGACTTGATATCTCAATGCTTCAAATACCAAACCTGAGACCGGTCCTATAACATGAGATGTGATACCCAAATCCGTCCCCTTCCAAACCTTAGACCCTTCCTATAGCATGAGATGTGATATCTCAATGCTTCTAAAACCAAACATGAGAACCATCCTATAACATGAGATGTGAAATCCAAATCCTTCCCTTTCCAAACCTGAGACCCTTCCTATAGCTTGAGATGAAATATCAAACTCCTTCCCATTCCAATCCTGAGATAGCTTGAGATGTGATATCCAACTCCATCCCATTCCAATCCTGAGACCCTTCCGATAGCATGAGATGTGATAGCTCAATGCTTCTAATATCAAAACTGAGACCCTCCCTATAGTATGAGATGTGAATTCTAAGTCCTTCCCATTCCTATCCTGAGACCCTTCCGATAGCAGAGATGTGATATCTCAATGCTTATACCGAACCTGATGACCCTTCCTTTAGCATGAGATGTGATATTCAACTCCTTCCCATTCCAAACCTGAGACCCTTCCTATAACATGAGACGTGATATCCAACTCCTTCCCATTCCAAACCTGAGACCTTTCCTTTAGCATATGTGATATCCAACTCCTTCCAATTCCAATACTGAGACCCTTCCAATAGCATATGTGATATCTCAATGCTTCTAATATCAAAACTGAGACCCTCCCTCTAACATGAGATGTGATATCCAACTCCTTCCCATTCCAATACTGAGACCCTTCCAATAGCATATGTGATATCTCAATGTTTCTAATATCAAAACTGAGACCCTCCCTATAACATGAGATGTGATATCCAACTCCTTCCCATTCCAATCGAGACCCTTCCTATAACATGAGATGTGATATCTCTATGCTTCTAATACCAAACCTGAGGCCCTTCCCGTAGTATATGTGAAATCCAACTCCTTCCCATTCCAAACTTGTGACCCTTCCTGTAGCATGAAATGTGATTTTTCACCCCTTCCAATACCATACCCTAGCCTAGACCATTCCCACAGCCTGAGATTTGAAATCTCATTTCTTCCAATACCAAACCTGAGAGCCTCCCTATAACAAGAGATATCATATCCAACTCCTTCCCATTCCAATCCTGAGACTCTTCCTATAGCATGACATGTGATATCGAACTTCCCATTCAAATCCTGAGACTCAGACCTCCCCGTCTAACCTCACCACTCCTAGCTCCCGGATTGATAATGCACTCCTGCTGTGTCTTCTCTCCCTTCTTCTGCTTCCTTTCCTCTCTCCTTCCTCATGTGCCCTAGGTCAGGCTCCTTCTACACCTCCGCAAGGATTACTGATTTGTACCCCTCCCCACTCTCAACTCTCACTCAGTTAACACTCATCTGACATCTGCCATTTCCTGGAAGAACCCGACCTTGATGTCCTTGGTCTAACCGAGACATGGATGACGGCCAGCGCTGTCTCGAGCTCTGACACTTTCCTCCCTGATGACAAGTTCCTCTCCATGCCCAGATCCAAACGTTCATGAGGGGGAGTATCCTTGATTCCTGTAGTAAATTGCTTTCCTTTGCAGGCCGACTCCTCACGAATGCCTTGTCTGCATGCATTCTCTCTTTCCTGGCCATTCTCTCACCGTGGCTATTTGCCTACCCCCTTCCTCTCTCAGTGGATGGACTTCTCCATCCTAGCCTCCTACCACTCAACTCCGTCTACTTGGAGAATTCAAAATGAACCTGTATGCTTCCTGACCTGGACTTTTACGAGATCTGCAACTCTTCATGTCTCTGGCCCTACATGTTAAGACGGATTTCTGAACTCTGTCCTGGTGGCGCAGAGGTTCAGAAGGCCAACCTAATTACTTGGAACAGGGTAACCTCTGGACAAGCCAGACCAATCAAGGTAGCGATCGCGGCGGTCAAGACTAGGTCTCAAGAGGGGTGAGGGTGACTGAAAGCCCGCAATGAGCACACAAAGCAAGAGCGCTTACAAACTACTCCAAACAGTTGTTTATATCAAAAATAGATACACATTTATTATAAGGCCTTGAAACTAATAACTACAGTAAAAGCAGCGGTATACAACGATATTAAACCAACACATACACTATCCACCCAATATATATACAGAATACACAGTTTCACAGCATTAGCAGCACGAAATATGTTATCCACCTGCAGGGGAAGGAAAACAGGCAGTGCGAACCAATGCGAGTGATATGTCCGCCTTCTGAGGCCCCTAACTGGATGGTAGTCCAATCCCTACGAAGAGTGGAGCCTAGCGCTCAAAAGTACCTGCACACGCCGGTGCCAATGGGCAGAAGGTGAAGCTCTTCGGAGGACGTTGAACAGCTCTGTAGGGAGCTCTAATGAAGGAGAACACGGTCCGCGACTCTAGCGCAGCCTCCACTGTGAGGCAGAAGCAGGGCGCGAGTACGGACAAGGGGTGCTGTATTCACAGCGGGGAAAAGCAAGGGGGCACTGCAGGAGGGCGACCAGATCCTAGCTAATCTACTCACCGGTCCCCGAAGCAAGCAGGCCCGAGCTTCTCCTCGATAGATGCAGCTTCTGGCAGGTTCTGAAGAGCAGGGAACGTCTCGTCGTCGTGCAGAGTAAAAAGACGTCCCGATCGAAGAAACAAGCACAGTTTTGTCGCCACAGCAGGGCAACGGAACGGCCGGGTGTATTCAAGCCAAACGAGCACCGCTCACCTCTAGCTTAGGACTGCTAAGCAAACGAAGCGTGTGAGCGTGCCCCGGACTCAGAATACCACCCAACCTGTCGGCGATTACAGAGCAGGACTCCTTAGTAAGCTGGTCAGTCAACTGGATGGCCCAGAGACACTTCCGAAGGCTTACGGCAGGAGTTGATGAAGGTGCCGGGAATAGCTGGTCCTGCTATTCCAATAGGTCGAAGCGCCAGTACAGGCCTTCTTGTTCGATCTTAGGTGGAAAGGGCTTCACCGGACGACAGCAATGAGGAGCAGAAGTTCTTCAGGGGGTCACCAGTGATTCCTCGGTCCAGCCTCGTGTTCGCAGGATACTTGGCTCCTGTATCCCTGGGTTCGTAAGAACTCAGGAGATCGACCTGGTAGTGGTGTTTCCAGCTCCCTCTTATCCACGGTTCCCTTCGCGCCAAAACGGAGGGGAGCCAATGGGAGATCCGCTCATCAACACACATACCATACGTGGACCAATCACGGACCACAGTGGTCCCAGGCATTCACACCACCCTAGACTCTCTGGCACCCAGGATGTGTATTGGGACCAGACAGCCCAGCCCACATCCTGGGGGCACTCAAACGACATGTAGAAGCCCGCGAAAGCAACCGTGTTTCGCGGGAAACTACATGCCCAAATAAGGAAGGCCCCGGGTCGCCTGACCCGGGGGAAGGTAAAGGGAGCAAGACGGACAGTGGACGAGACAAAGGAGCCTCGTGGTCCGGCCATTTTGGGTAGCCGGGCCACCCTTTTGTGTTCGCGGCAAAAAGGTGCTCAGAACGGCAAAAGGAGCTCAAAATAAACCAAATGATCGCTGCCACCAGCCCAGTCCCTGAATGACTTGCACCGATCCAAAAACCATCCTATAAGAGTGTCTAGGGTCTGTAGAAGGCTAGAGACCCAAGAGAGCTGTAACTTAGCTTACAGTGCCCTCTTGTGTCGTGTTGCACTAAAATGGCGACACGATAAAAGAAACTACGGGAAACAGCGTTCCCCGGTACTGACTGTCTTAAGGGCATGTCAGTTTCCCCGTAAGAAAGGAGCGAAAGCCCAGAGGAGTACAGCAGAAGGCTGCACTTCTCTGGCAAAGTCAAGAAAACAGGTTGAAAACAATAGCAAAAAGTTTAGGGGTTGCCACATGGAAGGAAAGTTCCCTACAATAACGAAATCTTTCCTAACACTCGCCCCTCCCAGACTATGGACAGGGGGAACTAATCCACCCCTGGATGAGTCTCTTGTTCAGGTCGGTAAAACATTCTGGACAACCCATCAGCATTGCTATGTTGGACACCTGGCCTATGCTCAATAGTGAAGTCGAAGCCTTGTAGACTTATGGACCACCTAAGCAACTTTGGATTCTCCCCCTTCATGTTCATTAGCCACTTTAACGGCTTATGGTCAGTCTGCACAGTGAAGTGGGTCCCATAGAGGTAGGGCCGCAGCTTCCTTAGGGCCCACACAACAGAGAAACATTCTTTCTCTACCGTGGACCATCTGAGCTCTCTGTCCTTAAGCTGGCGACTAATAAAACCGATAGGGTGTTCCTTACCCTTCTCATCTACTTGTGATAGTACAGCTCCTATCCCAGTGTCAGAGGCATCCGTCTGCACGATAAAAGGTCTTTGATAATCAGGGGCCCTGAGCACAGGGGCCTGGCACAAGGAGTCTTTCAAGCCATTGAAGGCCTTCTCACACTCGTCAGTCCAAGTTACCTTCTTGGGTTTCTTCGGAGTTGTGAGGGCAGTCAGAGGAGCAGCTATGGTGCCATAGTCTGCCATAAAATTGCGGTAATAACCCGTGAGTCCTAAGAAGGCTCTCACTTGGGTTTGTGTAGTGGGGGTAGGCCAGTCTTGTACTGCTTGTACTTTACTGGGGAGAGGCTGTATCCTTCCTCCACCTACTTCATGCCCAAGGTAAACCACTGAGCCTTGTCCAATCTGGCATTTACTCGCCTTTATGGTCAAGTGGGCTTTCTGAAGAGCCTGGAGCACAATCCCGAGGTGTTTCACATGGTCTTCCCAGGTGGCACTGAAAACTGCTATATCGTCCAGATATGCAAGACAGAATTCGTCCAACCCATTCAACACATGATTCACAAGCCTCTGGAAAGTGGCAGGTGCATTCTTCAATCCGAACGGCATTACCCGGAATTGGTAAAGCCCGTCGGGAGTTGAAAATGCTGTCTTCTCCTTGGCATGTTCTGCTAAAGCTATTTGCCAATAGCCCGCAGTCAGGTCAAACGTGCTGAGGTACTTGGAGGCACCCAAGGTATCCACCAGCTCGTCAGTTCGAGGCAAGGGGTGAGCGTCTGTCTTGGTGACAGCATTCAGAGCCCTGTAATCCACGCAGAACCTCAATTCAGAAGTGCCTGCTTTTGGAACCAGAACCACAGGACTGGACCAAGGACTACTAGAGGGTTCAATCACCCCAAGGTCTAACATCTTGTTGACCTCGGTCTTAATATAAGACCGTACTTTATCCGACATCCTGTATCCCCTACTTTTGGTAGGTACACTGTCTCCTGTGTCAATGTTATGTTTGCACCAAGGTGTCAAACCAGGCGACTGTGAAAACAGGGGGGAAAACTGCCTAAGCAAACTTTTCACCTCAGCCTGCTGATCAGAAGTCAGGTGAGGGGCCACTCGGACACCCTCAACGGAGCTATCTGAAGGACTGCTTTGGAACAGGTCGGGAAGAGGTTCTGACTCCTCTTCCTCAACGTCTGACGCCAGTAGCAGTGCTGCGATTTCGACTCTTGGGACGAAAGCCTTCAGCCTATTTACGTGGAACACTTTTGGAGCCTGTCCAGGCCTTCCAAGGTCCACTAAATAGTTCACCTCACCCAGGGGCTCCACCACTGTGTAAGGGCCTGACCATTTGTCCTGTAAAGCGCGAGGCCTTATAGGGTTCATGATCAGGACTTGCTGACCAGGGGTAAAGTGAATTAAGGAAGCTTTCTGGTCGTACCAATGTTTCACCAGCGCTTGTCCGGCCTTCAACTTTTCACTAGCCAAGCCCATCAGGAGTACCATCCGTTTTCTGAGCCCTAGCACATAGTCAACTACATTGGTAGTAACAGGGGGAGTGGGCATCTCCCATCCCTCTTTGACGATGGCTAAGGGTCCCCGTACGGGATGACCGAACAGAAGTTCGAAGGGGCTGAAGCCAACACCCTCCTGTGGTACCTCTCTGTAGGCAAACAACAAGCATGGTAAAAGAAGGTCCCATTTCCTCCTCTGGGGCTCCTCCAGAGCCCCAATCATGCTCTTTAGCGTTCTGTTGAAACGCTCCACCAGACCATTGGTCTGGGGGTGGTATGCAGAAGAGAACTTGTAGGTGACCCCACATTCTTTCCACATAGCCTGCATATACTTCGACATAAAGTTGCTGCCACGATCTGACACAACTTCTTTAGGGAAGCCAACCCTAGTAAATATGCCGAGTAACGCTTTTGCAACTGACTTGGCAGTTACAGTCTTTAATGGGATGGCCTCAGGATACCTGGTTGCATGGTCGACCAGCACCAGGATAAACCTATTGCCTGAGGATGTTTGCGGGTCAAGGGGACCAACGATGTCGATCCCTACCCTTTCAAATGGTACCCCCACAACTGGGAGCGGTACCAACGGAGCTTGGATTGTCGCGCCAACCTTACCAGACAACTGGCAGGAGGCACAACTCCTGCAGTGACTTTCTACTTGCACCCCCATCTTGGGCCAGTAGAAGTGCATAGATAACCTTTGCTTGGTCCTCTTCATTCCAAGGTGACCAGCAAGGGGAACTTCATGCGCCAACTGCAGGAGGAAGGGTCTAACAGAAAGGGGAACCACCAACCTCCTATGGTCTCCTTCTGTAGACTCTGTGGGCTCACTGTACAGGAGTCCACCTTCCCAATAAATCCGATGCTTCCCAGGAGGTTCACCCTCAAGCTGGGAGCAGGCCTGTCTCCTTAGGCCTTCCAGAGATGGGCACTCACGTTGGCCCTTACTGAAGTCGTCCCTATCAGGACCTCCTTCAACTAACAAGTCTTTTAGTTCAGGATGGTCGTTGGGGTCGAACACTTCAGGCATCGCCACCTCCTCGTCAGGCTCGGGCGATTGACCAACTCCCTCCACCGCAGTGGTAGGCGAGCTCGGGGGAATATTCTCTTTCCCCCGTCGGGACTTGTTGACTCCTTTCGCCTTGGGTTTCCCCTTCGGCTGGGGCGGCGTATTGGACTTGGCCAATGCTGCCCGTGCTTGAGACCGTGTGTAGGGTCTTTCGGCAGTGTCTCCTACGAGCCCTAGAGCTCTGAGATCATTGCCCAACAAGACCTTTCCCGGGACGTTTCTCTGAATGCTCACTGGAATCCTAACTGCTGTACCATTTAAAGTTAGATTAACAGGGATCACGGGAAACATACGGAGGGGGCCGTCAGCCAACTTAGTGGGCATCAGAGTAGCTCTGGCAACTTCCTCTGAGTCTACCAAGGTAGAATCCACTACAGTTCGACTGCACCCACTATCCCTAAGAGCTGGAGTATCCACTCCATTGATCAGCACACTGTCTTTAAAGTAGTGCTTGGTATTATCTGGAATCCTAGCATACGCCTCTGCGACTTTAGGCTCCCAGGAACCCAGGGACACTAAAACTACCTCAGCCTCTATTCCGCTGGGAAATGAGTCTGAGGAGAAGGATGCTCCTGTAATCTCTTCTTCCTCGTAGGAGGAGAAGGCCAGATTAGCGGAGTGGACCCCCAAAGGTCTAACCTTACAACGGGGATCCCCCTTCACATGGTCAGTTGCTCCACAAGAAAAACAAGCCCCATTGGGTCTGTTTACGTAGGGAGGCTTATTATAACCAGAGTTCTGTTTCGGAGGCGAACCTCCACTACCCTGTGAGTTCTCGGATGGCTTACCCTTATTTTTCTTTTTGTGGCCCTTATGGGAAGATGATTTAGCAGATTCCCCACCCTCCATATCTTTGGTCTTTTTCCCTTCCTCCTGCTTACCAGGATGAGTTTTGTCCTTATGGGACACTCGATGTGACACCCATAAGTCTGCTGCAATGGCCAGCTTCTTAGGATCTATCTCCTTCGAATCGGCCAAATGCTGCTTAAGCTCCGGGGAAGAAGAAGCAAAAATGTGTTCCAGCATGACCAGATTGATCATGCCTTCGAAGGTAGAAACCTTATAACCTTCAACCCAGCCAGTTAAGTTTTTTAGGGACTCAGCTACATACGACACCCAAGTACCACCTTCCTTTTTCTTATACTCTCTAAACCTTTTCAAATATTGGGTCGGAGTCTTCCCAAACTTTAAAATGAGAGTCTGCTTCAACATTGCAAAATCAGCGCGCTCAGCCTTCGACATTTCCATAATGGCACTGCAACCAGAATGGGGCAGTCTGCTGAGTAACCATGCAATCTTATCCGCATTATCAACCTCTTGAACCTCGCATGCATACTCAAACGCATTTAACCAGTCCATAATGTCATTTCGTTCCTCATACACACTGAGCAGATCTTTTGGAAACCGTGGATGAGAGGAAGCCCCAGAACCATGTCCAGGACCCTTGGACCCATTTGCGAACTGAAGCTTGGCCAGTTCCAACTGGTGATCCCTGTCTTTTTGTTTTTCTGCCTGGTCGATTTTCAGTTTGGCTATGCTGAATTCAAGCTCCTGCTGCCTAAACCGCAGCTCTTGCTTCTTGAATTCAAGCATAGCCTCCCCATCAACACTGGCAGAGGAAACGTTAGACATTACATCCTCCCTGTCCTCGTGGTCGTGATGGATCAGTGCAGCGGCAGAACCGTCGGTTCTGCCAGTGAGAGCAGCCCCACCACCTTCTGCACTGTCCTCGGAAGTTATAGCGTCAAGCTGCGCTTCTTGCCACGCCACGATTCTCTGGATCATTTCCAATTTAGTGCCTTGAGAGGAAACCCCTCTCTCCGCACACATCTTCTTCAATGTTTCAGATTTCGAAGCATTTAAGGTTAACAAAGTATTCGTTTCCATACTGTTGATAGGACTATGGCCTTTTTAACGTTATATTCAATACTTTACTGCGTGTCCTGGTTGGAATAACCTGAAAACGCCTTAGCTCGTGCGCAACACTGGATACCTTCAGTCGTATCCCACCGCTGTACACCAATTTGTTAAGACGGATTTCTGAACTCTGTCCTGGTGGCGCAGAGGTTCAGAAGGCCAACCTAATTACTTGGAACAGGGTAACCTCTGGACAAGCCAGACCAATCAAGGTAGCGATCGCGGCGGTCAAGACTAGGTCTCAAGAGGGGTGAGGGTGACTGAAAGCCCGCAATGAGCACACAAAGCAAGAGCGCTTACAAACTACTCCAAACAGTTGTTTATATCAAAAATAGATACACATTTATTATAAGGCCTTGAAACTAATAACTACAGTAAAAGCAGCGGTATACAACGATATTAAACCAACACATACACTATCCACCCAATATATATACAGAATACACAGTTTCACAGCATTAGCAGCACGAAATATGTTATCCACCTGCAGGGGAAGGAAAACAGGCAGTGCGAACCAATGCGAGTGATATGTCCGCCTTCTGAGGCCCCTAACTGGATGGTAGTCCAATCCCTACGAAGAGTGGAGCCTAGCGCTCAAAAGTACCTGCACACGCCGGTGCCAATGGGCAGAAGGTGAAGCTCTTCGGAGGACGTTGAACAGCTCTGTAGGGAGCTCTAATGAAGGAGAACACGGTCCGCGACTCTAGCGCAGCCTCCACTGTGAGGCAGAAGCAGGGCGCGAGTACGGACAAGGGGTGCTGTATTCACAGCGGGGAAAAGCAAGGGGGCACTGCAGGAGGGCGACCAGATCCTAGCTAATCTACTCACCGGTCCCCGAAGCAAGCAGGCCCGAGCTTCTCCTCGATAGATGCAGCTTCTGGCAGGTTCTGAAGAGCAGGGAACGTCTCGTCGTCGTGCAGAGTAAAAAGACGTCCCGATCGAAGAAACAAGCACAGTTTTGTCGCCACAGCAGGGCAACGGAACGGCCGGGTGTATTCAAGCCAAACGAGCACCGCTCACCTCTAGCTTAGGACTGCTAAGCAAACGAAGCGTGTGAGCGTGCCCCGGACTCAGAATACCACCCAACCTGTCGGCGATTACAGAGCAGGACTCCTTAGTAAGCTGGTCAGTCAACTGGATGGCCCAGAGACACTTCCGAAGGCTTACGGCAGGAGTTGATGAAGGTGCCGGGAATAGCTGGTCCTGCTATTCCAATAGGTCGAAGCGCCAGTACAGGCCTTCTTGTTCGATCTTAGGTGGAAAGGGCTTCACCGGACGACAGCAATGAGGAGCAGAAGTTCTTCAGGGGGTCACCAGTGATTCCTCGGTCCAGCCTCGTGTTCGCAGGATACTTGGCTCCTGTATCCCTGGGTTCGTAAGAACTCAGGAGATCGACCTGGTAGTGGTGTTTCCAGCTCCCTCTTATCCACGGTTCCCTTCGCGCCAAAACGGAGGGGAGCCAATGGGAGATCCGCTCATCAACACACATACCATACGTGGACCAATCACGGACCACAGTGGTCCCAGGCATTCACACCACCCTAGACTCTCTGGCACCCAGGATGTGTATTGGGACCAGACAGCCCAGCCCACATCCTGGGGGCACTCAAACGACATGTAGAAGCCCGCGAAAGCAACCGTGTTTCGCGGGAAACTACATGCCCAAATAAGGAAGGCCCCGGGTCGCCTGACCCGGGGGAAGGTAAAGGGAGCAAGACGGACAGTGGACGAGACAAAGGAGCCTCGTGGTCCGGCCATTTTGGGTAGCCGGGCCACCCTTTTGTGTTCGCGGCAAAAAGGTGCTCAGAACGGCAAAAGGAGCTCAAAATAAACCAAATGATCGCTGCCACCAGCCCAGTCCCTGAATGACTTGCACCGATCCAAAAACCATCCTATAAGAGTGTCTAGGGTCTGTAGAAGGCTAGAGACCCAAGAGAGCTGTAACTTAGCTTACAGTGCCCTCTTGTGTCGTGTTGCACTAAAATGGCGACACGATAAAAGAAACTACGGGAAACAGCGTTCCCCGGTACTGACTGTCTTAAGGGCATGTCAGTTTCCCCGTAAGAAAGGAGCGAAAGCCCAGAGGAGTACAGCAGAAGGCTGCACTTCTCTGGCAAAGTCAAGAAAACAGGTTGAAAACAATAGCAAAAAGTTTAGGGGTTGCCACATGGAAGGAAAGTTCCCTACAATAACGAAATCTTTCCTAACACTACACACTGCAGGGAATACTCAGGATTTTCTGATCTCAGACATCCCCCTATGTAACCCTCTCAACAATCCTCTCCCGTGGTGATCAAGTTCTCATCTCCAAAGAAGGCTAACTACCAGCTGTTCCTCCTCAGTGGAGTTCTCCCTTTCTGTCCCTGCTCTCTGCACCGTTTCGCGTTGCAAACACTCGCTTCCCTGCTCTCTGGTTTAGACGCTTTTCCTTCTTCCTTTCTGTGCCTGTTCTCTGCATCGTTTCGCGTTGCAGAAAACAACTCGCTTCCCAGCTCTCTGGTTTAGACGTGTGTTCCGTGCCTTCTCTCCTCTTCCCGCTGCCTTCAAATCAACAAATGAGCTTCAAAAGATACACGGTGCTCAGAATGCTTTATAACACCCATTATTCAAGATATAGCTGTAACCCGCTAGACGTATTGAAAAGTGCTAAAAACTAGCAAAATAGCTAGAAAATGTTCTTTCCTCGCGTTTTGGTAAATACGAATTCTGGTGGATTCCCATTTTGTACTCCGTGCATTTGTTCAGTCGAATCCTGATGTTTTTAACCACTCGTCACCCATACAAGGCGGAGATCAAAATCTACTGTTCACAGGCTGAATGTATACTGCTGAAATCGTCAATGCATTATCGGGTAAACCGACTGTTCTGGAAAGTGTATTTGCCATCTGTTATTCCAGTCAGCATGTTTTCATCGTCCCTTCTTGTTTCAAGGCTGCACTCCCGTGGTGATCACATTCTCCTCTCCAGAGCAGGCTAACTACCAGCTGCTCCTCCTCAGAGGCGTTCCACCTTTCTGTCCCTGCTCCCTGCACCGTTTCGCGTTGCATGTACTCGCTTCCCAGCTCTCTGGTTTAGATGTGTGTTCCCTGCCTTCTCTCCTCTTCCTACAGCCTTCCAATGAGCTCCACAAGATAGTGTTCAGAATGCTTTATAACCCCATTATTCAACATATAGCTGTAACCCGCTAGACGTATTGAAACGTGCTAAAAACTAGCAAAAATAGCTAGAAAATGTACTTCCCTCGCGTTTTTGTAAATGCGAATTCTGGTGGGTTCCCATGTTGTATGTACTGTGTCCGTGCGTTTGTGTCGAATCCTGAAGTTTTTAACCACTGTTCTCCCATACTAGGGAGGGGGGGTCAACATCTACTGCTGTTCACAGGCTGAATGTATACGGCTGAAATCTTCAAGGCATTATCAGCTTTCCTGACTGTTTTGGAACGTGTATTTGCCATCTGTTAATGCAGTCGTCCTTTGTTCATCGTTCCTTCTAGTTTACAGGCTGCACTCCCCTAGTGATCACATTCTTCTCTCCTATGCAGGCTAACTACCAGCTGCTCCTCCTCATAGGTGTTCATCCTTTCTGTCCCTGCTCCCTGCACCGTTTCGCGTTGCATGTACTCGCTTCCCAGCTCTCTGGTTGAGATGCGTGTTCCCTGCCTTCTCTCCTCTTGCTACAGCCTTCCAATTTGCTCCACAAGATACAGTGTTCAGAATGCTTTATAACACCCATTATTCAACATATAGCTGTAACCAGCTAGACGTATTGAAACGTGCTAAAAACTAGCAAAAACAGCTAGAAAATGTACTTCCCTCGCGTTTTGGTAAATGCAGGGTACACGCGTCTAAACCAGAGAGCAGGCAAGCGAGCATTTCAGCAGTATAAATTCAGCCTGTGAACAACACATTTTGACCCTCCCTTGTATGGGAGAAGAGTGGTTCAAAAGACCAGGATTCGACTGAACAAACGCACGAACAGAGTACAAAATGGGAATCCACCAGAATTCGCATTTACCAAAACGCGAGGAAAGTACATTTTCTAGCTGTTTCTGCTCGTTTTTAGCACGTTTCAATACGTCTAGCGGGTTACAGCTATATGTTGAATAATGGGTGTTATAAAGCATTCTGAACACTGTATCTTGTGGAGCTCATTGGAAGGCTGTAGGAAGAGGAGAGAAGGCAGGGAACACGCATCTAAACCAGAGAGCTGGGAAGCGAGTACATGCAACGCGAAACGGTGCAGGTAGCAGGGACAGAAAGGATGAACGCCTATGAGGAGGAGCAGCTGGTAGTCAGCCTGCTCTGGAGAGGAGAATGTGATCACCAGGGGAGTGCAGCCTGTAAAGTAGAAGGGACGATGAACACAGGGCGACTGCATTAACAGATGGCAAATACACGTTCCAAAACAGTCAGGAAAGCTGATAATGCCTTGAAGATTTCAACCGTATACCTTCAGCCTGTGAACAGCAGTAGACGTTGACCCCCCCCTTGTATGGGAGAACAGTGGTTAAAAACTTCAGGATTCGACAACAAACGCACGGACAGTACATACATGGGAAGCCATCAGAATTAGCATTTACAAAAACGCGAGGAAAGTACATTTTCTAGCTGTTTTTGCTAGTTTACAGCACGTTTCAATACGTCTAGCGGGTTACGGCTATATGTTGAATAATGGGTGTTATAGAGCATTCTGAGCACTGTGTATCTTTTGGAGCTCATTTTTTGATTTGAAGGCAGCGGGAAGAGGAGAGAAGGCAGGGAACACGCGTCTAAACCAGAGAGCTGGGAAGCGAGTACTTGCAACGCGAAAAGGGCAGAAAGGAAGAAGGCCTCTGAGAAGGAAAAGCGTCTAAACCAGAGAGCAGGGAAGCGAGTGTTTGCAACGCGCAGGGAGCAGGGACAGAAAGGGAGAACTCCTCTGAGGAGGAACAGCTGGCAGTTAGCCTTCTTTGGAGATGAGAACTTGATCACCACGGGAGAGGATTGTTGAGAGGGTTACAGAGGGGGAGGTCTGAGATCAGAAAATCCTGAGTATTCCCTGCAGTGTGTAGGGCCAGCGACATGAAGAGTTGCAGATCTCGTAAAAGTCCAGGTCAGGAAGCATACAGGTTCATGTTGAATTCTCCAAGTAGGCGGAGTTGAGTGGTAGGAGGCTAGGATGGAGAAGTCCATCCACTGAGAGAGGAAGGGGGTAGGCAAATAGCCACGGTGAGAGAATGGCCAGGAGAGAATGCATGCAGACAAGGCATTCGTGAGAGGAGTCGGCCTGCAAAGGAAAGCAATTTACTACAGGAATCAAGGATAAGCATTGAGATATCACATCTCATGCTATAGGAAGGGTCTCAGGATTGGAATGGGAAGGACTTAGATATCACATATGCTATAGGGATCGTCTCAGTTTTGATATTAGAAGCATTGAGATATCACATCTCATGCTATCGGAAGTGTCTCAGGATTGGAATGGGAAGGAGCTGGATATCACATCTCATGCTAAAGGAAGGGTCTCAGGTTTGGAACGGGAAGGAGTTGGATATCACATCTCATGTTATAGGAAGGGTCTCAGGTTTCGTATAAACATTGAGATATCACATCTCTGCTATCGGAAGTGTCTCAGGATTGGAATGGGAAGGAGTTGGATATCCCATCTCATGTTATAGGACGGGTCTCAGGTTTTTTATTAAAATCATTGAGATATTATATTGCATGCTGTAGGAAGGGTCTAAGGATTGGAATGGGAAGGACTTGGATATCACATCTCATGCTATAGATAGGCTCTCAGGTTTGGAAAGTGAAGGAGTTGGATATCACATTTCATGTTAGAGGAAGGATCTCAGGTTTGGTATTAGAGGCATTCAGATATCACATCTCAGGCTATAGGAAGGGTCTCAGGATTGGAATGGGAAGGAGTTGGATATCACATCTCATGCTATAGGAAGGGTCTTGAGATATCACATCTCATGCTATAGGAAGTGTCTCAGGATTGGAATGGGAAGGAGTTGTATATGACATCTCATGCCGTAGGGAGGGTCTCAGGTTTGGTATAAACATTGAGATATCACATCTCTGCTATCGATAGGGTCTCAGGATTGGAATGGAAAGGAGTTGGATATCCCATCTCATGTTATAGGAAGAGTCTCAGGTTTGGTATTAGAAGCATTGAGATATCACATCTCATGCTATAGGAAGTGTCTCAGGATTGGAATGGGAAGGACTTGGGTATCACATCTCATGCTATAGGGAGGGTCTCAAGTTTGATATTAGAAGCATTGAGATATCACATCTCATGCTATAGGAAGGGTCTCAGGATTGGAATGGGAAGGAGTTGGATATCACATCTCATGCTATAGGAAGGGTCTCAGGTTTGGTATAAGCAGTGAGATATCACATCTCATGCTATAGGAAGTGTCTCAGGATTGGAATGGGAAGGAGTTGGATATCACATCTCATGTTATAGGAAGGATCTCAGGTTTGGTATAAGCATTGAGGTATCACATGTCTGCTATCGGAAGGGTCTAAGGTTTGGAAGGGGAAGGATTTGGATATCACATCTCATGTTATAGGACGGGTCTCAGGTTTGGTATTAGAAGCATTGAGATATCAAGTCTCATGGTATAGGAAGGGTCTCAGAATTGGAATGGGAAGGAGTTGGATATCACATCTCAAGCTATAGGAAGGGTCCCAGGATTAGAATGGGAAGGAGTTTGATATCACATCTCATGCCATAGTATGGGTCTCAGGTTTGGTAGAAGCATTGGGATATCAGATCTCATGCTATCGGAAGGGTATCGGGATTGGATTTGGAAGGAGTTGGATATCCCATCTCATGCTATAGGAAGGGTCTCAGGTTGGAATGGGAAGGAGTTGGATATCACATGTCATGTTATAGGAAGGGTCTCAGGATTGGAATGGGAAGGACTTGGATATCACATCTCATGCTATAGGAAGGCTCTCAGGTTTGCAAGGGGAAAGAGTTGGATATCACATTTCATGTTAGAGGTAGGATCTCAGGTTTGGTATTAGAAGTATTGAGATATCACATCTCATGCGATCAGAAGGATCTCAGGTTTGGTATAGAAGCATTGAGATATCATATCTTATGCTATCAGAAGAGTCTCAGGATTGGAATGGGAAGGAGTTGGATATCACATCTCATGCTAAAGGGAGGGTCTCAGGTTTGGAAGATAAGGATTTGGATATCACATCTCATGTTATAGGAAGGATCTCAGGTTTGGTATTAGAAGTATTGAGATATCACATCTCATGCTATCGGAAGGATCTCAGGTTTGGTATAGAAGCATTGAGATATCATATCTTATGCTATCAGAAGGGTCTCAGGATTGGAATGGGAAGGATTTGGATATCACATCTCATGCTAAAGGGAGGGTCTCAGGTTTGGAAGGGGAAGGATTTGGATATCACATCTCATGTTATAGGATGGATCTCAGGTTTGGTATTAGAAGTATTGAGATATCACATCTCATGTTATCGGAAGGATCTCAGGTTTGGTATTAGAAGTATTGAGATATCACCTCTCATGCTATAGGAAGGGTCTCAGGATTGGAATGGGAAGGAGTTGGAAATCACATCTCATGCTAAAGGAAGGGTCTCAGGTTTGGTAGAAGCATTGAGATATCACATCTCATGCTATAGGAAGGATCTCAGGATTGGAATGGGAAGGACTTAGATATCACATATCATGCTATAGGGAGGGTCTCAGTTTTGATATTAGAAGCATTGAGATATCACATCTCATGCTATCGGAAGTGTCTCAGGATTGGAATGGGAAGGAGCTGGATATCACATCTCATGCTTAAGGAAGGGTCTCAGGTTTGGAACGGGAAGGAGTTGGATATCACATCTCATGTTATAGGAAGGGTCTCAGGTTTGGTATAAACATTGAGATATCACATCTCTGCTATCGGAAGTGTCTCAGGATTGGAATGGGAAGGAGTTGGATATCCCATCTCATGTTATAGGACGGGTCTCAGGTTTTTTATTAGAATCATTGAGATATCATATTGCATGCTGTAGGAAGGGTCTAAGGATTGGAATGGGAAGGACCTGGATATCACATCTCATGCTATAGATAGGCTCTCAGGTTTGGAAAGTGAAGGAGTTGGATATCATATTTCATGTTAGAGGAAGGATCTCAGGTTTGGTATTAGAGGCATTCAGATATCACATCTCAGGCTATAGGAAGGGTCTCAGGATTGGAATGGGAAGGAGTTGGATATCACATCTCATGCTATAGGAAGGGTCTCAGGTTTGGAATAAGCATTGAGATCATATCTCATGCTATAGGAAGGGTCCAGGATTGGAATGGAAGGAGTTGGATATCACATCTCATGTTATAGGAAGGATCTCAGGTTTGGTATTAGAAGCATTGAGACATCACATCTCATGCTATAGGAAGGGTCTCAGGATTGGAATGGGAAGGAATTGGATATCACATCTCATGCTATAGGAAGGGTCTCAGGATTGGAATGGGAAGGAGTTGAATATGACATCTCATGCCGTAGGAAGGGTCTCAGGTTTGGTATAAACATTGAGATATCACATCTCTGCTATCAAAAGGGTCTCAGGATTGGAATGGGAAGGAGTTGGATATCCCATCTCATGTTATAGGAAGAGTCTCAGGTTTGGTATTAGAAGCATTGAGATATCACATCTCATGCTATAGGAAGTGTCTCAGGATTGGAATGGGAAGGACTTGGATATCACATCTCATGCTATAGGTAGGGTCTCAAGTTTGATATTAGAAGCATTGAGATATCACATCTCATGCTATAGGAAGGGTCTGAGGATTGGAATGGGAAGGAGTTGGATATCACATCTCATGCTATGGGAAGGGTCTCAGGTTTGGTATAAGCAGTGAGATATCACATCTCATGCTATAGGAAGTGTCTCAGGATTGGAATGGGAAGGAGTTGGATATCACATCTCATGTTATAGGAAGGATCTCAGGTTTGGTATAAGCATTGAGATATCACATCTCTGCTATCGGAAGGGTCTCAGGATTGGAATGGGAAGGAGTTGGATATTCCCATCTCATGTTATAAGAAGGGTCTCAGGTTTGGTATTAGAAGCATTGAGATATCACAACTCATGCTATAGGAAGGGTCTCAGGATTGGAATGGGAAGGACTTGGATATCACATCTCATGCTATAGGGAGGGTCTCAAGTTTGATATTAGAAGCTTTGAGATATCACATCTCATGATATCGGAAGGGTCTCAGGATTGGAATGGGAAGGAGTTGGATATCACATCTCATGATAAAGGAAGGGTCTAAGGTTTGGAAGGGGAAGGATTTGGATATCACATCTCATGTTATATTACGGGTCTCAGGTTTGGTATTAGAAGCATTGAGATATCAAGTCTCATAGTATAGGAAGGGTCTCAGAATTGGAATGGGAAGGAGTTGGATATCACATCTCAAGCTATAGGAAGGGTCTCAGTATTGGAATGGGAAGGACTTGGATATCACATCTCATGCTATAGGAAGGCTCTCAGGTTTGGAAGGGGAAAGAGTTGGATATCACATTTCATGTTAGAGGTAGGATCTCAGGTTTGGTATTAGAGGCATTGAGATATCACATCTCATGCTATCAGAAGGGTCTCAGGAATGGAATGGGAAGGAGTTGGATATCACATCTCATGATAAAGGGAGGGTCTCAGGTTTGGAAGGGGAAGGATTTGGATATCACATCTCATGTTATAGGAAGGATCTCAGGTTTGGTATTAGAAGCATTGAGATATCACATCTCATGCTATCGGAAGGATCTCAGGTTTGGTATTAGAAGCATTGAGATATCACATCTCATGCTATCAGAAGAGTCTCAGGATTGGAATAGGAAGGAGTTGGATATCACATCTCATGCTAAAGGGAGGGTCTCAGGTTTGGAAGGGGAAGGATTTGGATATCACATCTCATGTTATCGGAAGGATCTCACGTTTGGTATTAGAAGTATTGAGATATCATATCTCATGCTATAGGAAGGGTCTCAGGATTGGAATGGGAAGGAGTTGGATATCACATCTCATGCTATAGGGAGGGTCTCAGGATTGGAATGGGAAGGACTTAGATATCACATATCATGCTATAGGGAGGGTCTCAGTTTTGATATTAGAAGCATTGAGATATCACATCTCATGCTATCGGAAGTGTCTCAGGATTGGAATGGGAAGGAGCTGGATATCACATCTCATGCTAAAGGAAGGGTCTCAGGTTTGGAACGGGAAGGATTTGGATATCACATCTCATGTTATAGGAAGGGTCTCAGGTTTGGTATAAGCATTGAGATATCACATCTCTGCTATCGGAAGAGTCTCAGGATTGGAATGGGAAGGAGTTGAATATCCCATCTCATGTTATAGGACGGGTCTCAGGTTTGTTATTAGAATCATTGAGATATCATATTGCATGCTATAGGAAGGGTCTAAGGGTTGGAATGTGAAGGACTTGGATATCACATCTCATGCTATAGATAGGCTCTTAGGTTTGGAAAGGGAAGGAGTTGGATATCACATTTCATGTTAGAGGAAGGATCTCAGGTTTGGTATTAGAAGCATAGAGATATCACATCTCATGCTATAGGAAGGGTCTCAGGATTGGAATGGGAAGCAGTTGGATATCACATCTCATGCTATAGGAAGTGTCTCAGGATTGGAATGGGAAGGACTTGGGTATCACATCTCATGCTATAGGGAGGGTCTCAAGTTTGATATTAGAAGCATTGAGATATCACATTTCATGATATCGGAAGGGTCTCAAGATTGGAATGGGAAGGAGTTGGCTATCACATCTCATGATAAAGGAAGGGTCTAAGGTTTGGAAGGGGAAGGATTTGGATATCACATCTCATGTTATAGGACGGGTCTCAGGTTTGGTATTAGAAGCATTGAGATATCAAGTCTCATGGTATAGGAAGGGTCTCAGAATTGGAATGGGAAGGAGTTGGATATCACATCTCAAGCTATAGGAAGGGTCTCAGGATTAGAATGGGAAGGAGTTTGATATCACATCTCATGCCATAGTATGGGTCTCAGGTTTGGTAGAAGCATTGGGATATCAGATCTCATGCTATCGGAAGGGTATCGGGATTGGATTTGGAAGGAGTTGGATATCCCATCTCATGCTATAGGAAGGGTCTCAGGTTGGAATGGGAAGGAGTTGGATATCACATCTCATGTTATAGGAAGGGTCTCAGGATTGGAATGGGAAGGACTTGGATATCACATCTCATGCTATAGGAAGGCTCTCAGGTTTGCAAGGGGAAAGAGTTGGATATCACATTTCATGTTAGAGGTAGGATCTCAGGTTTGGTATTAGAAGTATTGAGATATCACATCTCATGCTATCAGAAGGATCTCAGGTTTGGTAAAGAAGCATTGAGATATCATATCTTATGCTATCAGAAGAGTCTCAGGATTGGAATGGGAAGGAGTTGGATATCACATCTCATGCTAAAGGGAGGGTCTCAGGTTTGGAAGATAAGGATTTGGATATCACATCTCATGTTATAGGAAGGATCTCAGGTTTGGTATAAGCATTGAGATATCACATCTGTGCTATCGGAAGGGCCTCAGGATTGGAATGGGAAGGAGTTGGATATTCCCATCTCATGTTATAGGGAGGGTCTCAAGTTTGATATTAGAAGCATTGAGATATCACATTTCATGATATCGGAAGGGTCTCAGGATTGGAATGGGAAGGAGTTGGCTATCACATCTCATGATAAAGGAAGGGTCTAAGGTTTGGAAGGGGAAGGATTTGGATATCACATCTCATGTTATAGGACGGGTCTCAGGTTTGGTATTAGAAGCATTGAGATATCAAGTCTCATGGTATAGGAAGGGTCTCAGAATTGGAATGGGAAGGAGTTGGATATCACATCTCAAGCTATAGGAAGGGTCTCAGGATTAGAATGGGAAGGAGTTTGATATCACATCTCATGCCATAGTATGGGTCTCAGGTTTGGTAGAAGCATTGGGATATCAGATCTCATGCTATCGGAAGGGTATCGGGATTGGATTTGGAAGGAGTTGGATATCCCATCTCATGCTATAGGAAGGGTCTCAGGTTGGAATGGGAAGGAGTTGGATATCACATCTCATGTTATAGGAAGGGTCTCAGGATTGGAATGGGAAGGACTTGGATATCACATCTCATGCTATAGGAAGGCTCTCAGGTTTGCAAGGGGAAAGAGTTGGATATCACATTTCATGTTAGAGGTAGGATCTCAGGTTTGGTATTAGAAGTATTGAGATATCACATCTCATGCTATCAGAAGGATCTCAGGTTTGGTAAAGAAGCATTGAGATATCATATCTTATGCTATCAGAAGAGTCTCAGGATTGGAATGGGAAGGAGTTGGATATCACATCTCATGCTAAAGGGAGGGTCTCAGGTTTGGAAGATAAGGATTTGGATATCACATCTCATGTTATAGGAAGGATCTCAGGTTTGGTATTAGAAGTATTGAGATATCACATCTCATGCTATCGGAAGGATCTCAGGTTTGGTATAGAAGCATTGAGATATCATATCTTATGCTATCAGAAGGGTCTCAGGATTGGAATGGGAAGGAGTTGGATATCACATCTCATGCTAAAGAGAGGGTCTCAGGTTTGGAAGGGGAAGGATTTGGATATCACATCTCATGTTATAGGATGGATCCCAGGTTTGGTATTAGAAGTATTGAGATATCACATCTCATGTTATCGGAAGGATCTCAGGTTTGGTATTAGAAGTATTGAGATATCACCTCTCATGCTATAGGAAGGGTCTCAGGATTGGAATGGGAAGGAGTTGGATATCACATCTCATGCTAAAGGTAGGGTCTCAGGTTTGGTAGAAGCATTGAGATATCACATCTCATGCTATAGGAAGGGTCTCAGGATTGGAATGGGAAGGACTTAGATATCACATATCATGCTATAGGGAGGGTCTCAGTTTTGATATTAGAAGAATTGAGATATCACATCATGCTATCGGAAGTGTCTCAGGATTGGAATGGGAAGGAGCTGGATATCACATCTCATGCTAATGGAAGGGTCTCAGGTTTGGAACGGGAAGGAGTTGGATATCACATCTCATGTTATAGGAAGGGTCTCAGGTTTGGTATAAACATTGAGATATCACATCTCTGCTATCGGAAGTGTCTCAGAATTGGAATGGGAAGGAGTTGGATATCCCATCTCATGTTATAGGACGGGTCTCAGGTTTTTTATTAGAATCATTGAGATATCATATTGCATGCTGTAGGAAGGGTCTAAGGATTGGAATGGGAAGGACTTGGATATCACATCTCATGCTATAGATAGGCTCTCAGGTTTGGAAAGTGAAGGAGTTGGATATCACATTTCATGTTAGAGGAAGGATCTCAGGTTTGGTATTAGAGGCATTGAGATATCACATCTCAGGCTATAGGAAGGGTCTCAGGATTGGAATGGGAAGGAGTTGGATATCACATCTCATGCTATAGGAAGGGTCTCAGGTTTGGTATAAGCATTGAGATATCACATCTCATGCTATAGGAAGGGTCCAGGATTGGAATGGAAGGAGTTGGATATCACATCTCATGTTATAGGAAGGATCTCAGGTTTGGTATTAGAAGCATTGAGACATCACATCTCATGCTATAGGAAGGGTCTCATGATTGGAATGGGAAGGAGTTGGATATCACATCTCATGCTATAGGAAGGGTCTCAGGATTGGAATGGGAAGGAGTTGAATATGACATCTCATGCCGTAGGAAGGGTCTCAGGTTTGGTATAAACATTGAGATATCACATCTCTGCTATTGAAAGGGTCTCAGGATTGGAATGGAAAGGAGTTGGATATCCCATCTCATGTTATAGGAAGAGTCTCAGGTTTGGTATTAGAAGCATTGAGATATCACATCTCATGCTATAGGAAGTGTCTCAGGATTGGAATGGGAAGGACTTGGGTATCACATCTCATGCTATAGGGAGGGTCTCAAGTTTGATATTAGAAGCATTGAGATATCACATCTCATGCTATAGGAAGGGTCTCAGGATTGGAATGGGAAGGAGTTGGATATCACATCTCATGCTATAGGAAGGGTCTCAGGTTTGGTATAAGCAGTGAGATATCACATCTCATGCTATAGGAAGTGTCTCAGGATTGGAATGGGAAGGAGTTGGATATCACATCTCATGTTATAGGAAGGATCTCAGGTTTGGTATAAGCATTGAGATATCACATCTCTGCTATCGGAAGGGTCTAAGGTTTGGAAGGGGAAGGATTTGGATATCACATCTCATGTTATAGGACGGGTCTCAGGTTTGGTATTAGAAGCATTGAGATATCAAGTCTCATGGTATAGGAAGGGTCTCAGAATTGGAATGGGAAGGAGTTGGATATCACATCTCAAGCTATAGGAAGGGTCTCAGGATTAGAATGGGAAGGAGTTTGATATCACATCTCATGCCATAGTATGGGTCTCAGGTTTGGTAGAAGCATTGGGATATCAGATCTCATGCTATCGGAAGGGTATCGGGATTGGATTTGGAAGGAGTTGGATATCCCATCTCATGCTATAGGAAGGGTCTCAGGTTGGAATGGGAAGGAGTTGGATATCACATCTCATGTTATAGGAAGGGTCTCAGGATTGGAATGGGAAGGACTTGGATATCACATCTCATGCTATAGGAAGGCTCTCAGGTTTGCAAGGGGAAAGAGTTGGATATCACATTTCATGTTAGAGGTAGGATCTCAGGTTTGGTATTAGAAGGATTGAGATATCACATCTCATGCTATCAGAAGGATCTCAGGTTTGGTATAGAAGCATTGAGATATCATATCTTATGCTATCAGAAGAGTCTCAGGATTGGAATGGGAAGGAGTTGGATATGACATCTCATGCTAAAGGGAGGGTCTCAGGTTTGGAAGATAAGGATTTGGATATCACATCTCATGTTATAGGAAGGATCTCAGGTTTGGTATTAGAAGTATTGAGATATCACATCTCATGCTATCGGAAGGATCTCAGGTTTGGTATAGAAGCATTGAGATATCATATCTTATGCTATCAGAAGGGTCTCAGGATTGGAATGGGAAGGAGTTGAATATGACATCTCATGCCGTAGGAAGGGTCTCAGGTTTGGTATAAACATTGAAATATCACATCTCTGCTATCAAAAGGGTCTCAGGATTGGAATGGGAAGGAGTTGGATATCCCATCTCATGTTATAGGAAGAGTCTCAGGTTTGGTATTAGAAGCATTGAGATATCACATCTCATGCTATAGGAAGTGTCTCAGGATTGGAATGGGAAGGACTTGGATATCACATCTCATGCTATAGGTAGGGTCTCAAGTTTGATATTAGAAGCATTGAGATATCACATCTCATGCTATAGGAAGGGTCTGAGGATTGGAATGGGAAGGAGTTGGATATCACATCTCATGCTATGGGAAGGGTCTCAGGTTTGGTATAAGCAGTGAGATATCACATCTCATGCTATAGGAAGTGTCTCAGGATTGGAATGGGAAGGAGTTGGATATCACATCTCATGTTATAGGAAGGATCTCAGGTTTGGTATAAGCATTGAGATATCACATCTCTGCTATCGGAAGGGTCTCAGGATTGGAATGGGAAGGAGTTGGATATTCCCATCTCATGTTATAGGAAGGATCTCAGGTTTGGTATTAGAAGTATTGAGATATCACATCTCATGCTATAGGAAGGGTCTCAGGATTGGAATGGAAAGGAGTTGGATATCCCATCTCATGTTATAGGAAGAGTCTCAGGTTTGGTATTAGAAGCATTGAGATATCACATCTCATGATATCGGAAGGGTCTCAGGATTGGAATGGGAAGGAGTTGGATATCACATCTCATGATAAAGGAAGGGTCTAAGGTTTGGAAGGGGAAGGATTTGGATATCACATCTCATGTTATATTACGGGTCTCAGGTTTGGTATTAGAAGCATTGAGATATCAAGTCTCATAGTATAGGAAGGGTCTCAGAATTGGAATGGGAAGGAGTTGGATATCACATCTCAAGCTATAGGAAGGGTCTCAGGATTGGAATGGGAAGGACTTGGATATCACATCTCATGCTATAGGAAGGCTCTCAGGTTTGGAAGGGGAAAGAGTTGGATATCACATTTCATGTTAGAGGTAGGATCTCAGGTTTGGTATTAGAGGCATTGAGATATCACATCTCATGCTATCAGAAGGGTCTCAGGAATGGAATGGGAAGGAGTTGGATATCACATCTCATGCTAAAGGGAGGGTCTCAGGTTTGGAAGGGGAAGGATTTGGATATCACATCTCATGTTATAGGAAGGATCTCAGGTTTGGTATTAGAAGCATTGAGATATCACATCTCATGCTATCGGAAGGATCTCAGGTTTGGTATTAGAAGCATTGAGATATCACATCTCATGCTATCAGAAGAGTCTCAGGATTGGAATAGGAAGGAGTTGGATATCACATCTCATGCTAAAGGGAGGGTCTCAGGTTTGGGAGGGGAAGGATTTGGATATCACATCTCATGTTATCGGAAGGATCTCACGTTTGGTATTAGAAGTATTGAGATATCATATCTCATGCTATAGGAAGGGTCTCAGGATTGGAATGGGAAGGAGTTGGATATCACATCTCATGCTATAGGGAGGGTCTCAGGATTGGAATGGGAAGGACTTAGATATCACATATCATGCTATAGGGAGGGTCTCAGTTTTGATATTAGAAGCATTGAGATATCACATCTCATGCTATCGGAAGTGTCTCAGGATTGGAATGGGAAGGAGCTGGATATCACATCTCATGCTAAAGGAAGGGTCTCAGGTTTGGAACGGGAAGGATTTGGATATCACATCTCATGTTATAGGAAGGGTCTCAGGTTTGGTATAAGCATTGAGATATCACATCTCTGCTATCGGAAGAGTCTCAGGATTGGAATGGGAAGGAGTTGAATATCCCATCTCATGTTATAGGACGGGTCTCAGGTTTGTTATTAGAATCATTGAGATATCATATTGCATGCTGTAGGAAGGGTCTAAGGGTTGGAATGTGAAGGACTTGGATATCACATCTCATGCTATAGATAGGCTCTTAGGTTTGGAAAGGGAAGGAGTTGGATATCACATTTCATGTTAGAGGAAGGATCTCAGGTTTGGTATTAGAAGCATAGAGATATCACATCTCATGCTATAGGAAGGGTCTCAGGATTGGAATGGGAAGCAGTTGGATATCACATCTCATGCTATAGGAAGTGTCTCAGGATTGGAATGGGAAGGACTTGGGTATCACATCTCATGCTATAGGGAGGGTCTCAAGTTTGATATTAGAAGCATTGAGATATCACATCTCATGCTATAGGAAGGGTCTCAGGATTGGAATGGGAAGGAGTTGGATATCACATCTCATGCTATAGGAAGGGTCTCAGGTTTGGTATAAGCAGTGAGATATCACATCTCATGCTATAGGAAGTGTCTCAGGATTGGAATGGGAAGGAGTTGGATATCACATCTCATGTTATAGGAAGGATCTCAGGTTTGGTATAAGCATTGAGATATCACATCTGTGCTATCGGAAGGGTCTCAGGATTGGAATGGGAAGGAGTTGGATATTCCCATCTCATGTTATAGGGAGGGTCTCAAGTTTGATATTAGAAGCATTGAGATATCACATTTCATGATATCGGAAGTGTTAAGACGGATTTCTGAACTCTGTCCTGGTGGCGCAGAGGTTCAGAAGGCCAACCTAATTACTTGGAACAGGGTAACCTCTGGACAAGCCAGACCAATCAAGGTAGCGATCGCGGCGGTCAAGACTAGGTCTCAAGAGGGGTGAGGGTGACTGAAAGCCCGCAATGAGCACACAAAGCAAGAGCGCTTACAAACTACTCCAAACAGTTGTTTATATCAAAAATAGATACACATTTATTATAAGGCCTTGAAACTAATAACCACAGTAAAAGCAGCAATATACAACGATATTAAACCAACACATACACTATCCACCCAATATATATACAGAATACACAGTTTCACAGCATTAGCAGCACGAAATATGTTATCCACCTGCAGGGGAAGGAAAACAGGCAGTGCGAACCAATGCGTGTGATATGTCCGCCTTCTGAGGCCCCTAACTAGATGGTAGTCCAATCCCTACGAAGAGTGGAGCCTAGCGCTCAAAAGTACCTGCACACGCCGGTGCCAATGGGCAGAAGGTGAAGCTCTTCGGAGGACGTTGAACAGCTCTGTAGGGAGCTCTAATGAAGGAGAACACGGTCCGCGACTCTAGCGCAGCCTCCACTGTGAGGCAGAAGCAGGGCGCGAGTACGGACAAGGGGTGCTGTATTCACAGCGGGGAAAAGCAAAGGGCACTGCAGGAGGGCGACCAGATCCTAGCTAATCTACTCACCGGTCCCCGAAGCAAGCAGGCCCGAGCTTCTCCTCGATAGATGCAGCTTCTGGCAGGTTCTGAAGAGCAGGGAACGTCTCGTCGTCGTGCAGAGTAAAAAGACGTCCCGATCGAAGAAACAAGCACAGTTTTGTCGCCCCAGCAGGGCAACGGAACGGCCGGGTGTATTCAAGCCAAACGAGCACCGTTCACCTCTAGCTTAGGGTTGCTAAGCAAACGAAGAGTGTGAGCGTGCCCCGGACTCAGAATACCACCCAACCTGTCGGCGATTACAGAGCAGGACTCCTTAGTAAGCTGGTCAGTCAACTGGATGGCCCAGAGACACTTCCGAAGGCTTACGGCAGGAGTTGATGAAGGTGCCGGGAATAGCTGGTCCTGCTATTCCAATAGGTCGAAGCGCCAGTACAGGCCTTCTTGTTCGATCTTAGGTGGAAAGGGCTTCACCGGACGACAGCAATGAGGAGCAGAAGTTCTTCAGGGGGTCACCAGCGATTCCTCGGTCCAGCCTTGTGTTCGCAGGATACTTGGCTCCTGTATCCCTGGGTTCGTAAGAACTCAGGAGATCGACATGGTAGTGGTGTTTCCAGCTCCCTCTTATCCACGGTTCCCTTCGCGCCAAAACGGAGGGGAGCCAATGGGAGATCCGCTCATCAACACCCATACCATACGTGGACCAATCACGGACCACAGTGGTCCCAGGCATTCACACCACCCTAGACTCTCTGGCACCCAGGATGTGTATTGGGACCAGACAGCCCAGCCCACATCCTGGGGGCACTCAAACGACATGTAGAAGCCCGCGAAAGCAACCGTGTTTCGCGGGAAACTACATGCCCAAATAAGGAAGGCCCCGGGTCGCCTGACCTGGGGGAAGGTAAAGGGAGCAAGACGGACAGTGGACGAGACAAAGGAGCCTCGTGGTCCGGCCATTTTGTGTAGCCGGGCCACCCTTTTGTGTTCGCGGCAAAAACGTGCTCAGAACGGCAAAAGGAGCTCAAAATAAACCAAATGATCGCTGCCACCAGCCCAGTCCCTGAATGACTTGCACCGATCCAAAAACCATCCTACAAGAGTGTCTAGGGTCTGTAGAAGGCTAGAGACCCAAGAGAGCTGTAACTTAGCTTACAGTGCCCTCTTGTGTCGTGTTGCACTAAAATGGCGACACGATAAGAGAAACTACGGGAAACAGCGTTCCCCGGTACTGACTGTCTTAAGGGCATGTCAGTTTCCCCGTAAGAAAGGAGCGAAAGCCCAGAGGAGTACAGCAGAAGGCTGCACTTCTCTGGCAAAGTCAAGGAACAGGTTGAAAACAATAGCAAAAAGTTTAGGGGTTGCCACATGGAAGGAAAGTTCCCTACAATAACGAAATCTTTCCTAACACTCGCCCCTCCCAGACTATGGACAGGGGGAACTAATCCACCCCTGGATGAGTCTCTTGTTCAGGTCGGTAAAACATTCTGGACAACCCATCAGCATTGCTATGTTGGACACCTGGCCTATGCTCAATAGTGAAGTCGAAGCCTTGTAGACTTATGGACCACCTAAGCAACTTTGGATTCTCCCCCTTCATGTTCATTAGCCACTTTAACGGCTTATGGTCAGTCTGCACAGTGAAGTGGGTCCCATAGAGGTAGGGCCGCAGCTTCCTTAGGGCCCACACAACAGAGAAACATTCTTTCTCTACCGTGGACCATCTGAGCTCTCTGTCCTTAAGCTGGCGACTAATAAAACCGATAGGGTGTTCCTTACCCTTCTCATCTACTTGTGATAGTACAGCTCCTATCCCAGTGTCAGAGGCATCCGTCTGCACGATAAAAGGTCTTTGATAATCAGGGGCCCTGAGCACAGGGGCCTGGCACAAGGAGTCTTTCAAGCCATTGAAGGCCTTCTCACACTCGTCAGTCCAAGTTACCTTCTTGGGTTTCTTCGGAGTTGTGAGGGCAGTCAGAGGAGCAGCTATGGTGCCATAGTCTGCCATAAAATTGCGGTAATAACCCGTGAGTCCTAAGAAGGCTCTCACTTGGGTTTGTGTAGTGGGGGTAGGCCAGTCTTGTACTGCTTGTACTTTACTGGGGAGAGGCTGTATCCTTCCTCCACCTACTTCATGCCCAAGGTAAACCACTGAGCCTTGTCCAATCTGGCATTTACTCGCCTTTATGGTCAAGTGGGCTTTCTGAAGAGCCTGGAGCACAATCCCGAGGTGTTTCACATGGTCTTCCCAGGTGGCACTGAAAACTGCTATATCGTCCAGATATGCAAGACAGAATTCGTCCAACCCATTCAACACATGATTCACAAGCCTCTGGAAAGTGGCAGGTGCATTCTTCAATCCGAACGGCATTACCCGGAATTGGTAAAGCCCGTCGGGAGTTGAAAATGCTGTCTTCTCCTTGGCATGTTCTGCTAAAGCTATTTGCCAATAGCCCGCAGTCAGGTCAAACGTGCTGAGGTACTTGGAGGCACCCAAGGTATCCACCAGCTCGTCAGTTCGAGGCAAGGGGTGAGCGTCTGTCTTGGTGACAGCATTCAGAGCCCTGTAATCCACGCAGAACCTCAATTCAGAAGTGCCTGCTTTTGGAACCAGAACCACAGGACTGGACCAAGGACTACTAGAGGGTTCAATCACCCCAAGGTCTAACATCTTGTTGACCTCGGTCTTAATATAAGACCGTACTTTATCCGACATCCTGTATCCCCTACTTTTGGTAGGTACACTGTCTCCTGTGTCAATGTTATGTTTGCACCAAGGTGTCAAACCAGGCGACTGTGAAAACAGGGGGGAAAACTGCCTAAGCAAACTTTTCACCTCAGCCTGCTGATCAGAAGTCAGGTGAGGGGCCACTCGGACACCCTCAACGGAGCTATCTGAAGGACCGCTTTGGAACAGGTCGGGAAGAGGTTCTGACTCCTCTTCCTCAACGTCTGACGCCAGTAGCAGTGCTGCGATTTCGACTCTTGGGACGAAAGCCTTCAGCCTATTTACGTGGAACACTTTTGGAGCCTGTCCAGGCCTTCCAAGGTCCACTAAATAGTTCACCTCACCCAGGGGCTCCACCACTGTGTAAGGGCCTGACCATTTGTCCTGTAAAGCGCGAGGCCTTATGGGGTTCATGATCAGGACTTGCTGACCAGGTGTAAAGTGAATTAAGGAAGCTTTCTGGTCGTACCAATGTTTCACCAGCGCTTGTCCTGCTTTCAACTTTTCACTAGCCAAGCCCATCAGGAGTACCATCCGTTTTCTGAGCCCTAGCACATAGTCAACTACATTGGTAGTAACAGGGGGAGTGGGCATCTCCCATCCCTCTTTGACGATGGCTAAGGGTCCCCGTACGGGATGACCGAACAGAAGTTCGAAGGGGCTGAAGCCAACACCCTCCTGTGGTACCTCTCTGTAGGCAAACAACAAGCATGGTAAAAGAAGGTCCCATTTCCTCCTCTGGGGCTCCTCCAGAGCCCCAATCATGCTCTTTAGCGTTCTGTTGAAACGCTCCACCAGACCATTGGTCTGGGGGTGGTATGCAGAAGAGAACTTGTAGGTGACCCCACATTCTTTCCACATAGCCTGCATATACTTCGACATAAAGTTGCTGCCACGATCTGACACAACTTCTTTAGGGAAGCCAACCCTAGTAAATATGCCGAGTAACGCTTTTGCAACTGACTTGGCAGTTACAGTCTTTAATGGGATGGCCTCAGGATACCTGGTTGCATGGTCGACCAGCACCAGGATAAACCTATTGCCTGAGGATGTTTGCGGGTCAAGGGGACCAACGATGTCGATCCCTACCCTTTCAAATGGTACCCCCACAACTGGGAGCGGTACCAACGGAGCTTGGATTGTCGCGCCAACCTTACCAGACAACTGGCAGGAGGCACAACTCCTGCAGTGACTTTCTACTTGCACCCCCATCTTGGGCCAGTAGAAGTGCATGGATAACCTTTGCTTGGTCCTCTTCATACCAAGGTGACCAGCAAGGGGAACTTCATGCGCCAACTGCAGGAGGAAGGGTCTAACAGAAAGGGGAACCACCAACCTCCTATGGTCTCCTTCTGTAGACTCTGTGGGCTCACTGTACAGGAGTCCACCTTCCCAATAAATCCGATGCTTCCCAGGAGGTTCACCCTCAAGCTGGGAGCAGGCCTGTCTCCTTAGGCCTTCCAGAGATGGGCACTCACGTTGGCCCTTACTGAAGTCGTCCCTATCAGGACCTCCTTCAACTAACAAGTCTTTTAGTTCAGGATGGTCGTTGGGGTCGAACACTTCAGGCATCGCCACCTCCTCGTCAGGCTCGGGCGATTGACCAACTCCCTCCACCGCAGTGGTAGGCGAGTTCGGGGGAATATTCTCTTTCCCCCGTCGGGACTTGTTGACTCCTTTCGCCTTGGGTTTCCCCTTCGGCTGGGGCGGCGTATTGGACTTGGCCAATGCTGCCCGTGCTTGAGACCGTGTGTAGGGTCTTTCGGCAGTGTCTCCTACGAGCCCTAGAGCTCTGAGATCATTGCCCAACAAGACCTTTCCCGGGACGTTTCTCTGAATGCTCACTGGAATCCTAACTGCTGTACCATTTAAAGTTAGATTAACAGGGATCACGGGAAACATACGGAGGGGGCCGTCAGCCAACTTAGTGGGCATCAGAGTAGCTCTGGCAACTTCCTCTGAGTCTACCAAGGTAGAATCCACTACAGTTCGACTGCACCCACTATCCCTAAGAGCTGGAGTATCCACTCCATTGATCAGCACACTGTCTTTAAAGTAGTGCTTGGTATTATCCGGAATCCTAGCATACGCCTCTGCGACTTTAGGCTCCCAGGAACCCAGGGACACTAAAACTACCTCAGCCTCTATTCCGCTGGGAAATGAGTCTGAGGAGAAGGATGCTCCTGTAATCTCTTCTTCCTCGTAGGAGGAGAAGGCCAGATTAGCGGAGTGGACCCCCAAAGGTCTAACCTTACAACGGGGATCCCCCTTCACATGGTCAGTTGCTCCACAAGAAAAACAAGCCCCATTGGGTCTGTTTACGTAGGGAGGCTTATTATAACCAGAGTTCTGTTTCGGAGGCGAACCTCCACTACCCTGTGAGTTCTCGGATGGCTTACCCTTATTTTTCTTTTTGTGGCCCTTATGGGAAGAAGATTTAGCAGATTCCCCACCCTCCATATCTTTGGACTTTTTCCCTTCCTCCTGCTTACCAGGATGAGTTTTGTCCTTATGGGACACTCGATGTGACACCCATAAGTCTGCTGCAATGGCCAGCTTCTTAGGATCTATCTCCTTCGAATCGGCCAAATGCTGCTTAAGCTCCGGGGAAGAAGAAGCAAAAATGTGTTCCAGCATGACCAGATTGATCATGCCTTCGAAGGTAGAAACCTTATAACCTTCAACCCAGCCAGTCAAGTTTTTCAGGGACTCAGCTACATACGACACCCAAGTACCACCTTCCTTTTTCTTATACTCTCTAAACCTTTTCAAATATTGGGTCGGAGTCTTCCCAAACTTTAAAATGAGAGTCTGCTTCAACATTGCAAAATCAGCGCGCTCAGCCTTCGACATTTCCATAATGGCACTGCAACCAGAATGGGGCAGTCTGCTGAGTAACCATGCAATCTTATCCGCATTATCAACCTCCTGAACCTCGCATGCATACTCAAACGCATTTAACCAGTCCATAATGTCATTTCGTTCCTCATACACACTGAGCAGATCTTTTGGAAACCGTGGATGAGAGGAAGCCCCAGAACCATGTCCAGGACCCTTGGACCCATTTGCGAACTGAAGCTTGGCCAGTTCCAACTGGTGATCCCTGTCTTTTTGTTTTTCTGCCTGGTCGATTTTCAGTTTGGCTATGCTGAATTCAAGCTCCTGCTGCCTAAACCGCAGCTCTTGCTTCTTGAATTCAAGCATAGCCTCCCCATCAACACTGGCAGAGGAAACGTTAGACATTACATCCTCCCTGTCCTCGTGGTCGTGATGGATCAGTGCAGCGGCAGAACCGTCGGTTCTGCCAGTGAGAGCAGCCCCACCACCTTCTGCACTGTCCTCGGAAGTTATAGCGTCAAGCTGCGCTTCTTGCCACGCCACGATTCTCTGGATCATTTCCAATTTAGTGCCTTGAGAGGAAACCCCTCTCTCCGCACACATCTTCCCCAATGTTTCAGATTTCGAAGCATTTAAGGTTAATAAAGTATTCGTTTCCATACTGTTGATAGGACTATGGCCTTTTTAACGTTATATTCAATACTTTACTGCGTGTCCTGGTTGGAATAACCTGAAAACGCCTTAGCTCGTGCGCAACACTGGATACCTTCAGTCGTATCCCACCGCTGTACACCAATTTGTTAAGACGGATTTCTGAACTCTGTCCTGGTGGCGCAGAGGTTCAGAAGGCCAACCTAATTACTTGGAACAGGGTAACCTCTGGACAAGCCAGACCAATCAAGGTAGCGATCGCGGCGGTCAAGACTAGGTCTCAAGAGGGGTGAGGGTGACTGAAAGCCCGCAATGAGCACACAAAGCAAGAGCGCTTACAAACTACTCCAAACAGTTGTTTATATCAAAAATAGATACACATTTATTATAAGGCCTTGAAACTAATAACCACAGTAAAAGCAGCAATATACAACGATATTAAACCAACACATACACTATCCACCCAATATATATACAGAATACACAGTTTCACAGCATTAGCAGCACGAAATATGTTATCCACCTGCAGGGGAAGGAAAACAGGCAGTGCGAACCAATGCGTGTGATATGTCCGCCTTCTGAGGCCCCTAACTAGATGGTAGTCCAATCCCTACGAAGAGTGGAGCCTAGCGCTCAAAAGTACCTGCACACGCCGGTGCCAATGGGCAGAAGGTGAAGCTCTTCGGAGGACGTTGAACAGCTCTGTAGGGAGCTCTAATGAAGGAGAACACGGTCCGCGACTCTAGCGCAGCCTCCACTGTGAGGCAGAAGCAGGGCGCGAGTACGGACAAGGGGTGCTGTATTCACAGCGGGGAAAAGCAAAGGGCACTGCAGGAGGGCGACCAGATCCTAGCTAATCTACTCACCGGTCCCCGAAGCAAGCAGGCCCGAGCTTCTCCTCGATAGATGCAGCTTCTGGCAGGTTCTGAAGAGCAGGGAACGTCTCGTCGTCGTGCAGAGTAAAAAGACGTCCCGATCGAAGAAACAAGCACAGTTTTGTCGCCCCAGCAGGGCAACGGAACGGCCGGGTGTATTCAAGCCAAACGAGCACCGTTCACCTCTAGCTTAGGGTTGCTAAGCAAACGAAGAGTGTGAGCGTGCCCCGGACTCAGAATACCACCCAACCTGTCGGCGATTACAGAGCAGGACTCCTTAGTAAGCTGGTCAGTCAACTGGATGGCCCAGAGACACTTCCGAAGGCTTACGGCAGGAGTTGATGAAGGTGCCGGGAATAGCTGGTCCTGCTATTCCAATAGGTCGAAGCGCCAGTACAGGCCTTCTTGTTCGATCTTAGGTGGAAAGGGCTTCACCGGACGACAGCAATGAGGAGCAGAAGTTCTTCAGGGGGTCACCAGCGATTCCTCGGTCCAGCCTTGTGTTCGCAGGATACTTGGCTCCTGTATCCCTGGGTTCGTAAGAACTCAGGAGATCGACATGGTAGTGGTGTTTCCAGCTCCCTCTTATCCACGGTTCCCTTCGCGCCAAAACGGAGGGGAGCCAATGGGAGATCCGCTCATCAACACCCATACCATACGTGGACCAATCACGGACCACAGTGGTCCCAGGCATTCACACCACCCTAGACTCTCTGGCACCCAGGATGTGTATTGGGACCAGACAGCCCAGCCCACATCCTGGGGGCACTCAAACGACATGTAGAAGCCCGCGAAAGCAACCGTGTTTCGCGGGAAACTACATGCCCAAATAAGGAAGGCCCCGGGTCGCCTGACCTGGGGGAAGGTAAAGGGAGCAAGACGGACAGTGGACGAGACAAAGGAGCCTCGTGGTCCGGCCATTTTGTGTAGCCGGGCCACCCTTTTGTGTTCGCGGCAAAAACGTGCTCAGAACGGCAAAAGGAGCTCAAAATAAACCAAATGATCGCTGCCACCAGCCCAGTCCCTGAATGACTTGCACCGATCCAAAAACCATCCTACAAGAGTGTCTAGGGTCTGTAGAAGGCTAGAGACCCAAGAGAGCTGTAACTTAGCTTACAGTGCCCTCTTGTGTCGTGTTGCACTAAAATGGCGACACGATAAGAGAAACTACGGGAAACAGCGTTCCCCGGTACTGACTGTCTTAAGGGCATGTCAGTTTCCCCGTAAGAAAGGAGCGAAAGCCCAGAGGAGTACAGCAGAAGGCTGCACTTCTCTGGCAAAGTCAAGGAACAGGTTGAAAACAATAGCAAAAAGTTTAGGGGTTGCCACATGGAAGGAAAGTTCCCTACAATAACGAAATCTTTCCTAACAGGAAGGGTCTCAAGATTGGAATGGGAAGGAGTTGGCTATCACATCTCATGATAAAGGAAGGGTCTAAGGATTGGAAGGGGAAGGATTTGGATATCACATCTCATGTTATAGGACGGGTCTCAGGTTTGGTATTAGAAGCATTGAGATATCACATCTCATGATAAAGGAAGGGTCTCAGAATTGGAATGGGAAGGAGTTGGATATCACATCTCAAGCTATAGGAAGGGTCGCAGGATTAGAATGGGAAGGAGTTTGATATCACATCTCATGCCATAGTATGGGTCTCAGGTTTGGTAGAAGCATTGGGATATCAGATCTCATGCTATCGGAAGGGTATCGGGATTGGATTTGGAAGGAGTTGGATATCCCATCTCATGCTATAGGAAGGGTCTCAGGTTGGAATGGGAAGGAGTTGGATATCACATCTCATGTTATAGGAAGGGTCTCAGGATTGGAATGGGAAGGACTTGGATATCACATCTCATGCTATAGGAAGGCTCTCAGGTTTGCAAGGGGAAAGAGTTGGATATCACATTTCATGTTAGAGGTAGGATCTCAGGTTTGGTATTAGAAGTATTGAGATATCACATCTCATGCTATCAGAAGGATCTCAGGTTTGGTATAGAAGCATTGAGATATCATATCTTATGCTATCAGAAGAGTCTCAGGATTGGAATGGGAAGGAGTTGGATATCACATCTCATGCTAAAGGGAGGGTCTCAGATTTGGAAGATAAGGATTTGGATATCACATCTCATGTTATAGGAAGGATCTCAGGTTTGGTATTAGAAGTATTGAGATATCACATCTCATGCTATCGGAAGGGTCTGAGGATTGGAATGGGAAGGAGTTGGATATCACATCTCATGCTAAAGGGAGGGTCTCAGGTTTGGAAGATAAGGATTTGGATATCACATCTCATGTTATAGGAAGGATCTCAAGTTTGATATTAGAAGCATTGAGATATCACATCTCATGCTATAGGAAGGGTCTGAGGATTGGAATGGGAAGGAGTTGGATATCACATCTCATGCTATGGGAAGGGTCTCAGGTTTGGTATAAGCAGTGAGATATCACATCTCATGCTATAGGAAGTGTCTCAGGATTGGAATGGGAAGGAGTTGGATATCACATCTCATGTTATAGGAAGGATCTCAGGTTTGGTATTAGAAGTATTGAGATATCACATCTCATGCTATAGGAAGGGTCTCAGGATTGGAATGGAAAGGAGTTGGATATCCCATCTCATGTTATAGGAAGAGTCTCAGGTTTGGTATTAGAAGCATTGAGATATCACATCTCATGATATCGGAAGGGTCTCAGGATTGGAATGGGAAGGAGTTGGATATCACATCTCATGATAAAGGAAGGGTCTAAGGTTTGGAAGGGGAAGGATTTGGATATCACATCTCATGTTATATTACGGGTCTCAGGTTTGGTATTAGAAGCATTGAGATATCAAGTCTCATAGTATAGGAAGGGTCTCAGAATTGGAATGGGAAGGAGTTGGATATCACATCTCAAGCTATAGGAAGGGTCTCAGGATTGGAATGGGAAGGACTTGGATATCACATCTCATGCTATAGGAAGGCTCTCAGGTTTGGAAGGGGAAATAGTTGGATATCACATTTCATGTTAGAGGTAGGATCTCAGGTTTGGTATTAGAGGCATTGAGATATCACATCTCATGCTATCAGAAGGGTCTCAGGAATGGAATGGGAAGGAGTTGGATATCACATCTCATGCTAAAGGGAGGGTCTCAGGTTTGGAAGGGGAAGGATTTGGATATCACATCTCATGTTATAGGAAGGATCTCAGGTTTGGTATTAGAAGCATTGAGATATCACATCTCATGCTATCGGAAGGATCTCAGGTTTGGTATTAGAAGCATTGAGATATCACATCTCATGCTATCAGAAGAGTCTCAGGATTGGAATAGGAAGGAGTTGGATATCACATCTCATGCTAAAGGGAGGGTCTCAGGTTTGGGAGGGGAAGGATTTGGATATCACATCTCATGTTATCGGAAGGATCTCACGTTTGGTATTAGAAGTATTGAGATATCATATCTCATGCTATAGGAAGGGTCTCAGGATTGGAATGGGAAGGAGTTGGATATCACATCTCATGCTATAGGGAGGGTCTCAGGATTGGAATGGGAAGGACTTAGATATCACATATCATGCTATAGGGAGGGTCTCAGTTTTGATATTAGAAGCATTGAGATATCACATCTCATGCTATCGGAAGTGTCTCAGGATTGGAATGGGAAGGAGCTGGATATCACATCTCATGCTAAAGGAAGGGTCTCAGGTTTGGAACGGGAAGGATTTGGATATCACATCTCATGTTATAGGAAGGGTCTCAGGTTTGGTATAAGCATTGAGATATCACATCTCTGCTATCGGAAGAGTCTCAGGATTGGAATGGGAAGGAGTTGAATATCCCATCTCATGTTATAGGACGGGTCTCAGGTTTGTTATTAGAATCATTGAGATATCATATTGCATGCTGTAGGAAGGGTCTAAGGGTTGGAATGTGAAGGACTTGGATATCACATCTCATGCTATAGATAGGCTCTTAGGTTTGGAAAGGGAAGGAGTTGGATATCACATTTCATGTTAGAGGAAGGATCTCAGGTTTGGTATTAGAAGCATAGAGATATCACATCTCATGCTATAGGAAGGGTCTCAGGATTGGAATGGGAAGGACTTGGGTATCACATCTCATGCTATAGGAAGTGTCTCAGGATTGGAATGGGAAGGACTTGGGTATCACATCTCATGCTATAGGGAGGGTCTCAAGTTTGATATTAGAAGCATTGAGATATCACATCTCATGCTATAGGAAGGGTCTCAGGATTGGAATGGGAAGGAGTTGGATATCACATCTCATGCTATAGGAAGGGTCTCAGGTTTGGTATAAGCAGTGAGATATCACATCTCATGCTATAGGAAATGTCTCAGGATTGGAATGGGAAGGAGTTGGATATCACATCTCATGTTATAGGAAGGATCTCAGGTTTGGTATAAGCATTGAGATATCACATCTGTGCTATCGGAAGGGTCTCAGGATTGGAATGGGAAGGAGTTGGATATTCCCATCTCATGTTATAGGGAGGGTCTCAAGTTTGATATTAGAAGCATTGAGATATCACATTTCATGATATCGGAAGGGTCTCAAGATTGGAATGGGAAGGAGTTCGCTATCACATCTCATGATAAAGGAAGGGTCTAAGGTTTGGAAGGGGAAGGATTTGGATATCACATCTCATGTTATAGGACGGGTCTCAGGTTTGGTATTAGAAGCATTGAGATATCACATCTCATGATAAAGGAAGGGTCTCAGAATTGGAATGGGAAGGAGTTGGATATCACATCTCAAGCTATAGGAAGGGTCTCAGGATTAGAATGGGAAGGAGTTTGATATCACATCTCATGCCATAGTATGGGTCTCAGGTTTGGTAGAAGCATTGGGATATCAGATCTCATGCTATCGGAAGGGTATCGGGATTGGATTTGGAAGGAGTTGGATATCCCATCTCATGCTATAGGAAGGGTCTCAGGTTGGAATGGGAAGGAGTTGGATATCACATCTCATGTTATAGGAAGGGTCTCAGGATTGGAATGGGAAGGACTTGGATATCACATCTCATGCTATAGGAAGGCTCTCAGGTTTGCAAGGGGAAAGAGTTGGATATCACATTTCATGTTAGAGGTAGGATCTCAGGTTTGGTATTAGAAGTATTGAGATATCACATCTCATGCTATCAGAAGGATCTCAGGTTTGGTATAGAAGCATTGAGATATCATATCTTATGCTATCAGAAGAGTCTCAGGATTGGAATGGGAAGGAGTTGGATATCACATCTCATGCTAAAGGGAGGGTCTCAGGTTTGGAAGATAAGGATTTGGATATCACATCTCATGTTATAGGAAGGATCTCAGGTTTGGTATTAGAAGTATTGAGATATCACATCTCATGCTATCGGAAGGATCTCAGGTTTGGTATAGAAGCATTGAGATATCATATCTTATGCTATCAGAAGGGTCTCAGGATTGGAATGGGAAGGAGTTGGATATCACATCTCATGCTAAAGGGAGGGTCTCAGGTTTGGAAGGGGAAGGATTTGGATATCACATCTCATGTTATAGGATGGATCCCAGGTTTGGTATTAGAAGTATTGAGATATCACATCTCATGTTATCGGAAGGATCTCAGGTTTGGTATTAGAAGTATTGAGATATCACCTCTCATGCTATAGGAAGGGTCTCAGGATTGGAATGGGAAGGAGTTGGATATCACATCTCATGCTAAAGGAAGGGTCTCAGGTTTGGTAGAAGCATTGAGATATCACATCTCATGCTATAGGAAGGGTCTCAGGATTGGAATGGGAAGGACTTAGATATCACATATCATGCTATAGGGAGGGTCTCAGTTTTGATATTAGAAGCATTGAGATATCACATCTCATGCTATCGGAAGTGTCTCAGGATTGGAATGGGAAGGAGCTGGATATCACATCTCATGCTAAAGGAAGGGTCTCAGGTTTGGAACGGGAAGGAGTTGGATATCACATCTCATGTTATAGGAAGGGTCTCAGGTTTGGTACAAACATTGAGATATCACATCTCTGCTATCGGAAGTGTCTCAGAATTGGAATGGGAAGGATTTGGATATCCCATCTCATGTTATAGGACGGGTCTCAGGTTTTTTATTAGAATCATTGAGATATCATATTGCATGCTGTAGGAAGGGTCTAAGGATTGGAATGGGAAGGACTTGGATATCACATCTCATGCTATAGATAGGCTCTCAGGTTTGGAAAGTGAAGGAGTTGGATATCACATTTCATGTTAGAGGAAGGATCTCAGGTTTGGTATTAGAGGCATTGAGATATCACATCTCAGGCTATAGGAAGGGTCTCAGGATTGGAATGGGAAGGAGTTGGATATCACATCTCATGCTATAGGAAGGGTCTCAGGTTTGGTATAAGCATTGAGATATCACATCTCATGCTATAGGAAGTGTCTCAGGATTGGAATGGGAAGGACTTGGGTATCACATCTCATGCTATAGGGAGGGTCTCAAGTTTGATATTAGAAGCATTGAGATATCACATCTCATGCTATAGGAAGGGTCTCAGGATTGGAATGGGAAGGAGTTGGATATCACATCTCATGCTATAGGAAGGGTCTCAGGTTTGGTATAAGCAGTGAGATATCACATCTCATGCTATAGGAAGTGTCTCAGGATTGGAATGGGAAGGAGTTGGATATCACATCTCATGTTATAGGAAGGATCTCAGGTTTGGTATAAGCATTGAGATATCACATCTCTGCTATCGGAAGGGTCTAAGGTTTGGAAGGGGAAGGATTTGGATATCACATCTCATGTTATAGGACGGGTCTCAGGTTTGGTATTAGAAGCATTGAGATATCAAGTCTCATGGTATAGGAAGGGTCTCAGAATTGGAATGGGAAGGAGTTGGATATCACATCTCAAGCTATAGGAAGGGTCTCAGGATTAGAATGGGAAGGAGTTTGATATCACATCTCATGCCATAGTATGGGTCTCAGGTTTGGTAGAAGCATTGGGATATCAGATCTCATGCTATCGGAAGGGTATCGGGATTGGATTTGGAAGGAGTTGGATATCCCATCTCATGCTATAGGAAGGGTCTCAGGTTGGAATGGGAAGGAGTTGGATATCACATCTCATGTTATAGGAAGGGTCTCAGGATTGGAATGGGAAGGACTTGGATATCACATCTCATGCTATAGGAAGGCTCTCAGGTTTGCAAGGGGAAAGAGTTGGATATCACATTTCATGTTAGAGGTAGGATCTCAGGTTTGGTATTAGAAGTATTGAGATATCACATCTCATGCTATCAGAAGGATCTCAGGTTTGGTATAGAAGCATTGAGATATCATATCTTATGCTATCAGAAGAGTCTCAGGATTGGAATGGGAAGGAGTTGGATATCACATCTCATGCTAAAGGGAGGGTCTCAGGTTTGGAAGATAAGGATTTGGATATCACATCTCATGTTATAGGAAGGATCTCAGGTTTGGTATTAGAAGTATTGAGATATCACATCTCATGCTATCGGAAGGATCTCAGGTTTGGTATAGAAGCATTGAGATATCATATCTTATGCTATCAGAAGGGTCTCAGGATTGGAATGGGAAGGAGTTGGATATCACATCTCATGCTAAAGGGAGGGTCTCAGGTTTGGAAGGGGAAGGATTTGGATATCACATCTCATGTTATAGGATGGATCCCAGGTTTGGTATTAGAAGTATTGAGATATCACATCTCATGTTATCGGAAGGATCTCAGGTTTGGTATTAGAAGTATTGAGATATCACCTCTCATGCTATAGGAAGGGTCTCAGGATTGGAATGGGAAGGAGTTGGATATCACATCTCATGCTAAAGGAAGGGTCTCAGGTTTGGTAGAAGCATTGAGATATCACATCTCATGCTATAGGAAGGGTCTCAGGATTGGAATGGGAAGGACTTAGATATCACATATCATGCTATAGGGAGGGTCTCAGTTTTGATATTAGAAGCATTGAGATATCACATCTCATGCTATCGGAAGTGTCTCAGGATTGGAATGGGAAGGAGCTGGATATCACATCTCATGCTAAAGGAAGGGTCTCAGGTTTGGAACGGGAAGGAGTTGGATATCACATCTCATGTTATAGGAAGGGTCTCAGGTTTGGTACAAACATTGAGATATCACATCTCTGCTATCGGAAGTGTCTCAGAATTGGAATGGGAAGGATTTGGATATCCCATCTCATGTTATAGGACGGGTCTCAGGTTTTTTATTAGAATCATTGAGATATCATATTGCATGCTGTAGGAAGGGTCTAAGGATTGGAATGGGAAGGACTTGGATATCACATCTCATGCTATAGATAGGCTCTCAGGTTTGGAAAGTGAAGGAGTTGGATATCACATTTCATGTTAGAGGAAGGATCTCAGGTTTGGTATTAGAGGCATTGAGATATCACATCTCAGGCTATAGGAAGGGTCTCAGGATTGGAATGGGAAGGAGTTGGATATCACATCTCATGCTATAGGAAGGGTCTCAGGTTTGGTATAAGCATTGAGATATCACATCTCATGCTATAGGAAGTGTCTCAGGATTGGAATGGGAAGGACTTGGGTATCACATCTCATGCTATAGGGAGGGTCTCAAGTTTGATATTAGAAGCATTGAGATATCACATCTCATGCTATAGGAAGGGTCTCAGGATTGGAATGGGAAGGAGTTGGATATCACATCTCATGCTATAGGAAGGGTCTCAGGTTTGGTATAAGCAGTGAGATATCACATCTCATGCTATAGGAAGTGTCTCAGGATTGGAATGGGAAGGAGTTGGATATCACATCTCATGTTATAGGAAGGATCTCAGGTTTGGTATAAGCATTGAGATATCACATCTCTGCTATCGGAAGGGTCTAAGGTTTGGAAGGGGAAGGATTTGGATATCACATCTCATGTTATAGGACGGGTCTCAGGTTTGGTATTAGAAGCATTGAGATATCAAGTCTCATGGTATAGGAAGGGTCTCAGAATTGGAATGGGAAGGAGTTGGATATCACATCTCAAGCTATAGGAAGGGTCTCAGGATTAGAATGGGAAGGAGTTTGATATCACATCTCATGCCATAGTATGGGTCTCAGGTTTGGTAGAAGCATTGGGATATCAGATCTCATGCTATCGGAAGGGTATCGGGATTGGATTTGGAAGGAGTTGGATATCCCATCTCATGCTATAGGAAGGGTCTCAGGTTGGAATGGGAAGGAGTTGGATATCACATCTCATGTTATAGGAAGGGTCTCAGGATTGGAATGGGAAGGACTTGGATATCACATCTCATGCTATAGGAAGGCTCTCAGGTTTGCAAGGGGAAAGAGTTGGATATCACATTTCATGTTAGAGGTAGGATCTCAGGTTTGGTATTAGAAGTATTGAGATATCACATCTCATGCTATCAGAAGGATCTCAGGTTTGGTATAGAAGCATTGAGATATCATATCTTATGCTATCAGAAGAGTCTCAGGATTGGAATGGGAAGGAGTTGGATATCACATCTCATGCTAAAGGGAGGGTCTCAGGTTTGGAAGATAAGGATTTGGATATCACATCTCATGTTATAGGAAGGATCTCAGGTTTGGTATTAGAAGTATTGAGATATCACATCTCATGCTATCGGAAGGATCTCAGGTTTGGTATAGAAGCATTGAGATATCATATCTTATGCTATCAGAAGGGTCTCAGGATTGGAATGGGAAGGATTTGGATATCACATCTCATGCTAAAGGGAGGGTCTCAGGTTTGGAAGGGGAAGGATTTGGATATCACATCTCATGTTATAGGATGGATCTCAGGTTTGGTATTAGAAGTATTGAGATATCACATCTCATGTTATCGGAAGGATCTCAGGTTTGGTATTAGAAGTATTGAGATATCACCTCTCATGCTATAGGAAGGGTCTCAGGATTGGAATGGGAAGGAGTTGGATATCACATCTCATGCTAAAGGAAGGGTCTCAGGTTTGGTAGAAGCATTGAGATATCACATCTCATGCTATAGGAAGGGTCTCAGGATTGGAATGGGAAGGACTTAGATATCACATATCATGCTATAGGGAGGGTCTCAGTTTTGATATTAGAAGCATTGAGATATCACATCTCATGCTATCGGAAGTGTCTCAGGATTGGAATGGGAAGGAGCTGGATATCACATCTCATGCTAAAGGAAGGGTCTCAGGTTTGGAACGGGAAGGAGTTGGATATCACATCTCATGTTATAGGAAGGGTCTCAGGTTTGGTATAAACATTGAGATATCACATCTCTGCTTTCGGAAGTGTCTCAGGATTGGAATGGGAAGGAGTTGGATATCCATCTCATGTTATAGGACGGGTCTCAGGTTTTTTATTAGAATCATTGAGATATCATATTGCATGCTGTAGGAAGGGTCTAAGGATTGGAATGGGAAGGACTTGGATATCACATCTCATGCTATAGATAGGCTCTCAGGTTTGGAAAGTGAAGGAGTTGGAAATCACATTTCATGTTAGAGGAAGGATCTCAGGTTTGGTATTAGAGGCATTCAGATATCACATCTCAGGCTATAGGAAGGGTCTCAGGATTGGAATGGGAAGGAGTTGGATATCACATCTCATGCTATAGGAAGGGTCACAGGTTTGGTATAAGCATTGAGATATCACATCTCATGCTATAGGAAGGGTCCAGGATTGGAATGGAAGGAGTTGGATATCACATCTCATGTTATAGGAAGGATCTCAGGTTTGGTATTAGAAGCATTGAGACATCACATCTCATGCTATAGGAAGGGTCTCAGGATTGGAATGGGAAGGAGTTGGATATCACATCTCATGCTATAGGAAGGGTCTCAGGATTGGAATGGGAAGGAGTTGAATATGACATCTCATGCCGTAGGAAGGGTCTCAGGTTTGGTATAAACATTGAGATATCACATCTCTGCTATCAAAAGGGTCTCAGGATTGGAATGGGAAGGAGTTGGATATCCCATCTCATGTCATAGGAAGAGTCTCAGGTTTGGTATTAGAAGCATTGAGATATCACATCTCATGCTATAGGAAGTGTCTCAGGATTGGAATGGGAAGGACTTGGATATCACATTTCATGCTATAGGTAGGGTCTCAAGTTTTATATTAGAAGCATTGAGATATCACATCTCATGCTATAGGAAGGGTCTGAGGATTGGAATGGGAAGGAGTTGGATATCACATTTCATGCTATGGGAAGGGTCTCAGGTTTGGTATAAGCAGTGAGATATCACATCTCATGCTATAGGAAGTGTCTCAGGATTGGAATGGGAAGGAGTTGGATATCACATCTCATGTTATAGGAAGGATCTCAGGTTTGGTATAAGCATTGAGATATCACATCTCTGCTATCGGAAGGGTCTCAGGATTGGAATGGGAAGGAGTTGGATATTCCCATCTCATGTTATAAGAAGGGTCTCAGGTTTGGTATTAGAAGCATTGAGATATCACATCTCATGCTATAGGAAGGGTCTCAGGATTGGAATGGGAAGGACTTGGATATCACATCTCATGCTATAGGGAGGGTCTCAAGTTTGATATTAGAAGCTTTGAGATATCACATCTCATGATATCGGAAGGGTCTCAGGATTGGAATGGGAAGGAGTTGGATATCACATCTCATGATAAAGGAAGGGTCTAAGGTTTGGAAGGGGAAGGATTTGGATATCACATCTCATGTTATATTACGGGTCTCAGGTTTGGTATTAGAAGCATTGAGATATCAAGTCTCATAGTATAGGAAGGGTCTCAGAATTGGAATGGGAAGGAGTTGGATATCACATCTCAAGCTATAGGAAGGGTCTCAGGATTGGAATGGGAAGGACTTGGATATCACATCTCATACTATAGGAAGGCTCTCAGGTTTGGAATGGGAAAGAGTTGGATATCACATTTCATGTTAGAGGTAGGATCTCAGGTTTGGTATTAGAGGCATTGAGATATCACATCTCATGCTATCAGAAGGGTCTCAGGAATGGAATGGGAAGGAGTTGGATATCACATCTCATGCTAAAGGGAGGGTCTCAGGTTTGGAAGGGGAAGGATTTGGATATCACATCTCATGTTATAGGAAGGATCTCAGGTTTGGTATTAGAAGCATTGAGATATCACATCTCATGCTATCGGAAGGATCTCAGGTTTGGTATTAGAAGCATTGAGATATCACATCTCATGCTATCAGAAGAGTCTCAGGATTGGAATAAGAAGGAGTTGGATATCACATCTCATGCTAAAGGGAGGGTCTCAGGTTTGGAAGGGGAAGGATTTGGATATCACATCTCATGTTATCGGAAGGATCTCACGTTTGGTATTAGAAGCATTGAGATATCACATCTCATGCTATCGGAAGGATCTCAGGTTTGGTATTAGAAGCATTGAGATATCACATCTCATGCTATCAGAAGAGTCTCAGGATTGGAATAGGAAGGAGTTGGATATCACATCTCATGCTAAAGGGAGGGTCTCAGGTTTGGAAGGGGAAGGATTTGGATATCACATCTCATGCTAAAGGAAGGGTCTCAGGATTGGAATGGGAAGGAGTTGGATATCACATCTCATGCTATAGGGAGGGTCTCAGGATTGGAATGGGAAGGACTTAGATATCACATATCATGCTATAGGGAGGGTCTCAGTTTTGATATTAGAAGCATTGAGATATCACATCTCATGCTATCGGAAGTGTCTCAGGATTGGAATGGGAAGGAGCTGGATATCACATCTCATGCTAAAGGAAGGGTCTCAGGTTTGGAACGGGAAGGATTTGGATATCACATCTCATGTTATAGGAAGGGTCTCAGGTTTGGTATAAGCATTGAGATATCACATCTCTGCTATCGGAAGAGTCTCAGGATTGGAATGGGAAGGAGTTGAATATCCCATCTCATGTTATAGGACGGGTCTCAGGTTTGTTATTAGAATCATTGAGATATCATATTGCATGCTGTAGGAAGGGTCTAAGGGTTGGAATGTGAAGGACTTGGATATCACATCTCATGCTATAGATAGGCTCTTAGGTTTGGAAAGGGAAGGAGTTGGATATCACATTTCATGTTAGAGGAAGGATCTCAGGTTTGGTATTAGAAGCATAGAGATATCACATCTCATGCTATAGGAAGGGTCTCAGGATTGGAATGGGAAGCAGTTGGATATCACATCTCATGCTATAGGAAGTGTCTCAGGATTGGAATGGGAAGGAGTTGGATATCACATCTCATGTTATAGGAAGGATCTCAGGTTTGGTATAAGCATTGAGGTATCACATGTCTGCTATCGGAAGGGTCTAAGGTTTGGAAGGGGAAGGATTTGGATATCACATCTCATGTTATAGGACGGGTCTCAGGTTTGGTATTAGAAGCATTGAGATATCAAGTCTCATGGTATAGGAAGGGTCTCAGAATTGGAATGGGAAGGAGTTGGATATCACATCTCAAGCTATAGGAAGGGTCCCAGGATTAGAATGGGAAGGAGTTTGATATCACATCTCATGCCATAGTATGGGTCTCAGGTTTGGTAGAAGCATTGGGATATCAGATCTCATGCTATCGGAAGGGTATCGGGATTGGATTTGGAAGGAGTTGGATATCCCATCTCATGCTATAGGAAGGGTCTCAGGTTGGAATGGGAAGGAGTTGGATATCACATGTCATGTTATAGGAAGGGTCTCAGGATTGGAATGGGAAGGACTTGGATATCACATCTCATGCTATAGGAAGGCTCTCAGGTTTGCAAGGGGAAAGAGTTGGATATCACATTTCATGTTAGAGGTAGGATCTCAGGTTTGGTATTAGAAGTATTGAGATATCACATCTCATGCGATCAGAAGGATCTCAGGTTTGGTATAGAAGCATTGAGATATCATATCTTATGCTATCAGAAGAGTCTCAGGATTGGAATGGGAAGGAGTTGGATATCACATCTCATGCTAAAGGGAGGGTCTCAGGTTTGGAAGATAAGGATTTGGATATCACATCTCATGTTATAGGAAGGATCTCAGGTTTGGTATTAGAAGCATTGAGATCATATCTCATGCTATAGGAAGGGTCCAGGATTGGAATGGAAGGAGTTGGATATCACATCTCATGTTATAGGAAGGATCTCAGGTTTGGTATTAGAAGCATTGAGACATCACATCTCATGCTATAGGAAGGGTCTCAGGATTGGAATGGGAAGGAGTTGAATATGACATCTCATGCCGTAGGAAGGGTCTCAGGTTTGGTATAAACATTGAGATATCACATCTCTGCTATCAAAAGGGTCTCAGGATTGGAATGGGAAGGAGTTGGATATCCCATCTCATGTTATAGGAAGAGTCTCAGGTTTGGTATTAGAAGCATTGAGATATCACATCTCATGCTATAGGAAGTGTCTCAGGATTGGAATGGGAAGGACTTGGATATCACATCTCATGCTATAGGTAGGGTCTCAAGTTTGATATTAGAAGCATTGAGATATCACATCTCATGCTATAGGAAGGGTCTGAGGATTGGAATGGGAAGGAGTTGGATATCACATCTCATGCTATGGGAAGGGTCTCAGGTTTGGTATAAGCAGTGAGATATCACATCTCATGCTATAGGAAGTGTCTCAGGATTGGAATGGGAAGGAGTTGGATATCACATCTCATGTTATAGGAAGGATCTCAGGTTTGGTATAAGCATTGAGATATCACATCTCTGCTATCGGAAGGGTCTCAGGATTGGAATGGGAAGGAGTTGGATATTCCCATCTCATGTTATAAGAAGGGTCTCAGGTTTGGTATTAGAAGCATTGAGATATCACAACTCATGCTATAGGAAGGGTCTCAGGATTGGAATGGGAAGGACTTGGATATCACATCTCATGCTATAGGGAGGGTCTCAAGTTTGATATTAGAAGCTTTGAGATATCACATCTCATGATATCGGAAGGGTCTCAGGATTGGAATGGGAAGGAGTTGGATATCACATCTCATGATAAAGGAAGGGTCTAAGGTTTGGAAGGGGAAGGATTTGGATATCACATCTCATGTTATATTACGGGTCTCAGGTTTGGTATTAGAAGCATTGAGATATCAAGTCTCATAGTATAGGAAGGGTCTCAGAATTGGAATGGGAAGGAGTTGGATATCACATCTCAAGCTATAGGAAGGGTCTCAGTATTGGAATGGGAAGGACTTGGATATCACATCTCATGCTATAGGAAGGCTCTCAGGTTTGGAAGGGGAAAGAGTTGGATATCACATTTCATGTTAGAGGTAGGATCTCAGGTTTGGTATTAGAGGCATTGAGATATCACATCTCATGCTATCAGAAGGGTCTCAGGAATGGAATGGGAAGGAGTTGGATATCACATCTCATGATAAAGGGAGGGTCTCAGGTTTGGAAGGGGAAGGATTTGGATATCACATCTCATGTTATAGGAAGGATCTCAGGTTTGGTATTAGAAGCATTGAGATATCACATCTCATGCTATCGGAAGGATCTCAGGTTTGGTATTAGAAGCATTGAGATATCACATCTCATGCTATCAGAAGAGTCTCAGGATTGGAATAGGAAGGAGTTGGATATCACATCTCATGCTAAAGGGAGGGTCTCAGGTTTGGAAGGGGAAGGATTTGGATATCACATCTCATGTTATCGGAAGGATCTCACGTTTGGTATTAGAAGTATTGAGATATCATATCTCATGCTATAGGAAGGGTCTCAGGATTGGAATGGGAAGGAGTTGGATATCACATCTCATGCTATAGGGAGGGTCTCAGGATTGGAATGGGAAGGACTTAGATATCACATATCATGCTATAGGGAGGGTCTCAGTTTTGATATTAGAAGCATTGAGATATCACATCTCATGCTATCGGAAGTGTCTCAGGATTGGAATGGGAAGGAGCTGGATATCACATCTCATGCTAAAGGAAGGGTCTCAGGTTTGGAACGGGAAGGATTTGGATATCACATCTCATGTTATAGGAAGGGTCTCAGGTTTGGTATAAGCATTGAGATATCACATCTCTGCTATCGGAAGAGTCTCAGGATTGGAATGGGAAGGAGTTGAATATCCCATCTCATGTTATAGGACGGGTCTCAGGTTTGTTATTAGAATCATTGAGATATCATATTGCATGCTATAGGAAGGGTCTAAGGGTTGGAATGTGAAGGACTTGGATATCACATCTCATGCTATAGATAGGCTCTTAGGTTTGGAAAGGGAAGGAGTTGGATATCACATTTCATGTTAGAGGAAGGATCTCAGGTTTGGTATTAGAAGCATAGAGATATCACATCTCATGCTATAGGAAGGGTCTCAGGATTGGAATGGGAAGCAGTTGGATATCACATCTCATGCTATAGGAAGTGTCTCAGGATTGGAATGGGAAGGACTTGGGTATCACATCTCATGCTATAGGGAGGGTCTCAAGTTTGATATTAGAAGCATTGAGATATCACATTTCATGATATCGGAAGGGTCTCAAGATTGGAATGGGAAGGAGTTGGCTATCACATCTCATGATAAAGGAAGGGTCTAAGGTTTGGAAGGGGAAGGATTTGGATATCACATCTCATGTTATAGGACGGGTCTCAGGTTTGGTATTAGAAGCATTGAGATATCAAGTCTCATGGTATAGGAAGGGTCTCAGAATTGGAATGGGAAGGAGTTGGATATCACATCTCAAGCTATAGGAAGGGTCTCAGGATTAGAATGGGAAGGAGTTTGATATCACATCTCATGCCATAGTATGGGTCTCAGGTTTGGTAGAAGCATTGGGATATCAGATCTCATGCTATCGGAAGGGTATCGGGATTGGATTTGGAAGGAGTTGGATATCCCATCTCATGCTATAGGAAGGGTCTCAGGTTGGAATGGGAAGGAGTTGGATATCACATCTCATGTTATAGGAAGGGTCTCAGGATTGGAATGGGAAGGACTTGGATATCACATCTCATGCTATAGGAAGGCTCTCAGGTTTGCAAGGGGAAAGAGTTGGATATCACATTTCATGTTAGAGGTAGGATCTCAGGTTTGGTATTAGAAGTATTGAGATATCACATCTCATGCTATCAGAAGGATCTCAGGTTTGGTAAAGAAGCATTGAGATATCATATCTTATGCTATCAGAAGAGTCTCAGGATTGGAATGGGAAGGAGTTGGATATCACATCTCATGCTAAAGGGAGGGTCTCAGGTTTGGAAGATAAGGATTTGGATATCACATCTCATGTTATAGGAAGGATCTCAGGTTTGGTATAAGCATTGAGATATCACATCTGTGCTATCGGAAGGGCCTCAGGATTGGAATGGGAAGGAGTTGGATATTCCCATCTCATGTTATAGGGAGGGTCTCAAGTTTGATATTAGAAGCATTGAGATATCACATTTCATGATATCGGAAGGGTCTCAAGATTGGAATGGGAAGGAGTTGGCTATCACATCTCATGATAAAGGAAGGGTCTAAGGTTTGGAAGGGGAAGGATTTGGATATCACATCTCATGTTATAGGACGGGTCTCAGGTTTGGTATTAGAAGCATTGAGATATCAAGTCTCATGGTATAGGAAGGGTCTCAGAATTGGAATGGGAAGGAGTTGGATATCACATCTCAAGCTATAGGAAGGGTCTCAGGATTAGAATGGGAAGGAGTTTGATATCACATCTCATGCCATAGTATGGGTCTCAGGTTTGGTAGAAGCATTGGGATATCAGATCTCATGCTATCGGAAGGGTATCGGGATTGGATTTGGAAGGAGTTGGATATCCCATCTCATGCTATAGGAAGGGTCTCAGGTTGGAATGGGAAGGAGTTGGATATCACATCTCATGTTATAGGAAGGGTCTCAGGATTGGAATGGGAAGGACTTGGATATCACATCTCATGCTATAGGAAGGCTCTCAGGTTTGCAAGGGGAAAGAGTTGGATATCACATTTCATGTTAGAGGTAGGATCTCAGGTTTGGTATTAGAAGTATTGAGATATCACATCTCATGCTATCAGAAGGATCTCAGGTTTGGTAAAGAAGCATTGAGATATCATATCTTATGCTATCAGAAGAGTCTCAGGATTGGAATGGGAAGGAGTTGGATATCACATCTCATGCTAAAGGGAGGGTCTCAGGTTTGGAAGATAAGGATTTGGATATCACATCTCATGTTATAGGAAGGATCTCAGGTTTGGTATTAGAAGTATTGAGATATCACATCTCATGCTATCGGAAGGATCTCAGGTTTGGTATAGAAGCATTGAGATATCATATCTTATGCTATCAGAAGGGTCTCAGGATTGGAATGGGAAGGAGTTGGATATCACATCTCATGCTAAAGAGAGGGTCTCAGGTTTGGAAGGGGAAGGATTTGGATATCACATCTCATGTTATAGGATGGATCCCAGGTTTGGTATTAGAAGTATTGAGATATCACATCTCATGTTATCGGAAGGATCTCAGGTTTGGTATTAGAAGTATTGAGATATCACCTCTCATGCTATAGGAAGGGTCTCAGGATTGGAATGGGAAGGAGTTGGATATCACATCTCATGCTAAAGGAAGGGTCTCAGGTTTGGTAGAAGCATTGAGATATCACATCTCATGCTATAGGAAGGGTCTCAGGATTGGAATGGGAAGGACTTAGATATCACATATCATGCTATAGGGAGGGTCTCAGTTTTGATATTAGAAGCATTGAGATATCACATCATGCTATCGGAAGTGTCTCAGGATTGGAATGGGAAGGAGCTGGATATCACATCTCATGCTAATGGAAGGGTCTCAGGTTTGGAACGGGAAGGAGTTGGATATCACATCTCATGTTATAGGAAGGGTCTCAGGTTTGGTATAAACATTGAGATATCACATCTCTGCTATCGGAAGTGTCTCAGAATTGGAATGGGAAGGAGTTGGATATCCCATCTCATGTTATAGGACGGGTCTCAGGTTTTTTATTAGAATCATTGAGATATCATATTGCATGCTGTAGGAAGGGTCTAAGGATTGGAATGGGAAGGACTTGGATATCACATCTCATGCTATAGATAGGCTCTCAGGTTTGGAAAGTGAAGGAGTTGGATATCACATTTCATGTTAGAGGAAGGATCTCAGGTTTGGTATTAGAGGCATTGAGATATCACATCTCAGGCTATAGGAAGGGTCTCAGGATTGGAATGGGAAGGAGTTGGATATCACATCTCATGCTATAGGAAGGGTCTCAGGTTTGGTATAAGCATTGAGATATCACATCTCATGCTATAGGAAGGGTCCAGGATTGGAATGGAAGGAGTTGGATATCACATCTCATGTTATAGGAAGGATCTCAGGTTTGGTATTAGAAGCATTGAGACATCACATCTCATGCTATAGGAAGGGTCTCATGATTGGAATGGGAAGGAGTTGGATATCACATCTCATGCTATAGGAAGGGTCTCAGGATTGGAATAGGAAGGAGTTGAATATGACATCTCATGCCGTAGGAAGGGTCTCAGGTTTGGTATAAACATTGAGATATCACATCTCTGCTATTGAAAGGGTCTCAGGATTGGAATGGAAAGGAGTTGGATATCCCATCTCATGTTATAGGAAGAGTCTCAGGTTTGGTATTAGAAGCATTGAGATATCACATCTCATGCTATAGGAAGTGTCTCAGGATTGGAATGGGAAGGACTTGGGTATCACATCTCATGCTATAGGGAGGGTCTCAAGTTTGATATTAGAAGCATTGAGATATCACATCTCATGCTATAGGAAGGGTCTCAGGATTGGAATGGGAAGGAGTTGGATATCACATCTCATGCTATAGGAAGGGTCTCAGGTTTGGTATAAGCAGTGAGATATCACATCTCATGCTATAGGAAGTGTCTCAGGATTGGAATGGGAAGGAGTTGGATATCACATCTCATGTTATAGGAAGGATCTCAGGTTTGGTATAAGCATTGAGATATCACATCTCTGCTATCGGAAGGGTCTAAGGTTTGGAAGGGGAAGGATTTGGATATCACATCTCATGTTATAGGACGGGTCTCAGGTTTGGTATTAGAAGCATTGAGATATCAAGTCTCATGGTATAGGAAGGGTCTCAGAATTGGAATGGGAAGGAGTTGGATATCACATCTCAAGCTATAGGAAGGGTCTCAGGATTAGAATGGGAAGGAGTTTGATATCACATCTCATGCCATAGTATGGGTCTCAGGTTTGGTAGAAGCATTGGGATATCAGATCTCATGCTATCGGAAGGGTATCGGGATTGGATTTGGAAGGAGTTGGATATCCCATCTCATGCTATAGGAAGGGTCTCAGGTTGGAATGGGAAGGAGTTGGATATCACATCTCATGTTATAGGAAGGGTCTCAGGATTGGAATGGGAAGGACTTGGATATCACATCTCATGCTATAGGAAGGCTCTCAGGTTTGCAAGGGGAAAGAGTTGGATATCACATTTCATGTTAGAGGTAGGATCTCAGGTTTGGTATTAGAAGTATTGAGATATCACATCTCATGCTATCAGAAGGATCTCAGGTTTGGTATAGAAGCATTGAGATATCATATCTTATGCTATCAGAAGAGTCTCAGGATTGGAATGGGAAGGAGTTGGATATGACATCTCATGCTAAAGGGAGGGTCTCAGGTTTGGAAGATAAGGATTTGGATATCACATCTCATGTTATAGGAAGGATCTCAGGTTTAGTATTAGAAGTATTGAGATATCACATCTCATGCTATCGGAAGGATCTCAGGTTTGGTATAGAAGCATTGAGATATCATATCTTATGCTATCAGAAGGGTCTCAGGATTGGAATGGGAAGGAGTTGAATATGACATCTCATGCCGTAGGAAGGGTCTCAGGTTTGGTATAAACATTGAGATATCACATCTCTGCTATCAAAAGGGTCTCAGGATTGGAATGGGAAGGAGTTGGATATCCCATCTCATGTTATAGGAAGAGTCTCAGGTTTGGTATTAGAAGCATTGAGATATCACATCTCATGCTATAGGAAGTGTCTCAGGATTGGAATGGGAAGGACTTGGATATCACATCTCATGCTATAGGTAGGGTCTCAAGTTTGATATTAGAAGCATTGAGATATCACATCTCATGCTATAGGAAGGGTCTGAGGATTGGAATGGGAAGGAGTTGGATATCACATCTCATGCTATGGGAAGGGTCTCAGGTTTGGTATAAGCAGTGAGATATCACATCTCATGCTATAGGAAGTGTCTCAGGATTGGAATGGGAAGGAGTTGGATATCACATCTCATGTTATAGGAAGGATCTCAGGTTTGGTATAAGCATTGAGATATCACATCTCTGCTATCGGAAGGGTCTCAGGATTGGAATGGGAAGGAGTTGGATATTCCCATCTCATGTTATAGGAAGGATCTCAGGTTTGGTATTAGAAGTATTGAGATATCACATCTCATGCTATAGGAAGGGTCTCAGGATTGGAATGGAAAGGAGTTGGATATCCCATCTCATGTTATAGGAAGAGTCTCAGGTTTGGTATTAGAAGCATTGAGATATCACATCTCATGATATCGGAAGGGTCTCAGGATTGGAATGGGAAGGAGTTGGATATCACATCTCATGATAAAGGAAGGGTCTAAGGTTTGGAAGGGGAAGGATTTGGATATCACATCTCATGTTATATTACGGGTCTCAGGTTTGGTATTAGAAGCATTGAGATATCAAGTCTCATAGTATAGGAAGGGTCTCAGAATTGGAATGGGAAGGAGTTGGATATCACATCTCAAGCTATAGGAAGGGTCTCAGGATTGGAATGGGAAGGACTTGGATATCACATCTCATGCTATAGGAAGGCTCTCAGGTTTGGAAGGGGAAAGAGTTGGATATCACATTTCATGTTAGAGGTAGGATCTCAGGTTTGGTATTAGAGGCATTGAGATATCACATCTCATGCTATCAGAAGGGTCTCAGGAATGGAATGGGAAGGAGTTGGATATCACATCTCATGCTAAAGGGAGGGTCTCAGGTTTGGAAGGGGAAGGATTTGGATATCACATCTCATGTTATAGGAAGGATCTCAGGTTTGGTATTAGAAGCATTGAGATATCACATCTCATGCTATCGGAAGGATCTCAGGTTTGGTATTAGAAGCATTGAGATATCACATCTCATGCTATCAGAAGAGTCTCAGGATTGGAATAGGAAGGAGTTGGATATCACATCTCATGCTAAAGGGAGGGTCTCAGGTTTGGGAGGGGAAGGATTTGGATATCACATCTCATGTTATCGGAAGGATCTCACGTTTGGTATTAGAAGTATTGAGATATCATATCTCATGCTATAGGAAGGGTCTCAGGATTGGAATGGGAAGGAGTTGGATATCACATCTCATGCTATAGGGAGGGTCTCAGGATTGGAATGGGAAGGACTTAGATATCACATATCATGCTATAGGGAGGGTCTCAGTTTTGATATTAGAAGCATTGAGATATCACATCTCATGCTATCGGAAGTGTCTCAGGATTGGAATGGGAAGGAGCTGGATATCACATCTCATGCTAAAGGAAGGGTCTCAGGTTTGGAACGGGAAGGATTTGGATATCACATCTCATGTTATAGGAAGGGTCTCAGGTTTGGTATAAGCATTGAGATATCACATCTCTGCTATCGGAAGAGTCTCAGGATTGGAATGGGAAGGAGTTGAATATCCCATCTCATGTTATAGGACGGGTCTCAGGTTTGTTATTAGAATCATTGAGATATCATATTGCATGCTGTAGGAAGGGTCTAAGGGTTGGAATGTGAAGGACTTGGATATCACATCTCATGCTATAGATAGGCTCTTAGGTTTGGAAAGGGAAGGAGTTGGATATCACATTTCATGTTAGAGGAAGGATCTCAGGTTTGGTATTAGAAGCATAGAGATATCACATCTCATGCTATAGGAAGGGTCTCAGGATTGGAATGGGAAGCAGTTGGATATCACATCTCATGCTATAGGAAGTGTCTCAGGATTGGAATGGGAAGGACTTGGGTATCACATCTCATGCTATAGGGAGGGTCTCAAGTTTGATATTAGAAGCATTGAGATATCACATCTCATGCTATAGGAAGGGTCTCAGGATTGGAATGGGAAGGAGTTGGATATCACATCTCATGCTATAGGAAGGGTCTCAGGTTTGGTATAAGCAGTGAGATATCACATCTCATGCTATAGGAAGTGTCTCAGGATTGGAATGGGAAGGAGTTGGATATCACATCTCATGTTATAGGAAGGATCTCAGGTTTGGTATAAGCATTGAGATATCACATCTGTGCTATCGGAAGGGTCTCAGGATTGGAATGGGAAGGAGTTGGATATTCCCATCTCATGTTATAGGGAGGGTCTCAAGTTTGATATTAGAAGCATTGAGATATCACATTTCATGATATCGGAAGGGTCTCAAGATTGGAATGGGAAGGAGTTGGCTATCACATCTCATGATAAAGGAAGGGTCTAAGGTTTGGAAGGGGAAGGATTTGGATATCACATCTCATGTTATAGGACGGGTCTCAGGTTTGGTATTAGAAGCATTGAGATATCACATCTCATGATAAAGGAAGGGTCTCAGAATTGGAATGGGAAGGAGTTGGATATCACATCTCAAGCTATAGGAAGGGTCTCAGGATTAGAATGGGAAGGAGTTTGATATCACATCTCATGCCATAGTATGGGTCTCAGGTTTGGTAGAAGCATTGGGATATCAGATCTCATGCTATCGGAAGGGTATCGGGATTGGATTTGGAAGGAGTTGGATATCCCATCTCATGCTATAGGAAGGGTCTCAGGTTGGAATGGGAAGGAGTTGGATATCACATCTCATGTTATAGGAAGGGTCTCAGGATTGGAATGGGAAGGACTTGGATATCACATCTCATGCTATAGGAAGGCTCTCAGGTTTGCAAGGGGAAAGAGTTGGATATCACATTTCATGTTAGAGGTAGGATCTCAGGTTTGGTATTAGAAGTATTGAGATATCACATCTCATGCTATCAGAAGGATCTCAGGTTTGGTATAGAAGCATTGAGATATCATATCTTATGCTATCAGAAGAGTCTCAGGATTGGAATGGGAAGGAGTTGGATATCACATCTCATGCTAAAGGGAGGGTCTCAGGTTTGGAAGATAAGGATTTGGATATCACATCTCATGTTATAGGAAGGATCTCAGGTTTGGTATTAGAAGTATTGAGATATCACATCTCATGCTATCGGAAGGGTCTGAGGATTGGAATGGGAAGGAGTTGGATATCACATCTCATGCTAAAGGGAGGGTCTCAGGTTTGGAAGATAAGGATTTGGATATCACATCTCATGTTATAGGAAGGATCTCAAGTTTGATATTAGAAGCATTGAGATATCACATCTCATGCTATAGGAAGGGTCTGAGGATTGGAATGGGAAGGAGTTGGATATCACATCTCATGCTATGGGAAGGGTCTCAGGTTTGGTATAAGCAGTGAGATATCACATCTCATGCTATAGGAAGTGTCTCAGGATTGGAATGGGAAGGAGTTGGATATCACATCTCATGTTATAGGAAGGATCTCAGGTTTGGTATTAGAAGTATTGAGATATCACATCTCATGCTATAGGAAGGGTCTCAGGATTGGAATGGAAAGGAGTTGGATATCCCATCTCATGTTATAGGAAGAGTCTCAGGTTGGGTATTAGAAGCATTGAGATATCACATCTCATGATATCGGAAGGGTCTCAGGATTGGAATGGGAAGGAGTTGGATATCACATCTCATGATAAAGGAAGGGTCTAAGGTTTGGAAGGGGAAGGATTTGGATATCACATCTCATGTTATATTACGGGTCTCAGGTTTGGTATTAGAAGCATTGAGATATCAAGTCTCATAGTATAGGAAGGGTCTCAGAATTGGAATGGAAAGGAGTTGGATATCCCATCTCATGTTATAGGAAGAGTCTCAGGTTTGGTATTAGAAGCATTGAGATATCACATCTCATGATATCGGAAGGGTCTCAGGATTGGAATGGGAAGGAGTTGGATATCACATCTCATGATAAAGGAAGGGTCTAAGGTTTGGAAGGGGAAGGATTTGGATATCACATCTCATGTTATATTACGGGTCTCAGGTTTGGTATTAGAAGCATTGAGATATCAAGTCTCATAGTATAGGAAGGGTCTCAGAATTGGAATGGGAAGGAGTTGGATATCACATCTCAAGCTATAGGAAGGGTCTCAGGATTGGAATGGGAAGGACTTGGATATCACATCTCATGCTATAGGAAGGCTCTCAGGTTTGGAAGGGGAAAGAGTTGGATATCACATTTCATGTTAGAGGTAGGATCTCAGGTTTGGTATTAGAGGCATTGAGATATCACATCTCATGCTATCAGAAGGGTCTCAGGAATGGAATGGGAAGGAGTTGGATATCACATCTCATGCTAAAGGGAGGGTCTCAGGTTTGGAAGGGGAAGGATTTGGATATCACATCTCATGTTATAGGAAGGATCTCAGGTTTGGTATTAGAAGCATTGAGATATCACATCTCATGCTATCGGAAGGATCTCAGGTTTGGTATTAGAAGCATTGAGATATCACATCTCATGCTATCAGAAGAGTCTCAGGATTGGAATAGGAAGGAGTTGGATATCACATCTCATGCTAAAGGGAGGGTCTCAGGTTTGGGAGGGGAAGGATTTGGATATCACATCTCATGTTATCGGAAGGATCTCACGTTTGGTATTAGAAGTATTGAGATATCATATCTCATGCTATAGGAAGGGTCTCAGGATTGGAATGGGAAGGAGTTGGATATCACATCTCATGCTATAGGGAGGGTCTCAGGATTGGAATGGGAAGGACTTAGATATCACATATCATGCTATAGGGAGGGTCTCAGTTTTGATATTAGAAGCATTGAGATATCACATCTCATGCTATCGGAAGTGTCTCAGGATTGGAATGGGAAGGAGCTGGATATCACATCTCATGCTAAAGGAAGGGTCTCAGGTTTGGAACGGGAAGGATTTGGATATCACATCTCATGTTATAGGAAGGGTCTCAGGTTTGGTATAAGCATTGAGATATCACATCTCTGCTATCGGAAGAGTCTCAGGATTGGAATGGGAAGGAGTTGAATATCCCATCTCATGTTATAGGACGGGTCTCAGGTTTGTTATTAGAATCATTGAGATATCATATTGCATGCTGTAGGAAGGGTCTAAGGGTTGGAATGTGAAGGACTTGGATATCACATCTCATGCTATAGATAGGCTCTTAGGTTTGGAAAGGGAAGGAGTTGGATATCACATTTCATGTTAGAGGAAGGATCTCAGGTTTGGTATTAGAAGCATAGAGATATCACATCTCATGCTATAGGAAGGGTCTCAGGATTGGAATGGGAAGCAGTTGGATATCACATCTCATGCTATAGGAAGTGTCTCAGGATTGGAATGGGAAGGACTTGGGTATCACATCTCATGCTATAGGGAGGGTCTCAAGTTTGATATTAGAAGCATTGAGATATCACATCTCATGCTATAGGAAGGGTCTCAGGATTGGAATGGGAAGGAGTTGGATATCACATCTCATGCTATAGGAAGGGTCTCAGGTTTGGTATAAGCAGTGAGATATCACATCTCATGCTATAGGAAGTGTCTCAGGATTGGAATGGGAAGGAGTTGGATATCACATCTCATGTTATAGGAAGGATCTCAGGTTTGGTATAAGCATTGAGATATCACATCTGTGCTATCGGAAGGGTCTCAGGATTGGAATGGGAAGGAGTTGGATATTCCCATCTCATGTTATAGGGAGGGTCTCAAGTTTGATATTAGAAGCATTGAGATATCACATTTCATGATATCGGAAGGGTCTCAAGATTGGAATGGGAAGGAGTTGGCTATCACATCTCATGATAAAGGAAGGGTCTAAGGTTTGGAAGGGGAAGGATTTGGATATCACATCTCATGTTATAGGACGGGTCTCAGGTTTGGTATTAGAAGCATTGAGATATCACATCTCATGATAAAGGAAGGGTCTCAGAATTGGAATGGGAAGGAGTTGGATATCACATCTCAAGCTATAGGAAGGGTCTCAGGATTAGAATGGGAAGGAGTTTGATATCACATCTCATGCCATAGTATGGGTCTCAGGTTTGGTAGAAGCATTGGGATATCAGATCTCATGCTATCGGAAGGGTATCGGGATTGGATTTGGAAGGAGTTGGATATCCCATCTCATGCTATAGGAAGGGTCTCAGGTTGGAATGGGAAGGAGTTGGATATCACATCTCATGTTATAGGAAGGGTCTCAGGATTGGAATGGGAAGGACTTGGATATCACATCTCATGCTATAGGAAGGCTCTCAGGTTTGCAAGGGGAAAGAGTTGGATATCACATTTCATGTTAGAGGTAGGATCTCAGGTTTGGTATTAGAAGTATTGAGATATCACATCTCATGCTATCAGAAGGATCTCAGGTTTGGTATAGAAGCATTGAGATATCATATCTTATGCTATCAGAAGAGTCTCAGGATTGGAATGGGAAGGAGTTGGATATCACATCTCATGCTAAAGGGAGGGTCTCAGGTTTAGAAGATAAGGATTTGGATATCACATCTCATGTTATAGGAAGGATCTCAGGTTTGGTATTAGAAGTATTGAGATATCACATCTCATGCTATCGGAAGGGTCTGAGGATTGGAATGGGAAGGAGTTGGATATCACATCTCATGCTAAAGGGAGGGTCTCAGGTTTGGAAGATAAGGATTTGGATATCACATCTCATGTTATAGGAAGGATCTCAAGTTTGATATTAGAAGCATTGAGATATCACATCTCATGCTATAGGAAGGGTCTGAGGATTGGAATGGGAAGGAGTTGGATATCACATCTCATGCTATGGGAAGGGTCTCAGGTTTGGTATAAGCAGTGAGATATCACATCTCATGCTATAGGAAGTGTCTCAGGATTGGAATGGGAAGGAGTTGGATATCACATCTCATGTTATAGGAAGGATCTCAGGTTTGGTATTAGAAGTATTGAGATATCACATCTCATGCTATAGGAAGGGTCTCAGGATTGGAATGGAAAGGAGTTGGATATCCCATCTCATGTTATAGGAAGAGTCTCAGGTTTGGTATTAGAAGCATTGAGATATCACATCTCATGATATCGGAAGGGTCTCAGGATTGGAATGGGAAGGAGTTGGATATCACATCTCATGATAAAGGAAGGGTCTAAGGTTTGGAAGGGGAAGGATTTGGATATCACATCTCATGTTATATTACGGGTCTCAGGTTTGGTATTAGAAGCATTGAGATATCAAGTCTCATAGTATAGGAAGGGTCTCAGAATTGGAATGGGAAGGAGTTGGATATCACATCTCAAGCTATAGGAAGGGTCTCAGGATTGGAATGGGAAGGACTTGGATATCACATCTCATGCTATAGGAAGGCTCTCAGGTTTGGAAGGGGAAAGAGTTGGATATCACATTTCATGTTAGAGGTAGGATCTCAGGTTTGGTATTAGAGGCATTGAGATATCACATCTCATGCTATCAGAAGGGTCTCAGGAATGGAATGGGAAGGAGTTGGATATCACATCTCATGCTAAAGGGAGGGTCTCAGGTTTGGAAGGGGAAGGATTTGGATATCACATCTCATGTTATAGGAAGGATCTCAGGTTTGGTATTAGAAGCATTGAGATATCACATCTCATGCTATCGGAAGGATCTCAGGTTTGGTATTAGAAGCATTGAGATATCACATCTCATGCTATCAGAAGAGTCTCAGGATTGGAATAGGAAGGAGTTGGATATCACATCTCATGCTAAAGGGAGGGTCTCAGGTTTGGGAGGGGAAGGATTTGGATATCACATCTCATGTTATCGGAAGGATCTCACGTTTGGTATTAGAAGTATTGAGATATCATATCTCATGCTATAGGAAGGGTCTCAGGATTGGAATGGGAAGGAGTTGGATATCACATCTCATGCTATAGGGAGGGTCTCAGGATTGGAATGGGAAGGACTTAGATATCACATATCATGCTATAGGGAGGGTCTCAGTTTTGATATTAGAAGCATTGAGATATCACATCTCATGCTATCGGAAGTGTCTCAGGATTGGAATGGGAAGGAGCTGGATATCACATCTCATGCTAAAGGAAGGGTCTCAGGTTTGGAACGGGAAGGATTTGGATATCACATCTCATGTTATAGGAAGGGTCTCAGGTTTGGTATAAGCATTGAGATATCACATCTCTGCTATCGGAAGAGTCTCAGGATTGGAATGGGAAGGAGTTGAATATCCCATCTCATGTTATAGGACGGGTCTCAGGTTTGTTATTAGAATCATTGAGATATCATATTGCATGCTGTAGGAAGGGTCTAAGGGTTGGAATGTGAAGGACTTGGATATCACATCTCATGCTATAGATAGGCTCTTAGGTTTGGAAAGGGAAGGAGTTGGATATCACATTTCATGTTAGAGGAAGGATCTCAGGTTTGGTATTAGAAGCATAGAGATATCACATCTCATGCTATAGGAAGGGTCTCAGGATTGGAATGGGAAGCAGTTGGATATCACATCTCATGCTATAGGAAGTGTCTCAGGATTGGAATGGGAAGGACTTGGGTATCACATCTCATGCTATAGGGAGGGTCTCAAGTTTGATATTAGAAGCATTGAGATATCACATCTCATGCTATAGGAAGGGTCTCAGGATTGGAATGGGAAGGGGTTGGATATCACATCTCATGCTATAGGAAGGGTCTCAGGTTTGGTATAAGCAGTGAGATATCACATCTCATGCTATAGGAAGTGTCTCAGGATTGGAATGGGAAGGAGTTGGATATCACATCTCATGTTATAGGAAGGATCTCAGGTTTGGTATAAGCATTGAGATATCACATCTGTGCTATCGGAAGGGTCTCAGGATTGGAATGGGAAGGAGTTGGATATTCCCATCTCATGTTATAGGGAGGGTCTCAAGTTTGATATTAGAAGCATTGAGATATCACATTTCATGATATCGGAAGGGTCTCAAGATTGGAATGGGAAGGAGTTCGCTATCACATCTCATGATAAAGGAAGGGTCTAAGGTTTGGAAGGGGAAGGATTTGGATATCACATCTCATGTTATAGGACGGGTCTCAGGTTTGGTATTAGAAGCATTGAGATATCACATCTCATGATAAAGGAAGGGTCTCAGAATTGGAATGGGAAGGAGTTGGATATCACATCTCAAGCTATAGGAAGGGTCTCAGGATTAGAATGGGAAGGAGTTTGATATCACATCTCATGCCATAGTATGGGTCTCAGGTTTGGTAGAAGCATTGGGATATCAGATCTCATGCTATCGGAAGGGTATCGGGATTGGATTTGGAAGGAGTTGGATATCCCATCTCATGCTATAGGAAGGGTCTCAGGTTGGAATGGGAAGGAGTTGGATATCACATCTCATGTTATAGGAAGGGTCTCAGGATTGGAATGGGAAGGACTTGGATATCACATCTCATGCTATAGGAAGGCTCTCAGGTTTGCAAGGGGAAAGAGTTGGATATCACATTTCATGTTAGAGGTAGGATCTCAGGTTTGGTATTAGAAGTATTGAGATATCACATCTCATGCTATCAGAAGGATCTCAGGTTTGGTATAGAAGCATTGAGATATCATATCTTATGCTATCAGAAGAGTCTCAGGATTGGAATGGGAAGGAGTTGGATATCACATCTCATGCTAAAGGGAGGGTCTCAGGTTTGGAAGATAAGGATTTGGATATCACATCTCATGTTATAGGAAGGATCTCAGGTTTGGTATTAGAAGTATTGAGATATCACATCTCATGCTATCGGAAGGATCTCAGGTTTGGTATAGAAGCATTGAGATATCATATCTTATGCTATCAGAAGGGTCTCAGGATTGGAATGGGAAGGAGTTGGATATCACATCTCATGCTAAAGGGAGGGTCTCAGGTTTGGAAGGGGAAGGATTTGGATATCACATCTCATGTTATAGGATGGATCCCAGGTTTGGTATTAGAAGTATTGAGATATCACATCTCATGTTATCGGAAGGATCTCAGGTTTGGTATTAGAAGTATTGAGATATCACCTCTCATGCTATAGGAAGGGTCTCAGGATTGGAATGGGAAGGAGTTGGATATCACATCTCATGCTAAAGGAAGGGTCTCAGGTTTGGTAGAAGCATTGAGATATCACATCTCATGCTATAGGAAGGGTCTCAGGATTGGAATGGGAAGGACTTAGATATCACATATCATGCTATAGGGAGGGTCTCAGTTTTGATATTAGAAGCATTGAGATATCACATCTCATGCTATCGGAAGTGTCTCAGGATTGGAATGGGAAGGAGCTGGATATCACATCTCATGCTAAAGGAAGGGTCTCAGGTTTGGAACGGGAAGGAGTTGGATATCACATCTCATGTTATAGGAAGGGTCTCAGGTTTGGTACAAACATTGAGATATCACATCTCTGCTATCGGAAGTGTCTCAGAATTGGAATGGGAAGGATTTGGATATCCCATCTCATGTTATAGGACGGGTCTCAGGTTTTTTATTAGAATCATTGAGATATCATATTGCATGCTGTAGGAAGGGTCTAAGGATTGGAATGGGAAGGACTTGGATATCACATCTCATGCTATAGATAGGCTCTCAGGTTTGGAAAGTGAAGGAGTTGGATATCACATTTCATGTTAGAGGAAGGATCTCAGGTTTGGTATTAGAGGCATTGAGATATCACATCTCAGGCTATAGGAAGGGTCTCAGGATTGGAATGGGAAGGAGTTGGATATCACATCTCATGCTATAGGAAGGGTCTCAGGTTTGGTATAAGCATTGAGATATCACATCTCATGCTATAGGAAGGGTCCAGGATTGGAATGGAAGGAGTTGGATATCACATCTCATGTTATAGGAAGGATCTCAGGTTTGGTATTAGAAGCATTGAGACATCACATCTCATGCTATAGGAAGGGTCTCATGATTGGAATGGGAAGGAGTTGGATATCACATCTCATGCTATAGGAAGGGTCTCAGGATTGGAATGGGAAGGAGTTGAATATGACATCTCATGCCGTAGGAAGGGTCTCAGGTTTGGTATAAACATTGAGATATCACATCTCTGCTATCGAAAGGGTCTCAGGATTGGAATGGAAAGGAGTTGGATATCCCATCTCATGTTATAGGAAGAGTCTCAGGTTTGGTATTAGAAGCATTGAGATATCACATCTCATGCTATAGGAAGTGTCTCAGGATTGGAATGGGAAGGACTTGGGTATCACATCTCATGCTATAGGGAGGGTCTCAAGTTTGATATTAGAAGCATTGAGATATCACATCTCATGCTATAGGAAGGGTCTCAGGATTGGAATGGGAAGGAGTTGGATATCACATCTCATGCTATAGGAAGGGTCTCAGGTTTGGTATAAGCAGTGAGATATCACATCTCATGCTATAGGAAGTGTCTCAGGATTGGAATGGGAAGGAGTTGGATATCACATCTCATGTTATAGGAAGGATCTCAGGTTTGGTATAAGCATTGAGATATCACATCTCTGCTATCGGAAGGGTCTAAGGTTTGGAAGGGGAAGGATTTGGATATCACATCTCATGTTATAGGACGGGTCTCAGGTTTGGTATTAGAAGCATTGAGATATCAAGTCTCATGGTATAGGAAGGGTCTCAGAATTGGAATGGGAAGGAGTTGGATATCACATCTCAAGCTATAGGAAGGGTCTCAGGATTAGAATGGGAAGGAGTTTGATATCACATCTCATGCCATAGTATGGGTCTCAGGTTTGGTAGAAGCATTGGGATATCAGATCTCATGCTATCGGAAGGGTATCGGGATTGGATTTGGAAGGAGTTGGATATCCCATCTCATGCTATAGGAAGGGTCTCAGGTTGGAATGGGAAGGAGTTGGATATCACATCTCATGTTATAGGAAGGGTCTCAGGATTGGAATGGGAAGGACTTGGATATCACATCTCATGCTATAGGAAGGCTCTCAGGTTTGCAAGGGGAAAGAGTTGGATATCACATTTCATGTTAGAGGTAGGATCTCAGGTTTGGTATTAGAAGTATTGAGATATCACATCTCATGCTATCAGAAGGATCTCAGGTTTGGTATAGAAGCATTGAGATATCATATCTTATGCTATCAGAAGAGTCTCAGGATTGGAATGGGAAGGAGTTGGATATCACATCTCATGCTAAAGGGAGGGTCTCAGGTTTGGAAGATAAGGATTTGGATATCACATCTCATGTTATAGGAAGGATCTCAGGTTTGGTATTAGAAGTATTGAGATATCACATCTCATGCTATCGGAAGGATCTCAGGTTTGGTATAGAAGCATTGAGATATCATATCTTATGCTATCAGAAGGGTCTCAGGATTGGAATGGGAAGGATTTGGATATCACATCTCATGCTAAAGGGAGGGTCTCAGGTTTGGAAGGGGAAGGATTTGGATATCACATCTCATGTTATAGGATGGATCTCAGGTTTGGTATTAGAAGTATTGAGATATCACATCTCATGTTATCGGAAGGATCTCAGGTTTGGTATTAGAAGTATTGAGATATCACCTCTCATGCTATAGGAAGGGTCTCAGGATTGGAATGGGAAGGAGTTGGATATCACATCTCATGCTAAAGGAAGGGTCTCAGGTTTGGTAGAAGCATTGAGATATCACATCTCATGCTATAGGAAGGGTCTCAGGATTGGAATGGGAAGGACTTAGATATCACATATCATGCTATAGGGAGGGTCTCAGTTTTGATATTAGAAGCATTGAGATATCACATCTCATGCTATCGGAAGTGTCTCAGGATTGGAATGGGAAGGAGCTGGATATCACATCTCATGCTAAAGGAAGGGTCTCAGGTTTGGAACGGGAAGGAGTTGGATATCACATCTCATGTTATAGGAAGGGTCTCAGGTTTGGTATAAACATTGAGATATCACATCTCTGCTTTCGGAAGTGTCTCAGGATTGGAATGGGAAGGAGTTGGATATCCATCTCATGTTATAGGACGGGTCTCAGGTTTTTTATTAGAATCATTGAGATATCATATTGCATGCTGTAGGAAGGGTCTAAGGATTGGAATGGGAAGGACTTGGATATCACATCTCATGCTATAGATAGGCTCTCAGGTTTGGAAAGTGAAGGAGTTGGAAATCACATTTCATGTTAGAGGAAGGATCTCAGGTTTGGTATTAGAGGCATTCAGATATCACATCTCAGGCTATAGGAAGGGTCTCAGGATTGGAATGGGAAGGAGTTGGATATCACATCTCATGCTATAGGAAGGGTCTCAGGTTTGGTATAAGCATTGAGATATCACATCTCATGCTATAGGAAGGGTCCAGGATTGGAATGGAAGGAGTTGGATATCACATCTCATGTTATAGGAAGGATCTCAGGTTTGGTATTAGAAGCATTGAGACATCACATCTCATGCTATAGGAAGGGTCTCAGGATTGGAATGGGAAGGAGTTGGATATCACATCTCATGCTATAGGAAGGGTCTCAGGATTGGAATGGGAAGGAGTTGAATATGACATCTCATGCCGTAGGAAGGGTCTCAGGTTTGGTATAAACATTGAGATATCACATCTCTGCTATCAAAAGGGTCTCAGGATTGGAATGGGAAGGAGTTGGATATCCCATCTCATGTCATAGGAAGAGTCTCAGGTTTGGTATTAGAAGCATTGAGATATCACATCTCATGCTATAGGAAGTGTCTCAGGATTGGAATGGGAAGGACTTGGATATCACATTTCATGCTATAGGTAGGGTCTCAAGTTTTATATTAGAAGCATTGAGATATCACATCTCATGCTATAGGAAGGGTCTGAGGATTGGAATGGGAAGGAGTTGGATATCACATTTCATGCTATGGGAAGGGTCTCAGGTTTGGTATAAGCAGTGAGATATCACATCTCATGCTATAGGAAGTGTCTCAGGATTGGAATGGGAAGGAGTTGGATATCACATCTCATGTTATAGGAAGGATCTCAGGTTTGGTATAAGCATTGAGATATCACATCTCTGCTATCGGAAGGGTCTCAGGATTGGAATGGGAAGGAGTTGGATATTCCCATCTCATGTTATAAGAAGGGTCTCAGGTTTGGTATTAGAAGCATTGAGATATCACATCTCATGCTATAGGAAGGGTCTCAGGATTGGAATGGGAAGGACTTGGATATCACATCTCATGCTATAGGGAGGGTCTCAAGTTTGATATTAGAAGCTTTGAGATATCACATCTCATGATATCGGAAGGGTCTCAGGATTGGAATGGGAAGGAGTTGGATATCACATCTCATGATAAAGGAAGGGTCTAAGGTTTGGAAGGGGAAGGATTTGGATATCACATCTCATGTTATATTACGGGTCTCAGGTTTGGTATTAGAAGCATTGAGATATCAAGTCTCATAGTATAGGAAGGGTCTCAGAATTGGAATGGGAAGGAGTTGGATATCACATCTCAAGCTATAGGAAGGGTCTCAGGATTGGAATGGGAAGGACTTGGATATCACATCTCATGCTATAGGAAGGCTCTCAGGTTTGGAATGGGAAAGAGTTGGATATCACATTTCATGTTAGAGGTAGGATCTCAGGTTTGGTATTAGAGGCATTGAGATATCACATCTCATGCTATCAGAAGGGTCTCAGGAATGGAATGGGAAGGAGTTGGATATCACATCTCATGCTAAAGGGAGGGTCTCAGGTTTGGAAGGGGAAGGATTTGGATATCACATCTCATGTTATAGGAAGGATCTCAGGTTTGGTATTAGAAGCATTGAGATATCACATCTCATGCTATCGGAAGGATCTCAGGTTTGGTATTAGAAGCATTGAGATATCACATCTCATGCTATCAGAAGAGTCTCAGGATTGGAATAAGAAGGAGTTGGATATCACATCTCATGCTAAAGGGAGGGTCTCAGGTTTGGAAGGGGAAGGATTTGGATATCACATCTCATGTTATCGGAAGGATCTCACGTTTGGTATTAGAAGCATTGAGATATCACATCTCATGCTATCGGAAGGATCTCAGGTTTGGTATTAGAAGCATTGAGATATCACATCTCATGCTATCAGAAGAGTCTCAGGATTGGAATAGGAAGGAGTTGGATATCACATCTCATGCTAAAGGGAGGGTCTCAGGTTTGGAAGGGGAAGGATTTGGATATCACATCTCATGCTAAAGGAAGGGTCTCAGGATTGGAATGGGAAGGAGTTGGATATCACATCTCATGCTATAGGGAGGGTCTCAGGATTGGAATGGGAAGGACTTAGATATCACATATCATGCTATAGGGAGGGTCTCAGTTTTGATATTAGAAGCATTGAGATATCACATCTCATGCTATCGGAAGTGTCTCAGGATTGGAATGGGAAGGAGCTGGATATCACATCTCATGCTAAAGGAAGGGTCTCAGGTTTGGAACGGGAAGGATTTGGATATCACATCTCATGTTATAGGAAGGGTCTCAGGTTTGGTATAAGCATTGAGATATCACATCTCTGCTATCGGAAGAGTCTCAGGATTGGAATGGGAAGGAGTTGAATATCCCATCTCATGTTATAGGACGGGTCTCAGGTTTGTTATTAGAATCATTGAGATATCATATTACATGCTGTAGGAAGGGTCTAAGGGTTGGAATGTGAAGGACTTGGATATCACATCTCATGCTATAGATAGGCTCTTAGGTTTGGAAAGGGAAGGAGTTGGATATCACATTTCATGTTAGAGGAAGGATCTCAGGTTTGGTATTAGAAGCATAGAGATATCACATCTCATGCTATAGGAAGGGTCTCAGGATTGGAATGGGAAGCAGTTGGATATCACATCTCATGCTATAGGAAGTGTCTCAGGATTGGAATGGGAAGGACTTGGGTATCACATCTCATGCTATAGGGAGGGTCTCAAGTTTGATATTAGAAGCATTGAGATATCACATCTCATGCTATAGGAAGGGTCTCAGGATTGGAATGGGAAGGAGTTGGATATCACATCTCATGCTATAGGAAGGGTCTCAGGTTTGGTATAAGCAGTGAGATATCACATCTCATGCTATAGGAAGTGTCTCAGGATTGGAATGGGAAGGAGTTGGATATCACATCTCATGTTATAGGAAGGATCTCAGGTTTGGTATAAGCATTGAGATATCACATCTCTGCTATCAGAAAGGTCTCAGGATTGGAATGGGAAGGAGTTGGATATTCCCATCTCATGTTATAGGGAGGGTCTCAAGTTTGATATTAGAAGCATTGAGATATCACATTTCATGATATCGGAAGGGTCTCAAGATTGGAATGGGAAGGAGTTGGCTATCACATCTCATGATAAAGGAAGGGTCTAAGGTTTGGAAGGGGAAGGATTTGGATATCACATCTCATGTTATAGGACGGGTCTCAGGTTTGGTATTAGAAGCATTGAGATATCAAGTCTCATGGTATAGGAAGGGTCTGAGAATTGGAATGGGAAGGAGTTGGATATCACATCTCAAGCTATAGGAAGGGTCTCAGGATTAGAATGGGAAGGAGTTTGATATCACATCTCATGCCATAGTATGGGTCTCAGGTTTGGTAGAAGCATTGGGATATCAGATCTCATGCTATCGGAAGGGTATCGGGATTGGATTTGGAAGGAGTTGGATATCCCATCTCATGCTATAGGAAGGGTCTCAGGTTGGAATGGGAAGGAGTTGGATATCACATCTCATGTTATAGGAAGGGTCTCAGGATTGGAATGGGAAGGACTTGGATATCACATCTCATGCTATAGGAAGGCTCTCAGGTTTGCAAGGGGAAAGAGTTGGATATCACATTTCATGTTAGAGGTAGGATCTCAGGTTTGGTATTAGAAGTATTGAGATATCACATCTCATGCTATCAGAAGGATCTCAGGTTTGGTATAGAAGCATTGAGATATCATATCTTATGCTATCAGAAGAGTCTCAGGATTGGAATGGGAAGGAGTTGGATATCACATATCATGCTAAAGGGAGGGTCTCAGGTTTGGAAGATAAGGATTTGGATATCACATCTCATGTTATAAGAAGGATCTCAGGTTTGGTATTAGAAGTATTGAGATATCACATCTCATGCTATCGAAAGGATCTCAGGTTTGGTATAGAAGCATTGAGATATCATATCTTATGCTATCAGAAGGGTCTCAGGATTGGAATGGGAAGGAGTTGGATATCACATCTCATGCTAAAGGGAGGGTCTCAGGTTTGGAAGGGGAAGGATTTGGATATCACATCTCATGTTATAGGATGGATCTCAGGTTTGGTATTAGAAGTATTGAGATATCACATCTCATGTTATAGGAAGGATCTCAGGTTTGGTATAAGCATTGAGATATCACATCTGTGCTATCGGAAGGGCCTCAGGATTGGAATGGGAAGGAGTTGGATATTCCCATCTCATGTTATAGGGAGGGTCTCAAGTTTGATATTAGAAGCATTGAGATATCACATTTCATGATATCGGAAGGGTCTCAAGATTGGAATGGGAAGGAGTTGGCTATCACATCTCATGATAAAGGAAGGGTCTAAGGTTTGGAAGGGGAAGGATTTGGATATCACATCTCATGTTATAGGACGGGTCTCAGGTTTGGTATTAGAAGCATTGAGATATCAAGTCTCATGGTATAGGAAGGGTCTCAGAATTGGAATGGGAAGGAGTTGGATATCACATCTCAAGCTATAGGAAGGGTCTCAGGATTAGAATGGGAAGGAGTTTGATATCACATCTCATGCCATAGTATGGGTCTCAGGTTTGGTAGAAGCATTGGGATATCAGATCTCATGCTATCGGAAGGGTATCGGGATTGGATTTGGAAGGAGTTGGATATCCCATCTCATGCTATAGGAAGGGTCTCAGGTTGGAATTGGAAGGAGTTGGATATCACATCTCATGTTATAGGAAGGGTCTCAGGATTGGAATGGGAAGGACTTGGATATCACATCTCATGCTATAGGAAGGCTCTCAGGTTTGCAAGGGGAAAGAGTTGGATATCACATTTCATGTTAGAGGTAGGATCTCAGGTTTGGTATTAGAAGTATTGAGATATCACATCTCATGCTATCAGAAGGATCTCAGGTTTGGTAAAGAAGCATTGAGATATCATATCTTATGCTATCAGAAGAGTCTCAGGATTGGAATGGGAAGGAGTTGGATATCACATCTCATGCTAAAGGGAGGGTCTCAGGTTTGGAAGATAAGGATTTGGATATCACATCTCATGTTATAGGAAGGATCTCAGGTTTGGTATTAGAAGTATTGAGATATCACATCTCATGCTATCGGAAGGATCTCAGGTTTGGTATAGAAGCATTGAGATATCATATCTTATGCTATCAGAAGGGTCTCAGGATTGGAATGGGAAGGAGTTGGATATCACATCTCATGCTAAAGGGAGGGTCTCAGGTTTGGAAGGGGAAGGATTTGGATATCACATCTCATGTTATAGGATGGATCCCAGGTTTGGTATTAGAAGTATTGAGATATCACATCTCATGTTATCGGAAGGATCTCAGGTTTGGTATTAGAAGTATTGAGATATCACCTCTCATGCTATAGGAAGGGTCTCAGGATTGGAATGGGAAGGAGTTGGATATCACATCTCATGCTAAAGGAAGGGTCTCAGGTTTGGTAGAAGCATTGAGATATCACATCTCATGCTATAGGAAGGGTCTCAGGATTGGAATGGGAAGGACTTAGATATCACATATCATGCTATAGGGAGGGTCTCAGTTTTGATATTAGAAGCATTGAGATATCACATCATGCTATCGGAAGTGTCTCAGGATTGGAATGGGAAGGAGCTGGATATCACATCTCATGCTAATGGAAGGGTCTCAGGTTTGGAACGGGAAGGAGTTGGATATCACATCTCATGTTATAGGAAGGGTCTCAGGTTTGGTATAAACATTGAGATATCACATCTCTGCTATCGGAAGTGTCTCAGAATTGGAATGGGAAGGAGTTGGATATCCCATCTCATGTTATAGGACGGGTCTCAGGTTTTTTATTAGAATCATTGAGATATCATATTGCATGCTGTAGGAAGGGTCTAAGGATTGGAATGGGAAGGACTTGGATATCACATCTCATGCTATAGATAGGCTCTCAGGTTTGGAAAGTGAAGGAGTTGGATATCACATTTCATGTTAGAGGAAGGATCTCAGGTTTGGTATTAGAGGCATTGAGATATCACATCTCAGGCTATAGGAAGGGTCTCAGGATTGGAATGGGAAGGAGTTGGATATCACATCTCATGCTATAGGAAGGGTCTCAGGTTTGGTATAAGCATTGAGATATCACATCTCATGCTATAGGAAGGGTCCAGGATTGGAATGGAAGGAGTTGGATATCACATCTCATGTTATAGGAAGGATCTCAGGTTTGGTATTAGAAGCATTGAGACATCACATCTCATGCTATAGGAAGGGTCTCATGATTGGAATGGGAAGGAGTTGGATATCACATCTCATGCTATAGGAAGGGTCTCAGGATTGGAATGGGAAGGAGTTGAATATGACATCTCATGCCGTAGGAAGGGTCTCAGGTTTGGTATAAACATTGAGATATCACATCTCTGCTATTGAAAGGGTCTCAGGATTGGAATGGAAAGGAGTTGGATATCCCATCTCATGTTATAGGAAGAGTCTCAGGTTTGGTATTAGAAGCATTGAGATATCACATCTCATGCTATAGGAAGTGTCTCAGGATTGGAATGGGAAGGACTTGGGTATCACATCTCATGCTATAGGGAGGGTCTCAAGTTTGATATTAGAAGCATTGAGATATCACATCTCATGCTATAGGAAGGGTCTCAGGATTGGAATGGGAAGGAGTTGGATATCACATCTCATGCTATAGGAAGGGTCTCAGGTTTGGTATAAGCAGTGAGATATCACATCTCATGCTATAGGAAGTGTCTCAGGATTGGAATGGGAAGGAGTTGGATATCACATCTCATGTTATAGGAAGGATCTCAGGTTTGGTATAAGCATTGAGATATCACATCTCTGCTATCGGAAGGGTCTAAGGTTTGGAAGGGGAAGGATTTGGATATCACATCTCATGTTATAGGACGGGTCTCAGGTTTGGTATTAGAAGCATTGAGATATCAAGTCTCATGGTATAGGAAGGGTCTCAGAATTGGAATGGGAAGGAGTTGGATATCACATCTCAAGCTATAGGAAGGGTCTCAGGATTAGAATGGGAAGGAGTTTGATATCACATCTCATGCCATAGTATGGGTCTCAGGTTTGGTAGAAGCATTGGGATATCAGATCTCATGCTATCGGAAGGGTATCGGGATTGGATTTGGAAGGAGTTGGATATCCCATCTCATGCTATAGGAAGGGTCTCAGGTTGGAATGGGAAGGAGTTGGATATCACATCTCATGTTATAGGAAGGGTCTCAGGATTGGAATGGGAAGGACTTGGATATCACATCTCATGCTATAGGAAGGCTCTCAGGTTTGCAAGGGGAAAGAGTTGGATATCACATTTCATGTTAGAGGTAGGATCTCAGGTTTGGTATTAGAAGTATTGAGATATCACATCTCATGCTATCAGAAGGATCTCAGGTTTGGTATAGAAGCATTGAGATATCATATCTTATGCTATCAGAAGAGTCTCAGGATTGGAATGGGAAGGAGTTGGATATGACATCTCATGCTAAAGGGAGGGTCTCAGGTTTGGAAGATAAGGATTTGGATATCACATCTCATGTTATAGGAAGGATCTCAGGTTTGGTATTAGAAGTATTGAGATATCACATCTCATGCTATCGGAAGGATCTCAGGTTTGGTATAGAAGCATTGAGATATCATATCTTATGCTATCAGAAGGGTCTCAGGATTGGAATGGGAAGGAGTTGAATATGACATCTCATGCCGTAGGAAGGGTCTCAGGTTTGGTATAAACATTGAGATATCACATCTCTGCTATCAAAAGGGTCTCAGGATTGGAATGGGAAGGAGTTGGATATCCCATCTCATGTTATAGGAAGAGTCTCAGGTTTGGTATTAGAAGCATTGAGATATCACATCTCATGCTATAGGAAGTGTCTCAGGATTGGAATGGGAAGGACTTGGATATCACATCTCATGCTATAGGTAGGGTCTCAAGTTTGATATTAGAAGCATTGAGATATCACATCTCATGCTATAGGAAGGGTCTGAGGATTGGAATGGGAAGGAGTTGGATATCACATCTCATGCTATGGGAAGGGTCTCAGGTTTGGTATAAGCAGTGAGATATCACATCTCATGCTATCGGAAGGGTCTCAGGATTGGAATGGGAAGGAGTTGGATATTCCCATCTCATGTTATAAGAAGGGTCTCAGGTTTGGTATTAGAAGCATTGAGATATCACAACTCATGCTATAGGAAGGGTCTCAGGATTGGAATGGGAAGGACTTGGATATCACATCTCATGCTATAGGGAGGGTCTCAAGTTTGATATTAGAAGCTTTGAGATATCACATCTCATGATATCGGAAGGGTCTCAGGATTGGAATGGGAAGGAGTTGGATATCACATCTCATGATAAAGGAAGGGTCTAAGGTTTGGAAGGGGAAGGATTTGGATATCACATCTCATGTTATATTACGGGTCTCAGGTTTGGTATTAGAAGCATTGAGATATCAAGTCTCATAGTATAGGAAGGGTCTCAGAATTGGAATGGGAAGGAGTTGGATATCACATCTCAAGCTATAGGAAGGGTCTCAGGATTGGAATGGGAAGGACTTGGATATCACATCTCATGCTATAGGAAGGCTCTCAGGTTTGGAAGGGGAAAGAGTTGGATATCACATTTCATGTTAGAGGTAGGATCTCAGGTTTGGTATTAGAGGCATTGAGATATCACATCTCATGCTATCAGAAGGGTCTCAGGAATGGAATGGGAAGGAGTTGGATATCACATCTCATGCTAAAGGGAGGGTCTCAGGTTTGGAAGGGGAAGGATTTGGATATCACATCTCATGTTATAGGAAGGATCTCAGGTTTGGTATTAGAAGCATTGAGATATCACATCTCATGCTATCGGAAGGATCTCAGGTTTGGTATTAGAAGCATTGAGATATCACATCTCATGCTATCAGAAGAGTCTCAGGATTGGAATAGGAAGGAGTTGGATATCACATCTCATGCTAAAGGGAGGGTCTCAGGTTTGGAAGGGGAAGGATTTGGATATCACATCTCATGTTATCGGAAGGATCTCACGTTTGGTATTAGAAGTATTGAGATATCATATCTCATGCTATAGGAAGGGTCTCAGGATTGGAATGGGAAGGAGTTGGATATCACATCTCATGCTATAGGGAGGGTCTCAGGATTGGAATGGGAAGGACTTAGATATCACATATCATGCTATAGGGAGGGTCTCAGTTTTGATATTAGAAGCATTGAGATATCACATCTCATGCTATCGGAAGTGTCTCAGGATTGGAATGGGAAGGAGCTGGATATCACATCTCATGCTAAAGGAAGGGTCTCAGGTTTGGAACGGGAAGGATTTGGATATCACATCTCATGTTATAGGAAGGGTCTCAGGTTTGGTATAAGCATTGAGATATCACATCTCTGCTATCGGAAGAGTCTCAGGATTGGAATGGGAAGGAGTTGAATATCCCATCTCATGTTATAGGACGGGTCTCAGGTTTGTTATTAGAATCATTGAGATATCATATTGCATGCTGTAGGAAGGGTCTAAGGGTTGGAATGTGAAGGACTTGGATATCACATCTCATGCTATAGATAGGCTCTTAGGTTTGGAAAGGGAAGGAGTTGGATATCACATTTCATGTTAGAGGAAGGATCTCAGGTTTGGTATTAGAAGCATAGAGATATCACATCTCATGCTATAGGAAGGGTCTCAGGATTGGAATGGGAAGCAGTTGGATATCACATCTCATGCTATAGGAAGTGTCTCAGGATTGGAATGGGAAGGACTTGGGTATCACATCTCATGCTATAGGGAGGGTCTCAAGTTTGATATTAGAAGCATTGAGATATCACATCTCATGCTATAGGAAGGGTCTCAGGATTGGAATGGGAAGGAGTTGGATATCACATCTCATGCTATAGGAAGGGTCTCAGGTTTGGTATAAGCAGTGAGATATCACATCTCATGCTATAGGAAGTGTCTCAGGATTGGAATGGGAAGGAGTTGGATATCACATCTCATGTTATAGGAAGGATCTCAGGTTTGGTATAAGCATTGAGATATCACATCTGTGCTATCGGAAGGGTCTCAGGATTGGAATGGGAAGGAGTTGGATATTCCCATCTCATGTTATAGGGAGGGTCTCAAGTTTGATATTAGAAGCATTGAGATATCACATTTCATGATATCGGAAGGGTCTCAAGATTGGAATGGGAAGGAGTTGGCTATCACATCTCATGATAAAGGAAGGGTCTAAGGTTTGGAAGGGGAAGGATTTGGATATCACATCTCATGTTATAGGACGGGTCTCAGGTTTGGTATTAGAAGCATTGAGATATCACATCTCATGATAAAGGAAGGGTCTCAGAATTGGAATGGGAAGGAGTTGGATATCACATCTCAAGCTATAGGAAGGGTCTCAGGATTAGAATGGGAAGGAGTTTGATATCACATCTCATGCCATAGTATGGGTCTCAGGTTTGGTAGAAGCATTGGGATATCAGATCTCATGCTATCGGAAGGGTATCGGGATTGGATTTGGAAGGAGTTGGATATCCCATCTCATGCTATAGGAAGGGTCTCAGGTTGGAATGGGAAGGAGTTGGATATCACATCTCATGTTATAGGAAGGGTCTCAGGATTGGAATGGGAAGGACTTGGATATCACATCTCATGCTATAGGAAGGCTCTCAGGTTTGCAAGGGGAAAGAGTTGGATATCACATTTCATGTTAGAGGTAGGATCTCAGGTTTGGTATTAGAAGTATTGAGATATCACATCTCATGCTATCAGAAGGATCTCAGGTTTGGTATAGAAGCATTGAGATATCATATCTTATGCTATCAGAAGAGTCTCAGGATTGGAATGGGAAGGAGTTGGATATCACATCTCATGCTAAAGGGAGGGTCTCAGGTTTGGAAGATAAGGATTTGGATATCACATCTCATGTTATAGGAAGGATCTCAGGTTTGGTATTAGAAGTATTGAGATATCACATCTCATGCTATCGGAAGGATCTCAGGTTTGGTATAGAAGCATTGAGATATCATATCTTATGCTATCAGAAGGGTCTCAGGATTGGAATGGGAAGGAGTTGGATATCACATCTCATGCTAAAGGGAGGGTCTCAGGTTTGGAAGGGGAAGGATTTGGATATCACATCTCATGTTATAGGATGGATCCCAGGTTTGGTATTAGAAGTATTGAGATATCACATCTCATGTTATCGGAAGGATCTCAGGTTTGGTATTAGAAGTATTGAGATATCACCTCTCATGCTATAGGAAGGGTCTCAGGATTGGAATGGGAAGGAGTTGGATATCACATCTCATGCTAAAGGAAGGGTCTCAGGTTTGGTAGAAGCATTGAGATATCACATCTCATGCTATAGGAAGGGTCTCAGGATTGGAATGGGAAGGACTTAGATATCACATATCATGCTATAGGGAGGGTCTCACTTTTGATATTAGAAGCATTGAGATATCACATCTCATGCTATCGGAAGTGTCTCAGGATTGGAATGGGAAGGAGCTGGATATCACATCTCATGCTAAAGGAAGGGTCTCAGGTTTGGAACGGGAAGGAGTTGGATATCACATCTCATGTTATAGGAAGGGTCTCAGGTTTGGTATAAACATTGAGATATCACATCTCTGCTTTCGGAAGTGTCTCAGGATTGGAATGGGAAGGAGTTGGATATCCATCTCATGTTATAGGACAGGTCTCAGGTTTTTTATTAGAATCATTGAGATATCATATTGCATGCTGTAGGAAGGGTCTAAGGATTGGAATGGGAAGGACTTGGATATCACATCTCATGCTATAGATAGGCTCTCAGGTTTGGAAAGTGAAGGAGTTGGAAATCACATTTCATGTTAGAGGAAGGATCTCAGGTTTGGTATTAGAGGCATTCAGATATCACATCTCAGGCTATAGGAAGGGTCTCAGGATTGGAATGGGAAGGAGTTGGATATCACATCTCATGCTATAGGAAGGGTCTCAGGTTTGGTATAAGCATTGAGATATCACATCTCATGCTATAGGAAGGGTCCAGGATTGGAATGGAAGGAGTTGGATATCACATCTCATGTTATAGGAAGGATCTCAGGTTTGGTATTAGAAGCATTGAGACATCACATCTCATGCTATAGGAAGGGTCTCAGGATTGGAATGGGAAGGAGTTGGATATCACATCTCATGCTATAGGAAGGGTCTCAGGATTGGAATGGGAAGGAGTTGAATATGACATCTCATGCCGTAGGAAGGGTCTCAGGTTTGGTATAAACATTGAGATATCACATCTCTGCTATCAAAAGGGTCTCAGGATTGGAATGGGAAGGAGTTGGATATCCCATCTCATGTCATAGGAAGAGTCTCAGGTTTGGTATTAGAAGCATTGAGATATCACATCTCATGCTATAGGAAGTGTCTCAGGATTGGAATGGGAAGGACTTGGATATCACATTTCATGCTATAGGTAGGGTCTCAAGTTTGATATTAGAAGCATTGAGATATCACATCTCATGCTATAGGAAGGGTCTGAGGATTGGAATGGGAAGGAGTTGGATATCACATTTCATGCTATGGGAAGGGTCTCAGGTTTGGTATAAGCAGTGAGATATCACATCTCATGCTATAGGAAGTGTCTCAGGATTGGAATGGGAAGGAGTTGGATATCACATCTCATGTTATAGGAAGGATCTCAGGTTTGGTATAAGCATTGAGATATCACATCTCTGCTATCGGAAGGGTCTCAGGATTGGAATGGGAAGGAGTTGGATATTCCCATCTCATGTTATAAGAAGGGTCTCAGGTTTGGTATTAGAAGCATTGAGATATCACATCTCATGCTATAGGAAGGGTCTCAGGATTGGAATGGGAAGGACTTGGATATCACATCTCATGCTATAGGGAGGGTCTCAAGTTTGATATTAGAAGCTTTGAGATATCACATCTCATGATATCGGAAGGGTCTCAGGATTGGAATGGGAAGGAGTTGGATATCACATCTCATGATAAAGGAAGGGTCTAAGGTTTGGAAGGGGAAGGATTTGGATATCACATCTCATGTTATATTACGGGTCTCAGGTTTGGTATTAGAAGCATTGAGATATCAAGTCTCATAGTATAGGAAGGGTCTCAGAATTGGAATGGGAAGGAGTTGGATATCACATCTCAAGCTATAGGAAGGGTCTCAGGATTGGAATGGGAAGGACTTGGATATCACATCTCATGCTATAGGAAGGCTCTCAGGTTTGGAAGGGGAAAGAGTTGGATATCACATTTCATGTTAGAGGTAGGATCTCAGGTTTGGTATTAGAGGCATTGAGATATCACATCTCATGCTATCAGAAGGGTCTCAGGAATGGAATGGGAAGGAGTTGGATATCACATCTCATGCTAAAGGGAGGGTCTCTGGTTTGGAAGGGGAAGGATTTGGATATCACATCTCATGTTATAGGAAGGATCTCAGGTTTGGTATTAGAAGCATTGAGATATCACATCTCATGCTATCGGAAGGATCTCAGGTTTGGTATTAGAAGCATTGAGATATCACATCTCATGCTATCAGAAGAGTCTCAGGATTGGAATAGGAAGGAGTTGGATATCACATCTCATGCTAAAGGGAGGGTCTCAGGTTTGGAAGGGGAAGGATTTGGATATCACATCTCATGTTATCGGAAGGATCTCACGTTTGGTATTAGAAGCATTGAGATATCACATCTCATGCTATCGGAAGGATCTCAGGTTTGGTATTAGAAGCATTGAGATATCACATCTCATGCTATCAGAAGAGTCTCAGGATTGGAATAGGAAGGAGTTGGATATCACATCTCATGCTAAAGGGAGGGTCTCAGGTTTGGAAGGGGAAGGATTTGGATATCACATCTCATGCTAAAGGAAGGGTCTCAGGATTGGAATGGGAAGGAGTTGGATATCACATCTCATGCTATAGGGAGGGTCTCAGGATTGGAATGGGAAGGACTTAGATATCACATATCATGCTATAGGGAGGGTCTCAGTTTTGATATTAGAAGCATTGAGATATCACATCTCATGCTATCGGAAGTGTCTCAGGATTGGAATGGGAAGGAGCTGGATATCACATCTCATGCTAAAGGAAGGGTCTCAGGTTTGGAACGGGAAGGATTTGGATATCACATCTCATGTTATAGGAAGGGTCTCAGGTTTGGTATAAGCATTGAGATATCACATCTCTGCTATCGGAAGAGTCTCAGGATTGGAATGCGAAGGAGTTGAATATCCCATCTCATGTTATAGGACGGGTCTCAGGTTTGTTATTAGAATCATTGAGATATCATATTGCATGCTGTAGGAAGGGTCTAAGGGTTGGAATGTGAAGGACTTGGATATCACATCTCATGCTATAGATAGGCTCTTAGGTTTGGAAAGGGAAGGAGTTGGATATCACATTTCATGTTAGAGGAAGGATCTCAGGTTTGGTATTAGAAGCATAGAGATATCACATCTCATGCTATAGGAAGGGTCTCAGGATTGGAATGGGAAGCAGTTGGATATCACATCTCATGCTATAGGAAGTGTCTCAGGATTGGAATGGGAAGGACTTGGGTATCACATCTCATGCTATAGGGAGGGTCTCAAGTTTGATATTAGAAGCATTGAGATATCACATCTCATGCTATAGGAAGGGTCTCAGGATTGGAATGGGAAGGAGTTGGATATCACATCTCATGCTATAGGAAGGGTCTCAGGTTTGGTATAAGCAGTGAGATATCACATCTCATGCTATAGGAAGTGTCTCAGGATTGGAATGGGAAGGAGTTGGATATCACATCTCATGTTATAGGAAGGATCTCAGGTTTGGTATAAGCATTGAGATATCACATCTCTGCTATCAGAAAGGTCTCAGGATTGGAATGGGAAGGAGTTGGATATTCCCATCTCATGTTATAGGGAGGGTCTCAAGTTTGATATTAGAAGCATTGAGATATCACATTTCATGATATCGGAAGGGTCTCAAGATTGGAATGGGAAGGAGTTGGCTATCACATCTCATGATAAAGGAAGGGTCTAAGGTTTGGAAGGGGAAGGATTTGGATATCACATCTCATGTTATAGGACGGGTCTCAGGTTTGGTATTAGAAGCATTGAGATATCAAGTCTCATGGTATAGGAAGGGTCTCAGAATTGGAATGGGAAGGAGTTGGATATCACATCTCAAGCTATAGGAAGGGTCTCAGGATTAGAATGGGAAGGAGTTTGATATCACATCTCATGCCATAGTATGGGTCTCAGGTTTGGTAGAAGCATTGGGATATCAGATCTCATGCTATCGGAAGGGTATCGGGATTGGATTTGGAAGGAGTTGGATATCCCATCTCATGCTATAGGAAGGGTCTCAGGTTGGAATGGGAAGGAGTTGGATATCACATCTCATGTTATAGGAAGGGTCTCAGGATTGGAATGGGAAGGACTTGGATATCACATCTCATGCTATAGGAAGGCTCTCAGGTTTGCAAGGGGAAAGAGTTGGATATCACATTTCATGTTAGAGGTAGGATCTCAGGTTTGGTATTAGAAGTATTGAGATATCACATCTCATGCTATCAGAAGGATCTCAGGTTTGGTATAGAAGCATTGAGATATCATATCTTATGCTATCAGAAGAGTCTCAGGATTGGAATGGGAAGGAGTTGGATATCACATATCATGCTAAAGGGAGGGTCTCAGGTTTGGAAGATAAGGATTTGGATATCACATCTCATGTTATAAGAAGGATCTCAGGTTTGGTATTAGAAGTATTGAGATATCACATCTCATGCTATCGAAAGGATCTCAGGTTTGGTATAGAAGCATTGAGATATCATATCTTATGCTATCAGAAGGGTCTCAGGATTGGAATGGGAAGGAGTTGGATATCACATCTCATGCTAAAGGGAGGGTCTCAGGTTTGGAAGGGGAAGGATTTGGATATCACATCTCATGTTATAGGATGGATCTCAGGTTTGGTATTAGAAGTATTGAGATATCACATCTCATGTTATCGGAAGGATCTCAGGTTTGGTATTAGAAGTATTGAGATATCACCTCTCATGCTATAGGAAGGGTCTCAGGATTGGAATGGGAAGGAGTTGGATATCACATCTCATGCTAAAGGAAGGGTCTCAGGTTTGGTAGAAGCATTGAGATATCACATCTCATGCTATAGGAAGGGTCTCAGGATTGGAATGGGAAGGACTTAGATATCACATATCATGCTATAGGGAGGGTCTCAGTTTTGATATTAGAAGCATTGAGATATCACATCTCATGCTATCGGAAGTGTCTCAGGATTGGAATGGGAAGGAGCTGGATATCACATCTCATGCTAAAGGAAGGGTCTCAGGTTTGGAACGGGAAGGAGTTGGATATCACATCTCATGTTATAGGAAGGGTCTCAGGTTTGGTATAAGCAGTGAGATATCACATCTCATGCTATAGGAAGTGTCTCAGGATTGGAATGGGAAGGAGTTGGATATCACATCTCATGTTATAGGAAGGATCTCAGGTTTGGTATAAGCATTGAGATATCACATCTCTGCTATCGGAAGGGTCTAAGGTTTGGAAGGGGAAGGATTTGGATATCACATCTCATGTTATAGGACGGGTCTCAGGTTTGGTATTAGAAGCATTGAGATATCAAGTCTCATGGTATAGGAAGGGTCTCAGAATTGGAATGGGAAGGAGTTGGATATCACATCTCAAGCTATAGGAAGGGTCTCAGGATTAGAATGGGAAGGAGTTTGATATCACATCTCATGCCATAGTATGGGTCTCAGGTTTGGTAGAAGCATTGGGATATCAGATCTCATGCTATCGGAAGGGTATCGGGATTGGATTTGGAAGGAGTTGGATATCCCATCTCATGCTATAGGAAGGGTCTCAGGTTGGAATGGGAAGGAGTTGGATATCACATCTCATGCTATAGGGAGGGTCTCAAGTTTGATATTAGAAGCATTGAGATATCACATCTCATGCTATAGGAAGGGTCTCAGGATTGGAATGGGAAGGAGTTGGATATCACATCTCATGCTATAGGAAGGGTCTCAGGTTTGGTATAAGCAGTGAGATATCACATCTCATGCTATAGGAAGTGTCTCAGGATTGGAATGGGAAGGAGTTGGATATCACATCTCATGTTATAGGAAGGATCTCAGGTTTGGTATAAGCATTGAGATATCACATCTCTGCTATCGGAAGGGTCTAAGGTTTGGAAGGGGAAGGATTTGGATATCACATCTCATGTTATAGGACGGGTCTCAGGTTTGGTATTAGAAGCATTGAGATATCAAGTCTCATGGTATAGGAAGGGTCTCAGAATTGGAATGGGAAGGAGTTGGATATCACATCTCAAGCTATAGGAAGGGTCTCAGGATTAGAATGGGAAGGAGTTTGATATCACATCTCATGCCATAGTATGGGTCTCAGGTTTGGTAGAAGCATTGGGATATCAGATCTCATGCTATCGGAAGGGTATCGGGATTGGATTTGGAAGGAGTTGGATATCCCATCTCATGCTATAGGAAGGGTCTCAGGTTGGAATGGGAAGGAGTTGGATATCACATCTCATGTTATAGGAAGGGTCTCAGGATTGGAATGGGAAGGACTTGGATATCACATCTCATGCTATAGGAAGGCTCTCAGGTTTGCAAGGGGAAAGAGTTGGATATCACATTTCATGTTAGAGGTAGGATCTCAGGTTTGGTATTAGAAGTATTGAGATATCACATCTCATGCTATCAGAAGGATCTCAGGTTTGGTATAGAAGCATTGAGATATCATATCTTATGCTATCAGAAGAGTCTCAGGATTGGAATGGGAAGGAGTTGGATATCACATCTCATGCTAAAGGGAGGGTCTCAGGTTTGGAAGATAAGGATTTGGATATCACATCTCATATTATAGGAAGGATCTCAGGTTTGGTATTAGAAGTATTGAGATATCACATCTCATGCTATCGGAAGGATCTCAGGTTTGGTATAGAAGCATTGAGATATCATATCTTATGCTATCAGAAGGGTCTCAGGATTGGAATGGGAAGGATTTGGATATCACATCTCATGCTAAAGGGAGGGTCTCAGGTTTGGAAGGGGAAGGATTTGGATATCACATCTCATGTTATAGGATGGATCTCAGGTTTGGTATTAGAAGTATTGAGATATCACATCTCATGTTATCGGAAGGATCTCAGGTTTGGTATTAGAAGTATTGAGATATCACCTCTCATGCTATAGGAAGGGTCTAAGGATTGGAATGGGAAGGAGTTGGATATCACATCTCATGCTAAAGGAAGGGTCTCAGGTTTGGTAGAAGCATTGAGATATCACATCTCATGCTATAGGAAGGGTCTCAGGATTGGAATGGGAAGGACTTAGATATCACATATCATGCTATAGGGAGGGTCTCAGTTTTGATATTAGAAGCATTGAGATATCACATCTCATGCTATCGGAAGTGTCTCAGGATTGGAATGGGAAGGAGCTGGATATCACATCTCATGCTAAAGGAAGGGTCTCAGGTTTGGAACGGGAAGGAGTTGGATATCACATCTCATGTTATAGGAAGGGTCTCAGGTTTGGTATAAACATTGAGATATCACATCTCTGCTTTCGGAAGTGTCTCAGGATTGGAATGGGAAGGAGTTGGATATCCATCTCATGTTATAGGACGGGTCTCAGGTTTTTTATTAGAATCATTGAGATATCATATTGCATGCTGTAGGAAGGGTCTAAGGATTGGAATGGGAAGGACTTGGATATCACATCTCATGCTATAGATAGGCTCTCAGGTTTGGAAAGTGAAGGAGTTGGAAATCACATTTCATGTTAGAGGAAGGATCTCAGGTTTGGTATTAGAGGCATTCAGATATCACATCTCAGGCTATAGGAAGGGTCTCAGGATTGGAATGGGAAGGAGTTGGATATCACATCTCATGCTATAGGAAGGGTCTCAGGTTTGGTATAAGCATTGAGATATCACATCTCATGCTATAGGAAGGGTCCAGGATTGGAATGGAAGGAGTTGGATATCACATCTCATGTTATAGGAAGGATCTCAGGTTTGGTATTAGAAGCATTGAGACATCACATCTCATGCTATAGGAAGGGTCTCAGGATTGGAATGGGAAGGAGTTGGATATCACATCTCATGCTATAGGAAGGGTCTCAGGATTGGAATGGGAAGGAGTTGAATATGACATCTCATGCCGTAGGAAGGGTCTCAGGTTTGGTATAAACATTGAGATATCACATCTCTGCTATCAAAAGGGTCTCAGGATTGGAATGGGAAGGAGTTGGATATCCCATCTCATGTCATAGGAAGAGTCTCAGGTTTGGTATTAGAAGCATTGAGATATCACATCTCATGCTATAGGAAGTGTCTCAGGATTGGAATGGGAAGGACTTGGATATCACATCTCATGCTATAGGTAGGGTCTCAAGTTTGATATTAGAAGCATTGAGATATCACATCTCATGCTATAGGAAGGGTCTGAGGATTGGAATGGGAAGGAGTTGGATATCACATTTCATGCTATGGGAAGGGTCTCAGGTTTGGTATAAGCAGTGAGATATCACATCTCATGCTATAGGAAGTGTCTCAGGATTGGAATGGGAAGGAGTTGGATATCACATCTCATGTTATAGGAAGGATCTCAGGTTTGGTATAAGCATTGAGATATCACATCTCTGCTATCGGAAGGGTCTCAGGATTGGAATGGGAAGGAGTTGGATATTCCCATCTCATGTTATAAGAAGGGTCTCAGGTTTGGTATTAGAAGCATTGAGATATCACATCTCATGCTATAGGAAGGGTCTCAGGATTGGAATGGGAAGGACTTGGATATCACATCTCATGCTATAGGGAGGGTCTCAAGTTTGATATTAGAAGCTTTGAGATATCACATCTCATGATATCGGAAGGGTCTCAGGATTGGAATGGGAAGGAGTTGGATATCACATCTCATGATAAAGGAAGGGTCTAAGGTTTGGAAGGGGAAGGATTTGGATATCACATCTCATGTTATATTACGGGTCTCAGGTTTGGTATTAGAAGCATTGAGATATCAAGTCTCATAGTATAGGAAGGGTCTCAGAATTGGAATGGGAAGGAGTTGGATATCACATCTCATGCTATAGGAAGGCTCTCAGGTTTGGAAGGGGAAAGAGTTGGATATCACATTTCATGTTAGAGGTAGGATCTCAGGTTTGGTATTAGAGGCATTGAGATATCACATCTCATGCTATCAGAAGGGTCTCAGGAATGGAATGGGAAGGAGTTGGATATCACATCTCATGCTAAAGGGAGGGTCTCAGGTTTGGAAGGGGAAGGATTTGGATATCACATCTCATGTTATAGGAAGGATCTCAGGTTTGGTATTAGAAGCATTGAGATATCACATCTCATGCTATCGGAAGGATCTCAGGTTTGGTATTAGAAGCATTGAGATATCACATCTCATGCTATCAGAAGAGTCTCAGGATTGGAATAGGAAGGAGTTGGATATCACATCTCATGCTAAAGGGAGGGTCTCAGGTTTGGAAGGGGAAGGATTTGGATATCACATCTCATGTTATCGGAAGGATCTCACGTTTGGTATTAGAAGTATTGAGATATCATATCTCATGCTATAGGAAGGGTCTCAGGATTGGAATGGGAAGGAGTTGGATATCACATCTCATGCTATAGGGAGGGTCTCAGGATTGGAATGGGAAGGACTTAGATATCACATATCATGCTATAGGGAGGGTCTCAGTTTTGATATTAGAAGCATTGAGATATCACATCTCATGCTATCGGAAGTGTCTCAGGATTGGAATGGGAAGGAGCTGGATATCACATCTCATGCTAAAGGAAGGGTCTCAGGTTTGGAACGGGAAGGATTTGGATATCACATCTCATGTTATAGGAAGGGTCTCAGGTTTGGTATAAGCATTGAGATATCACATCTCTGCTATCGGAAGAGTCTCAGGATTGGAATGGGAAGGAGTTGAATATCCCATCTCATGTTATAGGACGGGTCTCAGGTTTGTTATTAGAATCATTGAGATATCATATTGCATGCTGTAGGAAGGGTCTAAGGGTTGGAATGTGAAGGACTTGGATATCACATCTCATGCTATAGATAGGCTCTTAGGTTTGGAAAGGGAAGGAGTTGGATATCACATTTCATGTTAGAGGAAGGATCTCAGGTTTGGTATTAGAAGCATAGAGATATCACATCTCATGCTATAGGAAGGGTCTCAGGATTGGAATGGGAAGCAGTTGGATATCACATCTCATGCTATAGGAAGTGTCTCAGGATTGGAATGGGAAGGACTTGGGTATCACATCTCATGCTATAGGGAGGGTCTCAAGTTTGATATTAGAAGCATTGAGATATCACATCTCATGCTATAGGAAGGGTCTCAGGATTGGAATGGGAAGGAGTTGGATATCACATCTCATGCTATAGGAAGGGTCTCAGGTTTGGTATAAGCAGTGAGATATCACATCTCATGCTATAGGAAGTGTCTCAGGATTGGAATGGGAAGGAGTTGGATATCACATCTCATGTTATAGGAAGGATCTCAGGTTTGGTATAAGCATTGAGATATCACATCTGTGCTATCGGAAGGGTCTCAGGATTGGAATGGGAAGGAGTTGGATATTCCCATCTCATGTTATAGGGAGGGTCTCAAGTTTGATATTAGAAGCATTGAGATATCACATTTCATGATATCGGAAGGGTCTCAAGATTGGAATGGGAAGGAGTTGGCTATCACATCTCATGATAAAGGAAGGGTCTAAGGTTTGGAAGGGGAAGGATTTGGATATCACATCTCATGTTATAGGACGGGTCTCAGGTTTGGTATTAGAAGCATTGAGATATCAAGTCTCATGGTATAGGAAAGGTCTCAGAATTGGAATGGGAAGGAGTTGGATATCACATCTCAAGCTATAGGAAGGGTCTCAGGATTAGAATGGGAAGGAGTTTGATATCACATCTCATGCCATAGTATGGGTCTCAGGTTTGGTAGAAGCATTGGGATATCAGATCTCATGCTATCGGAAGGGTATCGGGATTGGATTTGGAAGGAGTTGGATATCCCATCTCATGCTATAGGAAGGGTCTCAGGTTGGAATGGGAAGGAGTTGGATATCACATCTCATGTTATAGGAAGGGTCTCAGGATTGGAATGGGAAGGACTTGGATATCACATCTCATGCTATAGGAAGGCTCTCAGGTTTGCAAGGGGAAAGAGTTGGATATCACATTTCATGTTAGAGGTAGGATCTCAGGTTTGGTATTAGAAGTATTGAGATATCACATCTCATGCTATCAGAAGGATCTCAGGTTTGGTATAGAAGCATTGAGATATCATATCTTATGCTATCAGAAGAGTCTCAGGATTGGAATGGGAAGGAGTTGGATATCACATATCATGCTAAAGGGAGGGTCTCAGGTTTGGAAGATAAGGATTTGGATATCACATCTCATGTTATAAGAAGGATCTCAGGTTTGGTATTAGAAGTATTGAGATATCACATCTCATGCTATCGAAAGGATCTCAGGTTTGGTATAGAAGCATTGAGATATCATATCTTATGCTATCAGAAGGGTCTCAGGATTGGAATGGGAAGGAGTTGGATATCACATCTCATGCTAAAGGGAGGGTCTCAGGTTTGGAAGGGGAAGGATTTGGATATCACATCTCATGTTATAGGATGGATCTCAGGTTTGGTATTAGAAGTATTGAGATATCACATCTCATGTTATCGGAAGGATCTCAGGTTTGGTATTAGAAGTATTGAGATATCACCTCTCATGCTATAGGAAGGGTCTCAGGATTGGAATGGGAAGGAGTTGGATATCACATCTCATGCTAAAGGAAGGGTCTCAGGTTTGGTAGAAGCATTGAGATATCACATCTCATGCTATAGGAAGGGTCTCAGGATTGGAATGGGAAGGACTTAGATATCACATATCATGCTATAGGGAGGGTCTCAGTTTTGATATTAGAAGCATTGAGATATCACATCTCATGCTATCGGAAGTGTCTCAGGATTGGAATGGGAAGGAGCTGGATATCACATCTCATGCTAAAGGAAGGGTCTCAGGTTTGGAACGGGAAGGAGTTGGATATCACATCTCATGTTATAGGAAGGGTCTCAGGTTTGGTATAAGCAGTGAGATATCACATCTCATGCTATAGGAAGTGTCTCAGGATTGGAATGGGAAGGAGTTGGATATCACATCTCATGTTATAGGAAGGATCTCAGGTTTGGTATAAGCATTGAGATATCACATCTCTGCTATCGGAAGGGTCTAAGGTTTGGAAGGGGAAGGATTTGGATATCACATCTCATGTTATAGGACGGGTCTCAGGTTTGGTATTAGAAGCATTGAGATATCAAGTCTCATGGTATAGGAAGGGTCTCAGAATTGGAATGGGAAGGAGTTGGATATCACATCTCAAGCTATAGGAAGGGTCTCAGGATTAGAATGGGAAGGAGTTTGATATCACATCTCATGCCATAGTATGGGTCTCAGGTTTGGTAGAAGCATTGGGATATCAGATCTCATGCTATCGGAAGGGTATCGGGATTGGATTTGGAAGGAGTTGGATATCCCATCTCATGCTATAGGAAGGGTCTCAGGTTGGAATGGGAAGGAGTTGGATATCACATCTCATGCTATAGGGAGGGTCTCAAGTTTGATATTAGAAGCATTGAGATATCACATCTCATGCTATAGGAAGGGTCTCAGGATTGGAATGGGAAGGAGTTGGATATCACATCTCATGCTATAGGAAGGGTCTCAGGTTTGGTATAAGCAGTGAGATATCACATCTCATGCTATAGGAAGTGTCTCAGGATTGGAATGGGAAGGAGTTGGATATCACATCTCATGTTATAGGAAGGATCTCAGGTTTGGTATAAGCATTGAGATATCACATCTCTGCTATCGGAAGGGTCTAAGGTTTGGAAGGGGAAGGATTTGGATATCACATCTCATGTTATAGGACGGGTCTCAGGTTTGGTATTAGAAGCATTGAGATATCAAGTCTCATGGTATAGGAAGGGTCTCAGAATTGGAATGGGAAGGAGTTGGATATCACATCTCAAGCTATAGGAAGGGTCTCAGGATTAGAATGGGAAGGAGTTTGATATCACATCTCATGCCATAGTATGGGTCTCAGGTTTGGTAGAAGCATTGGGATATCAGATCTCATGCTATCGGAAGGGTATCGGGATTGGATTTGGAAGGAGTTGGATATCCCATCTCATGCTATAGGAAGGGTCTCAGGTTGGAATGGGAAGGAGTTGGATATCACATCTCATGTTATAGGAAGGGTCTCAGGATTGGAATGGGAAGGACTTGGATATCACATCTCATGCTATAGGAAGGCTCTCAGGTTTGCAAGGGGAAAGAGTTGGATATCACATTTCATGTTAGAGGTAGGATCTCAGGTTTGGTATTAGAAGTATTGAGATATCACATCTCATGCTATCAGAAGGATCTCAGGTTTGGTATAGAAGCATTGAGATATCATATCTTATGCTATCAGAAGAGTCTCAGGATTGGAATGGGAAGGAGTTGGATATCACATCTCATGCTAAAGGGAGGGTCTCAGGTTTGGAAGATAAGGATTTGGATATCACATCTCATATTATAGGAAGGATCTCAGGTTTGGTATTAGAAGTATTGAGATATCACATCTCATGCTATCGGAAGGATCTCAGGTTTGGTATAGAAGCATTGAGATATCATATCTTATGCTATCAGAAGGGTCTCAGGATTGGAATGGGAAGGATTTGGATATCACATCTCATGCTAAAGGGAGGGTCTCAGGTTTGGAAGGGGAAGGATTTGGATATCACATCTCATGTTATAGGATGGATCTCAGGTTTGGTATTAGAAGTATTGAGATATCACATCTCATGTTATCGGAAGGATCTCAGGTTTGGTATTAGAAGTATTGAGATATCACCTCTCATGCTATAGGAAGGGTCTAAGGATTGGAATGGGAAGGAGTTGGATATCACATCTCATGCTAAAGGAAGGGTCTCAGGTTTGGTAGAAGCATTGAGATATCACATCTCATGCTATAGGAAGGGTCTCAGGATTGGAATGGGAAGGACTTAGATATCACATATCATGCTATAGGGAGGGTCTCAGTTTTGATATTAGAAGCATTGAGATATCACATCTCATGCTATCGGAAGTGTCTCAGGATTGGAATGGGAAGGAGCTGGATATCACATCTCATGCTAAAGGAAGGGTCTCAGGTTTGGAAAGGGAAGGAGTTGGATATCACATCTCATGTTATAGGAAGGGTCTCAGGTTTGGTATAAACATTGAGATATCACATCTCTGCTTTCGGAAGTGTCTCAGGATTGGAATGGGAAGGAGTTGGATATCCATCTCATGTTATAGGACGGGTCTCAGGTTTTTTATTAGAATCATTGAGATATCATATTGCATGCTGTAGGAAGGGTCTAAGGATTGGAATGGGAAGGACTTGGATATCACATCTCATGCTATAGATAGGCTCTCAGGTTTGGAAAGTGAAGGAGTTGGAAATCACATTTCATGTTAGAGGAAGGATCTCAGGTTTGGTATTAGAGGCATTCAGATATCACATCTCAGGCTATAGGAAGGGTCTCAGGATTGGAATGGGAAGGAGTTGGATATCACATCTCATGCTATAGGAAGGGTCTCAGGTTTGGTATAAGCATTGAGATATCACATCTCATGCTATAGGAAGGGTCCAGGATTGGAATGGAAGGAGTTGGATATCACATCTCATGTTATAGGAAGGATCTCAGGTTTGGTATTAGAAGCATTGAGACATCACATCTCATGCTATAGGAAGGGTCTCAGGATTGGAATGGGAAGGAGTTGGATATCACATCTCATGCTATAGGAAGGGTCTCAGGATTGGAATGGGAAGGAGTTGAATATGACATCTCATGCCGTAGGAAGGGTCTCAGGTTTGGTATAAACATTGAGATATCACATCTCTGCTATCAAAAGGGTCTCAGGATTGGAATGGGAAGGAGTTGGATATCCCATCTCATGTCATAGGAAGAGTCTCAGGTTTGGTATTAGAAGCATTGAGATATCACATCTCATGCTATAGGAAGTGTCTCAGGATTGGAATGGGAAGGACTTGGATATCACATCTCATGCTATAGGTAGGGTCTCAAGTTTGATATTAGAAGCATTGAGATATCACATCTCATGCTATAGGAAGGGTCTGAGGATTGGAATGGGAAGGAGTTGGATATCACATTTCATGCTATGGGAAGGGTCTCAGGTTTGGTATAAGCAGTGAGATATCACATCTCATGCTATAGGAAGTGTCTCAGGATTGGAATGGGAAGGAGTTGGATATCACATCTCATGTTATAGGAAGGATCTCAGGTTTGGTATAAGCATTGAGATATCACATCTCTGCTATCGGAAGGGTCTCAGGATTGGAATGGGAAGGAGTTGGATATTCCCATCTCATGTTATAAGAAGGGTCTCAGGTTTGGTATTAGAAGCATTGAGATATCACATCTCATGCTATAGGAAGGGTCTCAGGATTGGAATGGGAAGGACTTGGATATCACATCTCATGCTATAGGGAGGGTCTCAAGTTTGATATTAGAAGCTTTGAGATATCACATCTCATGATATCGGAAGGGTCTCAGGATTGGAATGGGAAGGAGTTGGATATCACATCTCATGATAAAGGAAGGGTCTAAGGTTTGGAAGGGGAAGGATTTGGATATCACATCTCATGTTATATTACGGGTCTCAGGTTTGGTATTAGAAGCATTGAGATATCAAGTCTCATAGTATAGGAAGGGTCTCAGAATTGGAATGGGAAGGAGTTGGATATCACATCTCATGCTATAGGAAGGCTCTCAGGTTTGGAAGGGGAAAGAGTTGGATATCACATTTCATGTTAGAGGTAGGATCTCAGGTTTGGTATTAGAGGCATTGAGATATCACATCTCATGCTATCAGAAGGGTCTCAGGAATGGAATGGGAAGGAGTTGGATATCACATCTCATGCTAAAGGGAGGGTCTCAGGTTTGGAAGGGGAAGGATTTGGATATCACATCTCATGTTATAGGAAGGATCTCAGGTTTGGTATTAGAAGCATTGAGATATCACATCTCATGCTATCGGAAGGATCTCAGGTTTGGTATTAGAAGCATTGAGATATCACATCTCATGCTATCAGAAGAGTCTCAGGATTTGAATAGGAAGGAGTTGGATATCACATCTCATGCTAAAGGGAGGGTCTCAGGTTTGGAAGGGGAAGGATTTGGATATCACATCTCATGTTATCGGAAGGATCTCACGTTTGGTATTAGAAGTATTGAGATATCATATCTCATGCTATAGGAAGGGTCTCAGGATTGGAATGGGAAGGAGTTGGATATCACATCTCATGCTATAGGGAGGGTCTCAGGATTGGAATGGGAAGGACTTAGATATCACATATCATGCTATAGGGAGGGTCTCAGTTTTGATATTAGAAGCATTGAGATATCACATCTCATGCTATCGGAAGTGTCTCAGGATTGGAATGGGAAGGAGCTGGATATCACATCTCATGCTAAAGGAAGGGTCTCAGGTTTGGAACGGGAAGGATTTGGATATCACATCTCATGTTATAGGAAGGGTCTCAGGTTTGGTATAAGCATTGAGATATCACATCTCTGCTATCGGAAGAGTCTCAGGATTGGAATGGGAAGGAGTTGAATATCCCATCTCATGTTATAGGACGGGTCTCAGGTTTGTTATTAGAATCATTGAGATATCATATTGCATGCTGTAGGAAGGGTCTAAGGGTTGGAATGTGAAGGACTTGGATATCACATCTCATGCTATAGATAGGCTCTTAGGTTTGGAAAGGGAAGGAGTTGGATATCACATTTCATGTTAGAGGAAGGATCTCAGGTTTGGTATTAGAAGCATAGAGATATCACATCTCATGCTATAGGAAGGGTCTCAGGATTGGAATGGGAAGCAGTTGGATATCACATCTCATGCTATAGGAAGTGTCTCAGGATTGGAATGGGAAGGACTTGGGTATCACATCTCATGCTATAGGGAGGGTCTCAAGTTTGATATTAGAAGCATTGAGATATCACATCTCATGCTATAGGAAGGGTCTCAGGATTGGAATGGGAAGGAGTTGGATATCACATCTCATGCTATAGGAAGGGTCTCAGGTTTGGTATAAGCAGTGAGATATCACATCTCATGCTATAGGAAGTGTCTCAGGATTGGAATGGGAAGGAGTTGGATATCACATCTCATGTTATAGGAAGGGTCTCAGGATTGGAATGGGAAGGACTTGGATATCACATCTCATGCTATAGGAAGGCTCTCAGGTTTGCAAGGGGAAAGAGTTGGATATCACATTTCATGTTAGAGGTAGGATCTCAGGTTTGGTATTAGAAGTATTGAGATATCACATCTCATGCTATCAGAAGGATCTCAGGTTTGGTATAGAAGCATTGAGATATCATATCTTATGCTATCAGAAGAGTCTCAGGATTGGAATGGGAAGGAGTTGGATATCACATATCATGCTAAAGGGAGGGTCTCAGGTTTGGAAGATAAGGATTTGGATATCACATCTCATGTTATAAGAAGGATCTCAGGTTTGGTATTAGAAGTATTGAGATATCACATCTCATGCTATCGAAAGGATCTCAGGTTTGGTATAGAAGCATTGAGATATCATATCTTATGCTATCAGAAGGGTCTCAGGATTGGAATGGGAAGGAGTTGGATATCACATCTCATGCTAAAGGGAGGGTCTCAGGTTTGGAAGGGGAAGGATTTGGATATCACATCTCATGTTATAGGATGGATCTCAGGTTTGGTATTAGAAGTATTGAGATATCACATCTCATGTTATCGGAAGGATCTCAGGTTTGGTATTAGAAGTATTGAGATATCACCTCTCATGCTATAGGAAGGGTCTCAGGATTGGAATGGGAAGGAGTTGGATATCACATCTCATGCTAAAGGAAGGGTCTCAGGTTTGGTAGAAGCATTGAGATATCACATCTCATGCTATAGGAAGGGTCTCAGGATTGGAATGGGAAGGACTTAGATATCACATATCATGCTATAGGGAGGGTCTCAGTTTTGATATTAGAAGCATTGAGATATCACATCTCATGCTATCGGAAGTGTCTCAGGATTGGAATGGGAAGGAGCTGGATATCACATCTCATGCTAAAGGAAGGGTCTCAGGTTTGGAACGGGAAGGAGTTGGATATCACATCTCATGTTATAGGAAGGGTCTCAGGTTTGGTATAAGCAGTGAGATATCACATCTCATGCTATAGGAAGTGTCTCAGGATTGGAATGGGAAGGAGTTGGATATCACATCTCATGTTATAGGAAGGATCTCAGGTTTGGTATAAGCATTGAGATATCACATCTCTGCTATCGGAAGGGTCTAAGGTTTGGAAGGGGAAGGATTTGGATATCACATCTCATGTTATAGGACGGGTCTCAGGTTTGGTATTAGAAGCATTGAGATATCAAGTCTCATGGTATAGGAAGGGTCTCAGAATTGGAATGGGAAGGAGTTGGATATCACATCTCAAGCTATAGGAAGGGTCTCAGGATTAGAATGGGAAGGAGTTTGATATCACATCTCATGCCATAGTATGGGTCTCAGGTTTGGTAGAAGCATTGGGATATCAGATCTCATGCTATCGGAAGGGTATCGGGATTGGATTTGGAAGGAGTTGGATATCCCATCTCATGCTATAGGAAGGGTCTCAGGTTGGAATGGGAAGGAGTTGGATATCACATCTCATGCTATAGGGAGGGTCTCAAGTTTGATATTAGAAGCATTGAGATATCACATCTCATGCTATAGGAAGGGTCTCAGGATTGGAATGGGAAGGAGTTGGATATCACATCTCATGCTATAGGAAGGGTCTCAGGTTTGGTATAAGCAGTGAGATATCACATCTCATGCTATAGGAAGTGTCTCAGGATTGGAATGGGAAGGAGTTGGATATCACATCTCATGTTATAGGAAGGATCTCAGGTTTGGTATAAGCATTGAGATATCACATCTCTGCTATCGGAAGGGTCTAAGGTTTGGAAGGGGAAGGATTTGGATATCACATCTCATGTTATAGGACGGGTCTCAGGTTTGGTATTAGAAGCATTGAGATATCAAGTCTCATGGTATAGGAAGGGTCTCAGAATTGGAATGGGAAGGAGTTGGATATCACATCTCAAGCTATAGGAAGGGTCTCAGGATTAGAATGGGAAGGAGTTTGATATCACATCTCATGCCATAGTATGGGTCTCAGGTTTGGTAGAAGCATTGGGATATCAGATCTCATGCTATCGGAAGGGTATCGGGATTGGATTTGGAAGGAGTTGGATATCCCATCTCATGCTATAGGAAGGGTCTCAGGTTGGAATGGGAAGGAGTTGGATATCACATCTCATGTTATAGGAAGGGTCTCAGGATTGGAATGGGAAGGACTTGGATATCACATCTCATGCTATAGGAAGGCTCTCAGGTTTGCAAGGGGAAAGAGTTGGATATCACATTTCATGTTAGAGGTAGGATCTCAGGTTTTTTATTAGAAGTATTGAGATATCACATCTCATGCTATCAGAAGGATCTCAGGTTTGGTATAGAAGCATTGAGATATCATATCTTATGCTATCAGAAGAGTCTCAGGATTGGAATGGGAAGGAGTTGGATATCACATCTCATGCTAAAGGGAGGGTCTCAGGTTTGGAAGATAAGGATTTGGATATCACATCTCATATTATAGGAAGGATCTCAGGTTTGGTATTAGAAGTATTGAGATATCACATCTCATGCTATCGGAAGGATCTCAGGTTTGGTATAGAAGCATTGAGATATCATATCTTATGCTATCAGAAGGGTCTCAGGATTGGAATGGGAAGGATTTGGATATCACATCTCATGCTAAAGGGAGGGTCTCAGGTTTGGAAGGGGAAGGATTTGGATATCACATCTCATGTTATAGGATGGATCTCAGGTTTGGTATTAGAAGTATTGAGATATCACATCTCATGTTATCGGAAGGATCTCAGGTTTGGTATTAGAAGTATTGAGATATCACCTCTCATGCTATAGGAAGGGTCTAAGGATTGGAATGGGAAGGAGTTGGATATCACATCTCATGCTAAAGGAAGGGTCTCAGGTTTGGTAGAAGCATTGAGATATCACATCTCATGCTATAGGAAGGGTCTCAGGATTGGAATGGGAAGGACTTAGATATCACATATCATGCTATAGGGAGGGTCTCAGTTTTGATATTAGAAGCATTGAGATATCACATCTCATGCTATCGGAAGTGTCTCAGGATTGGAATGGGAAGGAGCTGGATATCACATCTCATGCTAAAGGAAGGGTCTCAGGTTTGGAAAGGGAAGGAGTTGGATATCACATCTCATGTTATAGGAAGGGTCTCAGGTTTGGTATAAACATTGAGATATCACATCTCTGCTTTCGGAAGTGTCTCAGGATTGGAATGGGAAGGAGTTGGATATCCATCTCATGTTATAGGACGGGTCTCAGGTTTTTTATTAGAATCATTGAGATATCATATTGCATGCTGTAGGAAGGGTCTAAGGATTGGAATGGGAAGGACTTGGATATCACATCTCATGCTATAGATAGGCTCTCAGGTTTGGAAAGTGAAGGAGTTGGAAATCACATTTCATGTTAGAGGAAGGATCTCAGGTTTGGTATTAGAGGCATTCAGATATCACATCTCAGGCTATAGGAAGGGTCTCAGGATTGGAATGGGAAGGAGTTGGATATCACATCTCATGCTATAGGAAGGGTCTCAGGTTTGGTATAAGCATTGAGATATCACATCTCATGCTATAGGAAGGGTCCAGGATTGGAATGGAAGGAGTTGGATATCACATCTCATGTTATAGGAAGGATCTCAGGTTTGGTATTAGAAGCATTGAGACATCACATCTCATGCTATAGGAAGGGTCTCAGGATTGGAATGGGAAGGAGTTGGATATCACATCTCATGCTATAGGAAGGGTCTCAGGATTGGAATGGGAAGGAGTTGAATATGACATCTCATGCCGTAGGAAGGGTCTCAGGTTTGGTATAAACATTGAGATATCACATCTCTGCTATCAAAAGGGTCTCAGGATTGGAATGGGAAGGAGTTGGATATCCCATCTCATGTCATAGGAAGAGTCTCAGGTTTGGTATTAGAAGCATTGAGATATCACATCTCATGCTATAGGAAGTGTCTCAGGATTGGAATGGGAAGGACTTGGATATCACATCTCATGCTATAGGTAGGGTCTCAAGTTTGATATTAGAAGCATTGAGATATCACATCTCATGCTATAGGAAGGGTCTGAGGATTGGAATGGGAAGGAGTTGGATATCACATTTCATGCTATGGGAAGGGTCTCAGGTTTGGTATAAGCAGTGAGATATCACATCTCATGCTATAGGAAGTGTCTCAGGATTGGAATGGGAAGGAGTTGGATATCACATCTCATGTTATAGGAAGGATCTCAGGTTTGGTATAAGCATTGAGATATCACATCTCTGCTATCGGAAGGGTCTCAGGATTGGAATGGGAAGGAGTTGGATATTCCCATCTCATGTTATAAGAAGGGTCTCAGGTTTGGTATTAGAAGCATTGAGATATCACATCTCATGCTATAGGAAGGGTCTCAGGATTGGAATGGGAAGGACTTGGATATCACATCTCATGCTATAGGGAGGGTCTCAAGTTTGATATTAGAAGCTTTGAGATATCACATCTCATGATATCGGAAGGGTCTCAGGATTGGAATGGGAAGGAGTTGGATATCACATCTCATGATAAAGGAAGGGTCTAAGGTTTGGAAGGGGAAGGATTTGGATATCACATCTCATGTTATATTACGGGTCTCAGGTTTGGTATTAGAAGCATTGAGATATCAAGTCTCATAGTATAGGAAGGGTCTCAGAATTGGAATGGGAAGGAGTTGGATATCACATCTCATGCTATAGGAAGGCTCTCAGGTTTGGAAGGGGAAAGAGTTGGATATCACATTTCATGTTAGAGGTAGGATCTCAGGTTTGGTATTAGAGGCATTGAGATATCACATCTCATGCTATCAGAAGGGTCTCAGGAATGGAATGGGAAGGAGTTGGATATCACATCTCATGCTAAAGGGAGGGTCTCAGGTTTGGAAGGGGAAGGATTTGGATATCACATCTCATGTTATAGGAAGGATCTCAGGTTTGGTATTAGAAGCATTGAGATATCACATCTCATGCTATCGGAAGGATCTCAGGTTTGGTATTAGAAGCATTGAGATATCACATCTCATGCTATCAGAAGAGTCTCAGGATTTGAATAGGAAGGAGTTGGATATCACATCTCATGCTAAAGGGAGGGTCTCAGGTTTGGAAGGGGAAGGATTTGGATATCACATCTCATGTTATCGGAAGGATCTCACGTTTGGTATTAGAAGTATTGAGATATCATATCTCATGCTATAGGAAGGGTCTCAGGATTGGAATGGGAAGGAGTTGGATATCACATCTCATGCTATAGGGAGGGTCTCAGGATTGGAATGGGAAGGACTTAGATATCACATATCATGCTATAGGGAGGGTCTCAGTTTTGATATTAGAAGCATTGAGATATCACATCTCATGCTATCGGAAGTGTCTCAGGATTGGAATGGGAAGGAGCTGGATATCACATCTCATGCTAAAGGAAGGGTCTCAGGTTTGGAACGGGAAGGATTTGGATATCACATCTCATGTTATAGGAAGGGTCTCAGGTTTGGTATAAGCATTGAGATATCACATCTCTGCTATCGGAAGAGTCTCAGGATTGGAATGGGAAGGAGTTGAATATCCCATCTCATGTTATAGGACGGGTCTCAGGTTTGTTATTAGAATCATTGAGATATCATATTGCATGCTGTAGGAAGGGTCTAAGGGTTGGAATGTGAAGGACTTGGATATCACATCTCATGCTATAGATAGGCTCTTAGGTTTGGAAAGGGAAGGAGTTGGATATCACATTTCATGTTAGAGGAAGGATCTCAGGTTTGGTATTAGAAGCATAGAGATATCACATCTCATGCTATAGGAAGGGTCTCAGGATTGGAATGGGAAGCAGTTGGATATCACATCTCATGCTATAGGAAGTGTCTCAGGATTGGAATGGGAAGGACTTGGGTATCACATCTCATGCTATAGGGAGGGTCTCAAGTTTGATATTAGAAGCATTGAGATATCACATCTCATGCTATAGGAAGGGTCTCAGGATTGGAATGGGAAGGAGTTGGATATCACATCTCATGCTATAGGAAGGGTCTCAGGTTTGGTATAAGCAGTGAGATATCACATCTCATGCTATAGGAAGTGTCTCAGGATTGGAATGGGAAGGAGTTGGATATCACATCTCATGTTATAGGAAGGATCTCAGGTTTGGTATAAGCATTGAGATATCACATCTGTGCTATCGGAAGGGTCTCAGGATTGGAATGGGAAGGAGTTGGATATTCCCATCTCATGTTATAGGGAGGGTCTCAAGTTTGATATTAGAAGCATTGAGATATCACATTTCATGATATCGGAAGGGTCTCAAGATTGGAATGGGAAGGAGTTGGCTATCACATCTCATGATAAAGGAAGGGTCTAAGGTTTGGAAGGGGAAGGATTTGGATATCACATCTCATGTTATAGGACGGGTCTCAGGTTTGGTATTAGAAGCATTGAGATATCACATCTCATGATAAAGGAAGGGTCTCAGAATTGGAATGGGAAGGAGTTGGATATCACATCTCAAGCTATAGGAAGGGTCTCAGGATTAGAATGGGAAGGAGTTTGATATCACATCTCATGCCATAGTATGGGTCTCAGGTTTGGTAGAAGCATTGGGATATCAGATCTCATGCTATCGGAAGGGTATCGGGATTGGATTTGGAAGGAGTTGGATATCCCATCTCATGCTAATGGAAGGGTCTCAGGTTGGAATGGGAAGGAGTTGGATATCACATCTCATGTTATAGGAAGGGTCTCAGGATTGGAATGGGAAGGACTTGGATATCACATCTCATGCTATAGGAAGGCTCTCAGGTTTGCAAGGGGAAAGAGTTGGATATCACATTTCATGTTAGAGGTAGGATCTCAGGTTTGGTATTAGAAGTATTGAGATATCACATCTCATGCTATCAGAAGGATCTCAGGTTTGGTATAGAAGCATTGAGATATCATATCTTATGCTATCAGAAGAGTCTCAGGATTGGAATGGGAAGGAGTTGGATATCACATCTCATGCTAAAGGGAGGGTCTCGGGTTTGGAAGATAAGGATTTGGATATCACATCTCATGTTATAGGAAGGATCTCAGGTTTGGTATTAGAAGTATTGAGATATCACATCTCATGCTATCGGAAGGATCTCAGGTTTGGTATAGAAGCATTGAGATATCATATCTTATGCTATCAGAAGGGTCTCAGGATTGGAATGGGAAGGAGTTGGATATCACATCTCATGCTAAAGGGAGGGTCTCAGGTTTGGAAGGGGAAGGATTTGGATATCACATCTCATGTTATAGGATGGATCCCAGGTTTGGTATTAGAAGTATTGAGATATCACATCTCATGTTATCGGAAGGATCTCAGGTTTGGTATTAGAAGTATTGAGATATCACCTCTCATGCTATAGGAAGGGTCTCAGGATTGGAATGGGAAGGAGTTGGATATCACATCTCATGCTAAAGGAAGGGTCTCAGGTTTGGTAGAAGCATTGAGATATCACATCTCATGCTATAGGAAGGGTCTCAGGATTGGAATGGGAAGGACTTAGATATCACATATCATGCTATAGGGAGGGTCTCAGTTTTGATATTAGAAGCATTGAGATATCACATCTCATGCTATCGGAAGTGTCTCAGGATTGGAATGGGAAGGAGCTGGATATCACATCTCATGTTATAGGAAGGGTCTCAGGTTTGGTATAAACATTGAGATATCACATCTCTGCTATCGGAAGTGTCTCAGAATTGGAATGGGAAGGAGTTGGATATCCCATCTCATGTTATAGGACGGGTCTCAGGTTTTTTATTAGAATCATTGAGATATCATATTGCATGCTGTAGGAAGGGTCTAAGGATTGGAATGGGAAGGACTTGGATATCACATCTCATGCTATAGATAGGCTCTCAGGTTTGGAAAGTGAAGGAGTTGGATATCACATTTCATGTTAGAGGAAGGATCTCAGGTTTGGTATTAGAGGCATTGAGATATCACATCTCAGGCTATAGGAAGGGTCTCGGGATTGGAATGGGAAGGAGTTGGATATCACATCTCATGCTATAGGAAGGGTCTCAGGTTTGGTATAAGCATTGAGATATCACATCTCATGCTATAGGAAGGGTCCAGGATTGGAATGGAAGGAGTTGGATATCACATCTCATGTTATAGGAAGGATCTCAGGTTTGGTATTAGAAGCATTGAGACATCACATCTCATGCTATAGGAAGGGTCTCATGATTGGAATGGGAAGGAGTTGGATATCACATCTCATGCTATAGGAAGGGTCTCAGGATTGGAATGGGAAGGAGTTGAATATGACATCTCATGCCGTAGGAAGGGTCTCAGGTTTGGTATAAACATTGAGATATCACATCTCTGCTATCGAAAGGGTCTCAGGATTGGAATGGAAAGGAGTTGGATATCCCATCTCATGTTATAGGAAGAGTCTCAGGTTTGGTATTAGAAGCATTGAGATATCACATCTCATGCTATAGGAAGTGTCTCAGGATTGGAATGGGAAGGACTTGGGTATCACATCTCATGCTATAGGGAGGGTCTCAAGTTTGATATTAGAAGCATTGAGATATCACATCTCATGCTATAGGAAGGGTCTCAGGATTGGAATGGGAAGGAGTTGGATATCACATCTCATGTTATAGGACGGGTCTCAGGTTTGGTATTAGAAGCATTGAGATATCAAGTCTCATGGTATAGGAAGGGTCTCAGAATTGGAATGGGAAGGAGTTGGATATCACATCTCAAGCTATAGGAAGGGTCTCAGGATTAGAATGGGAAGGAGTTTGATATCACATCTCATGCCATAGTATGGGTCTCAGGTTTGGTAGAAGCATTGGGATATCAGATCTCATGCTATCGGAAGGGTATCGGGATTGGATTTGGAAGGAGTTGGATATCCCATCTCATGCTATAGGAAGGGTCTCAGGTTGGAATGGGAAGGAGTTGGATATCACATCTCATGTTATAGGAAGGGTCTCAGGATTGGAATGGGAAGGACTTGGATATCACATCTCATGCTATAGGAAGGCTCTCAGGTTTGCAAGGGGAAAGAGTTGGATATCACATTTCATGTTAGAGGTAGGATCTCAGGTTTGGTATTAGAAGTATTGAGATATCACATCTCATGCTATCAGAAGGATCTCAGGTTTGGTATAGAAGCATTGAGATATCATATCTTATGCTATCAGAAGAGTCTCAGGATTGGAATGGGAAGGAGTTGGATATCACATCTCATGCTAAAGGGAGGGTCTCAGGTTTGGAAGATAAGGATTTGGATATCACATCTCATGTTATAGGAAGGATCTCAGGTTTGGTATTAGAAGTATTGAGATATCACATCTCATGCTATCGGAAGGATCTCAGGTTTGGTATAGAAGCATTGAGATATCATATCTTATGCTATCAGAAGGGTCTCAGGATTGGAATGGGAAGGATTTGGATATCACATCTCATGCTAAAGGGAGGGTCTCAGGTTTGGAAGGGGAAGGATTTGGATATCACATCTCATGTTATAGGATGGATCTCAGGTTTGGTATTAGAAGTATTGAGATATCACATCTCATGTTATCGGAAGGATCTCAGGTTTGGTATTAGAAGTATTGAGATATCACCTCTCATGCTATAGGAAGGGTCTCAGGATTGGAATGGGAAGGAGTTGGATATCACATCTCATGCTAAAGGAAGGGTCTCAGGTTTGGTAGAAGCATTGAGATATCACATCTCATGCTATAGGAAGGGTCTCAGGATTGGAATGGGAAGGACTTAGATATCATATATCATGCTATAGGGAGGGTCTCAGTTTTGATATTAAAAGCATTGAGATATCACATCTCATGCTATCGGAAGTGTCTCAGGATTGGAATGGGAAGGAGCTGGATATCACATCTCATGCTAAAGGAAGGGTCTCAGGTTTGGAACGGGAAGGAGTTGGATATCACATCTCATGTTATAGGAAGGGTCTCAGGTTTGGTATAAACATTGAGATATCACATCTCTGCTTTCGGAAGTGTCTCAGGATTGGAATGGGAAGGAGTTGGATATCCATCTCATGTTATAGGACGGGTCTCAGGTTTTTTATTAGAATCATTGAGATATCATATTGCATGCTGTAGGAAGGGTCTAAGGATTGGAATGGGAAGGACTTGGATATCACATCTCATGCTATAGATAGGCTCTCAGGTTTGGAAAGTGAAGGAGTTGGAAATCACATTTCATGTTAGAGGAAGGATCTCAGGTTTGGTATTAGAGGCATTCAGATATCACATCTCAGGCTATAGGAAGGGTCTCAGGATTGGAATGGGAAGGAGTTGGATATCACATCTCATGCTATAGGAAGGGTCTCAGGTTTGGTATAAGCATTGAGATATCACATCTCATGCTATAGGAAGGGTCCAGGATTGGAATGGAAGGAGTTGGATATCACATCTCATGCTATAGGAAGGGTCTCAGGATTGGAATGGGAAGGAGTTGAATATGACATCTCATGCCGTAGGAAGGGTCTCAGGTTTGGTATAAACATTGAGATATCACATCTCTGCTATCAAAAGGGTCTCAGGATTGGAATGGGAAGGAGTTGGATATCCCATCTCATGTCATAGGAAGAGTCTCAGGTTTGGTATTAGAAGCATTGAGATATCACATCTCATGCTATAGGAAGTGTCTCAGGATTGGAATGGGAAGGACTTGGATATCACATCTCATGCTATAGGTAGGGTCTCAAGTTTGATATTAGAAGCATTGAGATATCACATCTCATGCTATAGGAAGGGTCTGAGGATTGGAATGGGAAGGAGTTGGATATCACATTTCATGCTATGGGAAGGGTCTCAGGTTTGGTATAAGCAGTGAGATATCACATCTCATGCTATAGGAAGTGTCTCAGGATTGGAATGGGAAGGAGTTGGATATCACATCTCATGTTATAGGAAGGATCTCAGGTTTGGTATAAGCATTGAGATATCACATCTCTGCTATCGGAAGGGTCTCAGGATTGGAATGGGAAGGAGTTGGATATTCCCATCTCATGTTATAAGAAGGGTCTCAGGTTTGGTATTAGAAGCATTGAGATATCACATCTCATGCTATAGGAAGGGTCTCAGGATTGGAATGGGAAGGACTTGGATATCATATCTCATGCTATAGGGAGGGTCTCAAGTTTGATATTAGAAGCTTTGAGATATCACATCTCATGATATCGGAAGGGTCTCAGGATTGGAATGGGAAGGAGTTGGATATCACATCTCATGATAAAGGAAGGGTCTAAGGTTTGGAAGGGGAAGGATTTGGATATCACATCTCATGTTATATTACGGGTCTCAGGTTTGGTATTAGAAGCATTGAGATATCAAGTCTCATAGTATAGGAAGGGTCTCAGAATTGGAATGGGAAGGAGTTGGATATCACATCTCAAGCTATAGGAAGGGTCTCAGGATTGGAATGGGAAGGACTTGGATATCACATCTCATGCTATAGGAAGGCTCTCAGGTTTGGAAGGGGAAAGAGTTGGATATCACATTTCATGTTAGAGGTAGGATCTCAGGTTTGGTATTAGAGGCATTGAGATATCACATCTCATGCTATCAGAAGGGTCTCAGGAATGGAATGGGAAGGAGTTGGATATCACATCTCATGCTAAAGGGAGGGTCTCAGGTTTGGAAGGGGAAGGATTTGGATATCACATCTCATGTTATAGGAAGGATCTCAGGTTTGGTATTAGAAGCATTGAGATATCACATCTCATGCTATCGGAAGGATCTCAGGTTTGGTATTAGAAGCATTGAGATATCACATCTCATGCTATCAGAAGAGTCTCAGGATTGGAATAGGAAGGAGTTGGATATCACATCTCATGCTAAAGGGAGGGTCTCAGGTTTGGAAGGGGAAGGATTTGGATATCACATCTCATGTTATCGGAAGGATCTCACGTTTGGTATTAGAAGCATTGAGATATCACATCTCATGCTATCGGAAGGATCTCAGGTTTGGTATTAGAAGCATTGAGATATCACATCTCATGCTATCAGAAGAGTCTCAGGATTGGAATAGGAAGGAGTTGGATATCACATCTCATGCTAAAGGGAGGGTCTCAGGTTTGGAAGGGGAAGGATTTGGATATCACATCTCATGCTAAAGGAAGGGTCTCAGGATTGGAATGGGAAGGAGTTGGATATCACATCTCATGCTATAGGGAGGGTCTCAGGATTGGAATGGGAAGGACTTAGATATCACATATCATGCTATAGGGAGGGTCTCAGTTTTGATATTAGAAGCATTGAGATATCACATCTCATGCTATCGGAAGTGTCTCAGGATTGGAATGGGAAGGAGCTGGATATCACATCTCATGCTAAGGGAAGGGTCTCAGGTTTGGAACGGGAAGGATTTGGATATCACATCTCATGTTATAGGAAGGGTCTCAGGTTTGGTATAAGCATTGAGATATCACATCTCTGCTATCGGAAGAGTCTCAGGATTGGAATGGGAAGGAGTTGAATATCCCATCTCATGTTATAGGACGGGTCTCAGGTTTGTTATTAGAATCATTGAGATATCATATTGCATGTTGTAGGAAGGGTCTAAGGGTTGGAATGTGAAGGACTTGGATATCACATCTCATGCTATAGATAGGCTCTTAGGTTTGGAAAGGGAAGGAGTTGGATATCACATTTCATGTTAGAGGAAGGATCTCAGGTTTGGTATTAGAAGCATAGAGATATCACATCTCATGCTATAGGAAGGGTCTCAGGATTGGAATGGGAAGCAGTTGGATATCACATCTCATGCTATAGGAAGTGTCTCAGGATTGGAATGGGAAGGACTTGGGTATCACATCTCATGCTATAGGGAGGGTCTCAAGTTTGATATTAGAAGCATTGAGATATCACATCTCATGCTATAGGAAGGGTCTCAGGATTGGAATGGGAAGGAGTTGGATATCACATCTCATGCTATAGGAAGGGTCTCAGGTTTGGTATAAGCAGTGAGATATCACATCTCATGCTATAGGAAGTGTCTCAGGATTGGAATGGGAAGGAGTTTGATATCACATCTCATGTTATAGGAAGGATCTCAGGTTTGGTATAAGCATTGAGATATCACATCTCTGCTATCAGAAAGGTCTCAGGATTGGAATGGGAATGAGTTGGATATTCCCATCTCATGTTATAGGGAGGGTCTCAAGTTTGATATTAGAAGCATTGAGATATCTCATTTCATGATATCGGAAGGGTCTCAAGATTGGAATGGGAAGGAGTTGGCTATCACATCTCATGATAAAGGAAGGGTCTAAGGTTTGGTATTAGAAGCATTGAGATATCAAGTCTCATGGTATAGGAAGGGTCTCAGAATTGGAATGGGAAGGAGTTGGATATCACATCTCAAGCTATAGGAAGGGTCTCAGGATTAGAATGGGAAGGAGATTGATATCACATCTCATGCCATAGTATGGGTCTCAGGTTTGGTAGAAGCATTGGGATATCAGATCTCATGCTATCGGAAGGGTATCGGGATTGGATTTGGAAGGAGTTGGATATCCCATCTCATGCTATAGGAAGGGTCTCAGGTTGGAATGGGAAGGAGTTGGATATCACATCTCATGTTATAGGAAGGGTCTCAGGATTGGAATGGGAAGGACTTGGATATCACATCTCATGCTATAGGAAGGCTCTCAGGTTTGCAAGGGGAAAGAGTTGGATATCACATTTCATGTTAGAGGTAGGATCTCAGGTTTGGTATTAGAAGTATTGAGATATCACATCTCATGCTATCAGAAGGATCTCAGGTTTGGTAAAGAAGCATTGAGATATCATATCTTATGCTATCAGAAGAGTCTCAGGATTGGAATGGGAAGGAGTTGGATATCACATCTCATGCTAAAGGGAGGGTCTCAGGTTTGGAAGATAAGGATTTGGATATCACATCTCATGTTATAGGAAGGATCTCAGGTTTGGTATTAGAAGTATTGAGATATCACATCTCATGCTATCGGAAGGATCTCAGGTTTGGTATAGAAGCATTGAGATATCATATCTTATGCTATCAGAAGGGTCTCAGGATTGGAATGGGAAGGAGTTGGATATCACATCTCATGCTAAAGGGAGGGTCTCAGGTTTGGAAGGGGAAGGATTTGGATATCACATCTCATGTTATAGGATGGATCCCAGGTTTGGTATTAGAAGTATTGAGATATCACATCTCATGTTATCGGAAGGATCTCAGGTTTGGTATTAGAAGTATTGAGATATCACCTCTCATGCTATAGGAAGGGTCTCAGGATTGGAATGGGAAGGAGTTGGATATCACATCTCATGCTAAAGGAAGGGTCTCAGGTTTGGTAGAAGCATTGAGATATCACATCTCATGCTATAGGAAGGGTCTCAGGATTGGAATGGGAAGGACTTAGATATCACATATCATGCTATAGGGAGGGTCTCCGTTTTGATATTAGAAGCATTGAGATATCACATCTCATGCTATCGGAAGTGTCTCACGTTTGGTATTAGAAGTATTGAGATATCATATCTCATGCTATAGGAAGGGTCTCAGGATTGGAATGGGAAGGAGTTGGATATCACATCTCATGCTATATGGAGGGTCTCAGGATTGGAATGGGAAGGACTTAGATATCACATATCATGCTATAGGGAGGGTCTCAGTTTTGATATTAGAAGCATTGAGATATCACATCTCATGCTATCGGAAGTGTCTCAGGATTGGAATGGGAAGGAGCTGGATATCACATCTCATGCTAAAGGAAGGGTCTCAGGTTTGGAACGGGAAGGATTTGGATATCACATCTCAGGTTATAGGAAGGGTCTCAGGTTTGGTATAAGCATTGAGATATCACATCTCTGCTATCGGAAGAGTCTCAGGATTGGAATGGGAAGGAGTTGAATATCCCATCTCATGTTATAGGACGGGTCTCAGGTTTGTTATTAGAATCATTGAGATATCATATTGCATGCTGTAGGAAGGGTCTAAGGGTTGGAATGTGAAGGACTTGGATATCACATCTCATGCTATAGATAGGCTCTTAGGTTTGGAAAGGGAAGGAGTTGGATATCACATTTCATGTTAGAGGAAGGATCTCAGGTTTGGTATTAGAAGCATAGAGATATCACATCTCATGCTATAGGAAGGGTCTCAGGATTGGAATGGGAAGCAGTTGGATATCACATCTCATGCTATAGGAAGTGTCTCAGGATTGGAATGGGAAGGACTTGGGTATCACATCTCATGCTATAGGGAGGGTCTCAAGTTTGATATTAGAAGCATTGAGATATCACATTTCATGATATCGGAAGGGTCTCAAGATTGGAATGGGAAGGAGTTGGCTATCACATCTCATGATAAAGGAAGGGTCTAAGGTTTGGAAGGGGAAGGATTTGGATATCACATCTCATGTTATAGGACGGGTCTCAGGTTTGGTATTAGAAGCATTGAGATATCAAGTCTCATGGTATAGGAAGGGTCTCAGAATTGGAATGGGAAGGAGTTGGATATCACATCTCAAGCTATAGGAAGGGTCTCAGGATTAGAATGGGAAGGAGTTTGATATCACATCTCATGCCATAGTATGGGTCTCAGGTTTGGTAGAAGCATTGGGATATCAGATCTCATGCTATCGGAAGGGTATCGGGATTGGATTTGGAAGGAGTTGGATATCCCATCTCATGTTATAGGAAGGGTCTCAGGATTGGAATGGGAAGGACTTGGATATCACATCTCATGCTATAGGAAGGCTCTCAGGTTTGCAAGGGGAAAGAGTTGGATATCACATTTCATGTTAGAGGTAGGATCTCAGGTTTGGTATTAGAAGTATTGAGATATCACATCTCATGCTATCAGAAGGATCTCAGGTTTGGTAAAGAAGCATTGAGATATCATATCTTATGCTATCAGAAGAGTCTCAGGATTGGAATGGGAAGGAGTTGGATATCACATCTCATGCTAAAGGGAGGGTCTCAGGTTTGGAAGATAAGGATTTGGATATCACATCTCATGTTATAGGAAGGATCTCAGGTTTGGTATAAGCATTGAGATATCACATCTGTGCTATCGGAAGGATCTCAGGTTTGGTATAGAAGCATTGAGATATCATATCTTATGCTATCAGAAGGGTCTCAGGATTGGAATGGGAAGGAGTTGAATATGACATCTCATGCCGTAGGAAGGGTCTCAGGTTTGGTATAAACATTGAGATATCACATCTCTGCTATCAAAAGGGTCTCAGGATTGGAATGGGAAGGAGTTGGATATCCCATCTCATGTTATAGGAAGAGTCTCAGGTTTGGTATTAGAGGCATTGAGATATCACATCTCATGCTATAGGAAGTGTCTCAGGATTGGAATGGGAAGGACTTGGATATCACATCTCATGCTATAGGTAGGGTCTCAAGTTTGATATTAGAAGCATTGAGATATCACATCTCATGCTATAGGAAGGGTCTGAGGATTGGAATGGGAAGGAGTTGGATATCACATCTCATGCTATGGGAAGGGTCTCAGGTTTGGTATAAGCAGTGAGATATCACATCTCATGCTATAGGAAGTGTCTCAGGATTGGAATGGGAAGGAGTTGGATATCACATCTCATGTTATAGGAAGGATCTCAGGTTTGGTATAAGCATTGAGATATCACATCTCTGCTATCGGAAGGGTCTCAGGATTGGAATGGGAAGGAGTTGGATATTCCCATCTCATGTTATAAGAAGGGTCTCAGGTTTGGTATTAGAAGCATTGAGATATTACAACTCATGCTATAGGAAGGGTCTCAGGATTGGAATGGGAAGGACTTGGATATCACATCTCATGCTATAGGGAGGGTCTCAAGTTTGATATTAGAAGCTTTGAGATATCACATCTCATGATATCGGAAGGGTCTCAGGATTGGAATGGGAAGGAGTTGGATATCACATCTCATGATAAAGGAAGGGTCTAAGGTTTGGAAGGGGAAGGATTTGGATATCACATCTCATGTTATATTACGGGTCTCAGGTTTGGTATTAGAAGCATTGAGATATCAAGTCTCATAGTATAGGAAGGGTCTCAGAATTGGAATGGGAAGGAGTTGGATATCACATCTCAAGCTATAGGAAGGGTCTCAGGATTGGAATGGGAAGGACTTGGATATCACATCTCATGCTATAGGAAGGCTCTCAGGTTTGGAAGGGGAAAGAGTTGGATATCACATTTCATGTTAGAGGTAGGATCTCAGGTTTGGTATTAGAGGCATTGAGATATCACATCTCATGCTATCAGAAGGGTCTCAGGAATGGAATGGGAAGGAGTTGGATATCACATCTCATGCTAAAGGGAGGGTCTCAGGTTTGGAAGGGGAAGGATTTGGATATCACATCTCATGTTATAGGAAGGATCTCAGGTTTGGTATTAGAAGCATTGAGATATCACATCTCATGCTATCGGAAGGATCTCAGGTTTGGTATTAGAAGCATTGAGATATCACATCTCATGCTATCAGAAGAGTCTCAGGATTGGAATAGGAAGGAGTTGGATATCACATCTCATGCTAAAGGGAGGGTCTCAGGTTTGGAAGGGGAAGGATTTGGATATCACATCTCATGTTATCGGAAGGATCTCACGTTTGGTATTAGAAGTATTGAGATATCATATCTCATGCTATAGGAAGGGTCTCAGGATTGGAATGGGAAGGAGTTGGATATCACATCTCATGCTATAGGGAGGGTCTCAGGATTGGAATGGGAAGGACTTAGATATCACATATCATGCTATAGGGAGGGTCTCAGTTTTGATATTAGAAGCATTGAGATATCACATCTCATGCTATCGGAAGTGTCTCAGGATTGGAATGGGAAGGAGCTGGATATCACATCTCATGCTAAAGGAAGGGTCTCAGGTTTGGAACGGGAAGGATTTGGATATCACATCTCATGTTATAGGAAGGGTCTCAGGTTTGGTATAAGCATTGAGATATCACATCTCTGCTATCGGAAGAGTCTCAGGATTGGAATGGGAAGGAGTTGAATATCCCATCTCATGTTATAGGACGGGTCTCAGGTTTGTTATTAGAATCATTGAGATATCATATTGCATGCTGTAGGAAGGGTCTAAGGGTTGGAATGTGAAGGACTTGGATATCACATCTCATGCTATAGATAGGCTCTTAGGTTTGGAAAGGGAAGGAGTTGGATATCACATTTCATGTTAGAGGAAGGATCTCAGGTTTGGTATTAGAAGCATAGAGATATCACATCTCATGCTATAGGAAGGGTCTCAGGATTGGAATGGGAAGCAGTTGGATATCACATCTCATGCTATAGGAAGTGTCTCAGGATTGGAATGGGAAGGACTTGGGTATCACATCTCATGCTATAGGGAGGGTCTCAAGTTTGATATTAGAAGCATTGAGATATCACATCTCATGCTATAGGAAGGGTCTCAGGATTGGAATGGGAAGGAGTTGGATATCACATCTCATGCTATAGGAAGGGTCTCAGGTTTGGTATAAGCAGTGAGATATCACATCTCATGCTATAGGAAGTGTCTCAGGATTGGAATGGGAAGGAGTTGGATATCACATCTCATGTTATAGGAAGGATCTCAGGTTTGGTATAAGCATTGAGATATCACATCTGTGCTATCGGAAGGGTCTCAGGATTGGAATGGGAAGGAGTTGGATATTCCCATCTCATGTTATAGGGAGGGTCTCAAGTTTGATATTAGAAGCATTGAGATATCACATTTCATGATATCGGAAGGGTCTCAAGATTGGAATGGGAAGGAGTTGGCTATCACATCTCATGATAAAGGAAGGGTCTAAGGTTTGGAAGGGGAAGGATTTGGATATCACATCTCATGTTATAGGACGGGTCTCAGGTTTGGTATTAGAAGCATTGAGATATCAAGTCTCATGGTATAGGAAGGGTCTCAGAATTGGAATGGGAAGGAGTTGGATATCACATCTCAAGCTATAGGAAGGGTCTCAGGATTAGAATGGGAAGGAGTTTGATATCACATCTCATGCCATAGTATGGGTCTCAGGTTTGGTAGAAGCATTGGGATATCAGATCTCATGCTATCGGAAGGGTATCGGGATTGGATTTGGAAGGAGTTGGATATCCCATCTCATGCTATAGGAAGGGTCTCAGGTTGGAATGGGAAGGAGTTGGATATCACATCTCATGTTATAGGAAGGGTCTCAGGATTGGAATGGGAAGGACTTGGATATCACATCTCATGCTATAGGAAGGCTCTCAGGTTTGCAAGGGGAAAGAGTTGGATATCACATTTCATGTTAGAGGTAGGATCTCAGGTTTGGTATTAGAAGTATTGAGAGATCACATCTCATGCTATCAGAAGGATCTCAGGTTTGGTATAGAAGCATTGAGATATCATATCTTATGCTATCAGAAGAGTCTCAGGATTGGAATGGGAAGGAGTTGGATATCACATCTCATGCTAAAGGGAGGGTCTCGGGTTTGGAAGATAAGGATTTGGATATCACATCTCATGTTATAGGAAGGATCTCAGGTTTGGTATTAGAGGTATTGAGATATCACATCTCATGCTATCGGAAGGATCTCAGGTTTGGTATAGAAGCATTGAGATATCATATCTTATGCTATCAGAAGGGTCTCAGGATTGGAATGGGAAGGAGTTGGATATCACATCTCATGCTAAAGGGAGGATCTCAGGTTTGGAAGGGGAAGGATTTGGATATCACATCTCATGTTATAGGATGGATCCCAGGTTTGGTATTAGAAGTATTGAGATATCACATCTCATGTTATCGGAAGGATCTCAGGTTTGGTATTAGAAGTATTGAGATATCACCTCTCATGCTATAGGAAGGGTCTCAGGATTGGAATGGGAAGGAGTTGGATATCACATCTCATGCTAAAGGAAGGGTCTCAGGTTTGGTAGAAGCATTGAGATATCACATCTCATGCTATAGGAAGGGTCTCAGGATTGGAATGGGAAGGACTTAGATATCACATATCATGCTATAGGGAGGGCCTCAGTTTTGATATTAGAAGCATTGAGATATCACATCTCATGCTATCGGAAGTGTCTCAGGATTGGAATGGGAAGGAGCTGGATATCACATCTCATGCTAAAGGAAGGGTCTCAGGTTTGGAACGGGAAGGAGTTGGATATCACATCTCATGTTATAGGAAGGGTCTCAGGTTTGGTATAAACATTGAGATATCACATCTCTGCTATCGGAAGTGTCTCAGAATTGGAATGGGAAGGAGTTGGATATCCCATCTCATGTTATAGGACGGGTCTCAGGTTTTTTATTAGAATCATTGAGATATCATATTGCATGCTGTAGGAAGGGTCTAAGGATTGGAATGGGAAGGACTTGGATATCACATCTCATGCTATAGATAGGCTCTCAGGTTTGGAAAGTGAAGGAGTTGGATATCACATTTCATGTTAGAGGAAGGATCTCAGGTTTGGTATTAGAGGCATTGAGATATCACATCTCAGGCTATAGGAAGGGTCTCAGGATTGGAATGGGAAGGAGTTGGATATCACATCTCATGCTATAGGAAGGGTCTCAGGTTTGGTATAAGCATTGAGATATCACATCTCATGCTATAGGAAGGGTCCAGGATTGGAATGGAAGGAGTTGGATATCACATTTCATGTTAGAGGAAGGATCTCAGGTTTGGTATTAGAGGCATTGAGATATCACATCTCAGGCTATAGGAAGGGTCTCAGGATTGGAATGGGAAGGAGTTGGATATCACATCTCATGCTATAGGAAGGGTCTCAGGTTTGGTATAAGCATTGAGATATCACATCTCATGCTATAGGAAGGGTCCAGGATTGGAATGGAAGGAGTTGGATATCACATCTCATGTTATAGGAAGGATCTCAGGTTTGGTATTAGAAGCATTGAGACATCACATCTCATGCTATAGGAAGGGTCTCAGGATTGGAATGGGAAGGAGTTGGATATCACATCTCATGCTATAGGAAGGGTCTCAGGATTGGAATGGGAAGGAGTTGAATATGACATCTCATGCCGTAGGAAGGGTCTCAGGTTTGGTATAAACATTGAGATATCACATCTCTGCTATCAAAAGGGTCTCAGGATTGGAATGGGAAGGAGTTGGATATCCCATCTCATGTTATAGGAAGAGTCTCAGGTTTGGTATTAGAAGCATTGAGATATCACATCTCATGCTATAGGAAGTGTCTCAGGATTGGAATGGGAAGGACTTGGATATCACATCTCATGCTATAGGTAGGGTCTCAAGTTTGATATTAGAAGCATTGAGATATCACATCTCATGCTATAGGAAGGGTCTGAGGATTGGAATGGGAAGGAGTTGGATATCACATCTCATGCTATGGGAAGGGTCTCAGGTTTGGTATAAGCAGTGAGATATCACATCTCATGCTATAGGAAGTGTCTCAGGATTGGAATGGGAAGGAGTTGGATATCACATCTCATGTTATAGGAAGGATCTCAGGTTTGGTATAAGCATTGAGATATCACATCTCTGCTATCGGAAGGGTCTCAGGATTGGAATGGGAAGGAGTTGGATATTCCCATCTCATGTTATAAGAAGGGTCTCAGGTTTGGTATTAGAAGCATTGAGATATCACAACTCATGCTATAGGAAGGGTCTCAGGATTGGAATGGGAAGGACTTGGATATCACATCTCATGCTATAGGGAGGGTCTCAAGTTTGATATTAGAAGCTTTGAGATATCACATCTCATGATATCGGAAGGGTCTCAGGATTGGAATGGGAAGGAGTTGGATATCACATCTCATGATAAAGGAAGGGTCTAAGGTTTGGAAGGGGAAGGATTTGGATATCACATCTCATGTTATATTACGGGTCTCAGGTTTGGTATTAGAAGCATTGAGATATCAAGTCTCATAGTATAGGAAGGGTCTCAGAATTGGAATGGGAAGGAGTTGGATATCACATCTCAAGCTATAGGAAGGGTCTCAGGATTGGAATGGGAAGGACTTGGATATCACATCTCATGCTATAGGAAGGCTCTCAGGTTTGGAAGGGGAAAGAGTTGGATATCACATTTCATGTTAGAGGTAGGATCTCAGGTTTGGTATTAGAGGCATTGAGATATCACATCTCATGCTATCAGAAGGGTCTCAGGAATGGAATGGGAAGGAGTTGGATATCACATCTCATGCTAAAGGGAGGGTCTCAGGTTTGGAAGGGGAAGGATTTGGATATCACATCTCATGTTATAGGAAGGATCTCAGGTTTGGTATTAGAAGCATTGAGATATCACATCTCATGCTATCGGAAGGATCTCAGGTTTGGTATTAGAAGCATTGAGATATCACATCTCATGCTATCAGAAGAGTCTCAGGATTGGAATAGGAAGGAGTTGGATATCACATCTCATGCTAAAGGGAGGGTCTCAGGTTTGGAAGGGGAAGGATTTGGATATCACATCTCATGTTATTGGAAGGATCTCACGTTTGGTATTAGAAGTATTGAGATATCATATCTCATGCTATAGGAAGGGTCTCAGGATTGGAATGGGAAGGAGTTGGATATCACATCTCATGCTATAGGGAGGGTCTCAGGATTGGAATGGGAAGGACTTAGATATCACATATCATGCTATAGGGAGGGTCTCAGTTTTGATATTAGAAGCATTGAGATATCACATCTCATGCTATCGGAAGTGTCTCAGGATTGGAATGGGAAGGAGCTGGATATCACATCTCATGCTAAAGGAAGGGTCTCAGGTTTGGAACAGGAAGGATTTGGATATCACATCTCATGTTATAGGAAGGGTCTCAGGTTTGGTATAAGCATTGAGATATCACATCTCTGCTATCGGAAGAGTCTCAGGATTGGAATGGGAAGGAGTTGAATATCCCATCTCATGTTATAGGACGGGTCTCAGGTTTGTTATTAGAATCATTGAGATATCATATTGCATGCTGTAGGAAGGGTCTAAGGGTTGGAATGTGAAGGACTTGGATATCACATCTCATGCTATAGATAGGCTCTTAGGTTTGGAAAGGGAAGGAGTTGGATATCACATTTCATGTTAGAGGAAGGATCTCAGGTTTGGTATTAGAAGCATAGAGATATCACATCTCATGCTATAGGAAGGGTCTCAGGATTGGAATGGGAAGCAGTTGGATATCACATCTCATGCTATAGGAAGTGTCTCAGGATTGGAATGGGAAGGACTTGGGTATCACATCTCATGCTATAGGGAGGGTCTCAAGTTTGATATTAGAAGCATTGAGATATCACATCTCATGCTATAGGAAGGGTCTCAGGATTGGAATGGGAAGGAGTTGGATATCACATCTCATGCTATAGGAAGGGTCTCAGGTTTGGTATAAGCAGTGAGATATCACATCTCATGCTATAGGAAGTGTCTCAGGATTGGAATGGGAAGGAGTTGGATATCACATCTCATGTTATAGGAAGGATCTCAGGTTTGGTATAAGCATTGAGATATCACATCTGTGCTATCGGAAGGGTCTCAGGATTGGAATGGGAAGGAGTTGGATATTCCCATCTCATGTTATAGGGAGGGTCTCAAGTTTGATATTAGAAGCATTGAGATATCACATTTCATGATATCGGAAGGGTCTCAAGATTGGAATGGGAAGGAGTTGGCTATCACATCTCATGATAAAGGAAGGGTCTAAGGTTTGGAAGGGGAAGGATTTGGATATCACATCTCATGTTATAGGACGGTTCTCAGGTTTGGTATTAGAAGCATTGAGATATCAAGTCTCATGGTATAGGAAGGGTCTCAGAATTGGAATGGGAAGGAATTGGATATCACATCTCAAGCTATAGGAAGGGTCTCAGGATTAGAATGGGAAGGAGTTTGATATCACATCTCATGCCATAGTATGGGTCTCAGGTTTGGTAGAAGCATTGGGATATCAGATCTCATGCTATCGGAAGGGTATCGGGATTGGATTTGGAAGGAGTTGGATATCCCATCTCATGCTATAGGAAGGGTCTCAGGTTGGAATGGGAAGGAGTTGGATATCACATCTCATGTTATAGGAAGGGTCTCAGGATTGGAATGGGAAGGACTTGGATATCACATCTCATGCTATAGGAAGGCTCTCAGGTTTGCAAGGGGAAAGAGTTGGATATCACATTTCATGTTAGAGGTAGGATCTCAGGTTTGGTATTAGAAGTATTGAGAGATCACATCTCATGCTATCAGAAGGATCTCAGGTTTGGTATAGAAGCATTGAGATATCATATCTTATGCTATCAGAAGAGTCTCAGGATTGGAATGGGAAGGAGTTGGATATCACATCTCATGCTAAAGGGAGGGTCTCAGGTTTGGAAGATAAGGATTTGGATATCACATCTCATGTTATAGGAAGGATCTCAGGTTTGGTATTAGAGGTATTGAGATATCACATCTCATGCTATCGGAAGGATCTCAGGTTTGGTATAGAAGCATTGAGATATCATATCTTATGCTATCAGAAGGGTCTCAGGATTGGAATGGGAAGGAGTTGGATATCACATCTCATGCTAAAGGGAGGGTCTCGGGTTTGGAAGGGGAAGGATTTGGATATCACATCTCATGTTATGGGATGGATCCCAGGTTTGGTATTAGAAGTATTGAGATATCACATCTCATGTTATCGGAAGGATCTCAGGTTTGGTATTAGAAGTATTGAGATATCACCTCTCATGCTATAGGAAGGGTCTCAGGATTGGAATGGGAAGGAGTTGGATATCACATCTCATGCTAAAGGAAGGGTCTCAGGTTTGGTAGAAGCATTGAGATATCACATCTCATGCTATAGGAAGGGTCTCAGGATTGGAATGGGAAGGACTTAGATATCACATATCATGCTATAGGGAGGGCCTCAGTTTTGATATTAGAAGCATTGAGATATCACATCTCATGCTATCGGAAGTGTCTCAGGATTGGAATGGGAAGGAGCTGGATATCACATCTCATGCTAAAGGAAGGGTCTCAGGTTTGGAACGGGAAGGAGTTGGATATCACATCTCATGTTATAGGAAGGGTCTCAGGTTTGGTATAAACATTGAGATATCACATCTCTGCTATCGGAAGTGTCTCAGAATTGGAATGGGAAGGAGTTGGATATCCCATCTCATGTTATAGGACGGGTCTCAGGTTTTTTATTAGAATCATTGAGATATCATATTGCATGCTGTAGGAAGGGTCTAAGGATTGGAATGGGAAGGACTTGGATATCACATCTCATGCTATAGATAGGCTCTCAGGTTTGGAAAGTGAAGGAGTTGGATATCACATTTCATGTTAGAGGAAGGATCTCAGGTTTGGTATTAGAGGCATTGAGATATCACATCTCAGGCTATAGGAAGGGTCTCAGGATTGGAATGGGAAGGAGTTGGATATCACATCTCATGCTATAGGAAGGGTCTCAGGTTTGGTATAAGCATTGAGATATCACATCTCATGCTATAGGAAGGGTCCAGGATTGGAATGGAAGGAGTTGGATATCACATCTCATGTTATAGGAAGGATCTCAGGTTTGGTATTAGAAGCATTGAGACATCACATCTCATGTTATAGGAAGGGTCTCATGATTGGAATGGGAAGGAGTTGGATATCACATCTCATGCTATAGGAAGGGTCTCAGGATTGGAATGGGAAGGAGTTGAATATGACATCTCATGCCGTAGGAAGGGTCTCAGGTTTGGTATAAACATTGAGATATCACATCTCTGCTATCGAAAGGGTCTCAGGATTGGAATGGAAAGGAGTTGGATATCCCATCTCATGTTATAGGAAGAGTCTCAGGTTTGGTATTAGAAGCATTGAGATATCACATCTCATGCTATAGGAAGTGTCTCAGGATTGGAATGGGAAGGACTTGGGTATCACATCTCATGCTATAGGGAGGGTCTCAAGTTTGATATTAGAAGCATTGAGATATCACATCTCATGCTATAGGAAGGGTCTCAGGATTGGAATGGGAAGGAGTTGGATATCACATCTCATGCTATAGGAAGGGTCTCAGGTTTGGTATAAGCAGTGAGATATCACATCTCATGCTATAGGAAGTGTCTCAGGATTGGAATGGGAAGGAGTTGGATATCACATCTCATGTTATAGGAAGGATCTCAGGTTTGGTATAAGCATTGAGATATCACATCTCTGCTATCGGAAGGGTCTAAGGTTTGGAAGGGGAAGGATTTGGATATCACATCTCATGTTATAGGACGGGTCTCAGGTTTGGTATTAGAAGCATTGAGATATCAAGTCTCATGGTATAGGAAGGGTCTCAGAATTGGAATGGGAAGGAGTTGGATATCACATCTCAAGCTATAGGAAGGGTCTCAGGATTAGAATGGGAAGGAGTTTGATATCACATCTCATGCCATAGTATGGGTCTCAGGTTTGGTAGAAGCATTGGGATATCCGATCTCATGCTATCGGAAGGGTATCGGGATTGGATTTGGAAGGAGTTGGATATCCCATCTCATGCTATAGGAAGGGTCTCAGGTTGGAATGGGAAGGAGTTGGATATCACATCTCATGCTATAGGAAGGCTCTCAGGTTTGGTATTAGAAGCATTGAGATATCAAGTCTCATGGTATAGGAAGGGTCTCAGAATTGGAATGGGAAGGAGTTGGATATCACATCTCAAGCTATAGGAAGGGTCTCAGGATTAGAATGGGAAGGAGTTTGATATCACATCTCATGCCATAGTATGGGTCTCAGGTTTGGTAGAAGCATTGGGATATCAGATCTCATGCTATCGGAAGGGTATCGGGATTGGATTTGGAAGGAGTTGGATATCCCATCTCATGCTATAGGAAGGGTCTCAGGATTGGAATGGGAAGGACTTGGATATCACATCTCATGCTATAGGAAGGCTCTCAGGTTTGCAAGGGGAAAGAGCTGGATATCACATTTCATGTTAGAGGTAGGATCTCAGGTTTGGTATTAGAAGTATTGAGATATCACATCTCATGCTATCAGAAGGATCTCAGGTTTGGTATAGAAGCATTGAGATATCATATCTTATGCTATCAGAAGAGTCTCAGGATTGGAATGGGAAGGAGTTGGATATCACATCTCATGCTAAAGGGAGGGTCTCAGGTTTGGAAGATAAGGATTTGGATATCACATCTCATGTTATAGGAAGGATCTCAGGTTTGGTATTAGAAGTATTGAGATATCACATCTCATGCTATCGGAAGGATCTCAGGTTTGGTATAGAAGCATTGAGATATCATATCTTATGCTATCAGAAGGGTCTCAGGATTGGAATGGGAAGGAGTTGAATATGACATCTCATGCCGTAGGAAGGGTCTCAGGTTTGGTATAAACATTGAGATATCACATCTCTGCTATCAAAAGGGTCTCAGGATTGGAATGGGAAGGAGTTGGATATCCCATCTCATGTTATAGGAAGAGTCTCAGGTTTGGTATTAGAAGCATTGAGATATCACATCTCATGCTATAGGAAGTGTCTCAGGATTGGAATGGGAAGGACTTGGATATCACATCTCATGCTATAGGTAGGGTCTCAAGTTTGATATTAGAAGCATTGAGATATCACATCTCATGCTATAGGAAGGGTCTGAGGATTGGAATGGGAAGGAGTTGGATATCACATCTCAAGCTATAGGAAGGGTCTCAGGATTAGAATGGGAAGGAGTTTGATATCACATCTCATGCCATAGTATGGGTCTCAGGTTTGGTAGAAGCATTGGGATATCAGATCTCATGCTATCGGAAGGGTATCGGGATTGGATTTGGAAGGAGTTGGATATCCCATCTCATGCTATAGGAAGGGTCTCAGGTTGGAATGGGAAGGAGTTGGATATCACATCTCATGCTATAGGAAGGCTCTCAGGTTTGGTATTAGAAGCATTGAGATATCAAGTCTCATGGTATAGGAAGGGTCTCAGAATTGGAATGGGAAGGAGTTGGATATCACATCTCAAGCTATAGGAAGGGTCTCAGGATTAGAATGGGAAGGAGTTTGATATCACATCTCATGCCATAGTATGGGTCTCAGGTTTGGTAGAAGCATTGGGATATCAGATCTCATGCTATCGGAAGGGTATCGGGATTGGATTTGGAAGGAGTTGGATATCCCATCTCATGCTATAGGAAGGGTCTCAGGATTGGAATGGGAAGGACTTGGATATCACATCTCATGCTATAGGAAGGCTCTCAGGTTTGCAAGGGGAAAGAGCTGGATATCACATTTCATGTTAGAGGTAGGATCTCAGGTTTGGTATTAGAAGTATTGAGATATCACATCTCATGCTATCAGAAGGATCTCAGGTTTGGTATAGAAGCATTGAGATATCATATCTTATGCTATCAGAAGAGTCTCAGGATTGGAATGGGAAGGAGTTGGATATCACATCTCATGCTAAAGGGAGGGTCTCAGGTTTGGAAGATAAGGATTTGGATATCACATCTCATGTTATAGGAAGGATCTCAGGTTTGGTATTAGAAGTATTGAGATATCACATCTCATGCTATCGGAAGGATCTCAGGTTTGGTATAGAAGCATTGAGATATCATATCTTATGCTATCAGAAGGGTCTCAGGATTGGAATGGGAAGGAGTTGAATATGACATCTCATGCCGTAGGAAGGGTCTCAGGTTTGGTATAAACATTGAGATATCACATCTCTGCTATCAAAAGGGTCTCAGGATTGGAATGGGAAGGAGTTGGATATCCCATCTCATGTTATAGGAAGAGTCTCAGGTTTGGTATTAGAAGCATTGAGATATCACATCTCATGCTATAGGAAGTGTCTCAGGATTGGAATGGGAAGGACTTGGATATCACATCTCATGCTATAGGTAGGGTCTCAAGTTTGATATTAGAAGCATTGAGATATCACATCTCATGCTATAGGAAGGGTCTGAGGATTGGAATGGGAAGGAGTTGGATATCACATCTCATGCTATGGGAAGGGTCTCAGGTTTGGTATAAGCAGTGAGATATCACATCTCATGCTATAGGAAGTGTCTCAGGATTGGAATGGGAAGGAGTTGGATATCACATCTCATGTTATAGGAAGGATCTCAGGTTTGGTATAAGCATTGAGATATCACATCTCTGCTATCGGAAGGGTCTCAGGATTGGAATGGGAAGGAGTTGGATATTCCCATCTCATGTTATAAGAAGGGTCTCAGGTTTGGTATTAGAAGCATTGAGATATCACAACTCATGCTATAGGAAGGGTCTCAGGATTGGAATGGGAAGGACTTGGATATCACATCTCATGCTATAGGGAGGGTCTCAAGTTTGATATTAGAAGCTTTGAGATATCACATCTCATGATATCGGAAGGGTCTCAGGATTGGAATGGGAAGGAGGTGGATATCACATCTCATGATAAAGGAAGGGTCTAAGGTTTGGAAGGGGAAGGATTTGGATATCACATCTCATGTTATATTACGGGTCTCAGGTTTGGTATTAGAAGCATTGAGATATCAAGTCTCATAGTATAGGAAGGGTCTCAGAATTGGAATGGGAAGGAGTTGGATATCACATCTCAAGCTATAGGAAGGGTCTCAGGATTGGAATGGGAAGGACTTGGATATCACATCTCATGCTATAGGAAGGCTCTCAGGTTTGGAAGGGGAAAGAGTTGGATATCACATTTCATGTTAGAGGTAGGATCTCAGGTTTGGTATTAGAGGCATTGAGATATCACATCTCATGCTATCAGAAGGGTCTCAGGAATGGAATGGGAAGGAGTTGGATATCACATCTCATGCTAAAGGGAGGGTCTCAGGTTTGGAAGGGGAAGGATTTGGATATCACATCTCATGTTATAGGAAGGATCTCAGGTTTGGTATTAGAAGCATTGAGATATCACATCTCATGCTATCGGAAGGATCTCAGGTTTGGTATTAGAAGCATTGAGATATCACATCTCATGCTATCAGAAGAGTCTCAGGATTGGAATAGGAAGGAGTTGGATATCACATCTCATGCTAAAGGGAGGGTCTCAGGTTTGGAAGGGGATGGATTTGGATATCACATCTCATGTTATCGGAAGGATCTCACGTTTGGTATTAGAAGTATTGAGATATCATATCTCATGCTATAGGAAGGGTCTCAGGATTGGAATGGGAAGGAGTTGGATATCACATCTCATGCTATAGGGAGGGTCTCAGGATTGGAATGGGAAGGACTTAGATATCACATATCATGCTATAGGGAGGGTCTCAGTTTTGATATTAGAAGCATTGAGATATCACATCTCATGCTATCGGAAGTGTCTCAGGATTGGAATGGGAAGGAGCTGGATATCACATCTCATGCTAAAGGAAGGGTCTCAGGTTTGGAACGGGAAGGATTTGGATATCACATCTCATGTTATAGGAAGGGTCTCAGGTTTGGTATAAGCATTGAGATATCACATCTCTGCTATCGGAAGAGTCTCAGGATTGGAATGGGAAGGAGTTGAATATCCCATCTCATGTTATAGGACGGGTCTCAGGTTTGTTATTAGAATCATTGAGATATCATATTGCATGCTGTAGGAAGGGTCTAAGGGTTGGAATGTGAAGGACTTGGATATCACATCTCATGCTATAGATAGGCTCTTAGGTTTGGAAAGGGAAGGAGTTGGATATCACATTTCATGTTAGAGGAAGGATCTCAGGTTTGGTATTAGAAGCATAGAGATATCACATCTCATGCTATAGGAAGTGTCTCAGGATTGGAATGGGAAGGAGTTGGATATCACATCTCATGCTATAGGAAGGGTCTCAGGTTTGGTATAAGCAGTGAGATATCACATCTCATGCTATAGGAAGTGTCTCAGGATTGGAATGGGAAGGAGTTGGATATCACATCTCATGTTATAGGAAGGATCTCAGGTTTGGTATAAGCATTGAGATATCACATCTGTGCTATCGGAAGGGTCTCAGGATTGGAATGGGAAGGAGTTGGATATTCCCATCTCATGTTATAGGGAGGGTCTCAAGTTTGATATTAGAAGCATTGAGATATCACATTTCATGATATCGGAAGGGTCTCAAGATTGGAATGGGAAGGAGTTGGCTATCACATCTCATGATAAAGGAAGGGTCTAAGGTTTGGAAGGGGAAGGATTTGGATATCACATCTCATGTTATAGGACGGGTCTCAGGTTTGGTATTAGAAGCATTGAGATATCAAGTCTCATGGTATAGGAAGGGTCTCAGAATTGGAATGGGAAGGAGTTGGATATCACATCTCAAGCTATAGGAAGGGTCTCAGGATTAGAATGGGAAGGAGTTTGATATCACATCTCATGCCATAGTATGGGTCTCAGGTTTGGTAGAAGCATTGGGATATCAGATCTCATGCTATCGGAAGGGTATCGGGATTGGATTTGGAAGGAGTTGGATATCCCATCTCATGCTATAGGAAGGGTCTCAGGTTGGAATGGGAAGGAGTTGGATATCACATCTCATGTTATAGGAAGGGTCTCAGGATTGGAATGGGAAGGACTTGGATATCACATCTCATGCTATAGGAAGGCTCTCAGGTTTGCAAGGGGAAAGAGTTGGATATCACATTTCATGTTAGAGGTAGGATCTCAGGTTTGGTATTAGAAGTATTGAGATATCACATCTCATGCTATCAGAAGGATCTCAGGTTTGGTATAGAAGCATTGAGATATCATATCTTATGCTATCAGAAGAGTCTCAGGATTGGAATGGGAAGGAGTTGGATATCACATCTCATGCTAAAGGGAGGGTCTCAGGTTTGGAAGATAAGGATTTGGATATCACATCTCATGTTATAGGAAGGATCTCAGGTTTGGTATTAGAAGTATTGATATATCACATCTCATGCTATCGGAAGGATCTCAGGTTTGGTATAGAAGCATTGAGATATCATATCTTATGCTATCAGAAGTGTCTCAGGATTGGAATGGGAAGGAGTTGGATATCACATCTCATGCTAAAGGGAGGGTCTCAGGTTTGGAAGGGGAAGGATTTGGATATCACATCTCATGTTATAGGATGGATCCCAGGTTTGGTATTAGAAGTATTGAGATATCACATCTCATGTTATCGGAAGGATCTCAGGTTTGGTATTAGAAGTATTGAGATATCACCTCTCATGCTATAGGAAGGGTCTCAGGATTGGAATGGGAAGGAGTTGGATATCACATCTCATGCTAAAGGAAGGGTCTCAGGTTTGGTAGAAGCATTGAGATATCACATCTCATGCTATAGGAAGGGTCTCAGGATTGGAATGGGAAGGACTTAGATATCACATATCATGCTATAGGGAGGGTCTCAGTTTTGATATTAGAAGCATTGAGATATCACATCTCATGCTATCGGAAGTGTCTCAGGATTGGAATGGGAAGGAGCTGGATATCACATCTCATGCTAAAGGAAGGGTCTCAGGTTTGGAACGGGAAGGAGTTGGATATCACATCTCATGTTATAGGAAGGGTCTAGGGTTTGGTATAAACATTGAGATATCACATCTCTGCTATCGGAAGTGTCTCAGAATTGGAATGGGAAGGAGTTGGATATCCCATCTCATGTTATAGGACGGGTCTCAGGTTTTTTATTAGAATCATTGAGATATCATATTGCATGCTGTAGGAAGGGTCTAAGGATTGGAATGGGAAGGACTTGGATATCACATCTCATGCTATAGATAGGCTCTCAGGTTTGGAAAGTGTAGGAGTTGGATATCACATTTCATGTTAGAGGAAGGATCTCAGGTTTGGTATTAGAGGCATTGAGATATCACATCTCAGGCTATAGGAAGGGTCTCAGGATTGGAATGGGAAGGAGTTGGATATCACATCTCATGCTATAGGAAGGGTCTCAGGTTTGGTATAAGCATTGAGATATCACATCTCATGCTATAGGAAGGGTCCAGGATTGGAATGGAAGGAGTTGGATATCACATCTCATGTTATAGGAAGGATCTCAGGTTTGGTATTAGAAGCATTGAGACATCACATCTCATGCTATAGGAAGGGTCTCATGATTGGAATGGGAAGGAGTTGGATATCACATCTCATGCTATAGGAAGGGTCTCAGGATTGGAATGGGAAGGAGTTGAATATGACATCTCATGCCGTAGGAAGGGTCTCAGGTTTGGTATAAACATTGAGATATCACATCTCTGCTATCGAAAGGGTCTCAGGATTGGAATGGAAAGGAGTTGGATATCCCATCTCATGTTATAGGAAGAGTCTCAGGTTTGGTATTAGAAGCATTGAGATATCACATCTCATGCTATAGGAAGTGTCTCAGGATTGGAATGGGAAGGACTTGGGTATCACATCTCATGCTATAGGGAGGGTCTCAAGTTTGATATTAGAAGCATTGAGATATCACATCTCATGCTATAGGAAGGGTCTCAGGATTGGAATGGGAAGGAGTTGGATATCACATCTCATGCTATAGGAAGGGTCTCAGGTTTGGTATAAGCAGTGAGATATCACATCTCATGCTATAGGAAGTGTCTCAGGATTGGAATGGGAAGGAGTTGGATATCACATCTCATGTTATAGGAAGGATCTCAGGTTTGGTATAAGCATTGAGATATCACATCTCTGCTATCGGAAGGGTCTAAGGTTTGGAAGGGGAAGGATTTGGATATCACATCTCATGTTATAGGACGGGTCTCAGGTTTGGTATTAGAAGCATTGAGATATCAAGTCTCATGGTATAGGAAGGGTCTCAGAATTGGAATGGGAAGGAGTTGGATATCACATCTCAAGCTATAGGAAGGGTCTCAGGATTAGAATGGGAAGGAGTTTGATATCACATCTCATGCCATAGTATGGGTCTCAGGTTTGGTAGAAGCATTGGGATATCAGATCTCATGCTATCGGAAGGGTATCGGGATTGGATTTGGAAGGAGTTGGATATCCCATCTCATGCTATAGGAAGGGTCTCAGGTTGGAATGGGAAGGAGTTGGATATCACATCTCATGTTATAGGAAGGTTCTCAGGATTGGAATGGGAAGGACTTGGATATCACATCTCATGCTATAGGAAGGCTCTCAGGTTTGCAAGGGGAAAGAGTTGGATATCACATTTCATGTTAGAGGTAGGATCTCAGGTTTGGTATTAGAAGTATTGAGATATCACATCTCATGCTATCAGAAGGATCTCAGGTTTGGTATAGAAGCATTGAGATATCATATCTTATGCTATCAGAAGAGTCTCAGGATTGGAATGGGAAGGAGTTGGATATCACATCTCATGCTAAAGGGAGGGTCTCAGGTTTGGAAGATAAGGATTTGGATATCACATCTCATGTTATAGGAAGGATCTCAGGTTTGGTATTAGAAGTATTGAGATATCACATCTCATGCTATCGGAAGGATCTCAGGTTTGGTATAGAAGCATTGAGATATCATATCTTATGCTATCAGAAGGGTCTCAGGTTTGGAATGGGAAGGATTTGGATATCACATCTCATGCTAAAGGGAGGCTCTCAGGTTTGGAAGGGGAAGGATTTGGATATCACATCTCATGTTATAGGATGGATCTCAGGTTTGGTATTAGAAGTATTGAGATATCACATCTCATGTTATCGGAAGGATCTCAGGTTTGGTATTAGAAGTATTGAGATATCACCTCTCATGCTATAGGAAGGGTCTCAGGATTGGAATGGGAAGGAGTTGGATATCACATCTCATGCTAAAGGAAGGGTCTCAGGTTTGGTAGAAGCATTGAGATATCACATCTCATGCTATAGGAAGGGTCTCAGGATTGGAATGGGAAGGACTTAGATATCACATATCATGCTATAGGGAGGGTCTCAGTTTTGATATTAGAAGCATTGAGATATCACATCTCATGCTATCGGAAGTGTCTCAGGATTGGAATGGGAAGGAGCTGGATATCACATCTCATGCTAAAGGAAGGGTCTCAGGTTTGGAACGGGAAGGAGTTGGATATCACATCTCATGTTATAGGAAGGGTCTCAGGTTTGGTATAAACATTGAGATATCACATCTCTGCTTTCGGAAGTGTCTCAGGATTGGAATGGGAAGGAGTTGGATATCCCATCTCATGTTATAGGACGGGTCTCAGGTTTTTTATTAGAATCATTGAGATATCATATTGCATGCTGTAGGAAGGGTCTAAGGATTGGAATGGGAAGGACTTGGATATCACATCTCATGCTATAGATAGGCTCTCAGGTTTGGAAAGTGAAGGAGTTGGATATCACATTTCATGTTAGAGGAAGGATCTCAGGTTTGGTATTAGAGGCATTCAGATATCACATCTCAGGCTATAGGAAGGGTCTCAGGATTGGAATGGGAAGGAGTTGGATATCACATCTCATGCTATAGGAAGGGTCTCAGGTTTGGTATAAGCATTGAGATATCACATCTCATGCTATAGGAAGGGTCCAGGATTGGAATGGAAGGAGTTGGATATCACATCTCATGTTATAGGAAGGATCTCAGGTTTGGTATTAGAAGCATTGAGACATCACATCTCATGCTATAGGAAGGGTCTCAGGATTGGAATGGGAAGGAGTTGGATATCACATCTCATGCTATAGGAAGGGTCTCAGGATTGGAATGGGAAGGAGTTGAATATGACATCTCATGCCGTAGGAAGGGTCTCAGGTTTGGTATAAACATTGAGATATCACATCTCTGCTATCAAAAGGGTCTCAGGATTGGAATGGGAAGGAGTTGGATATCCCATCTCATGTTATAGGAAGAGTCTCAGGTTTGGTATTAGAAGCATTGAGATATCACATCTCATGCTATAGGAAGTGTCTCAGGATTGGAATGGGAAGGACTTGGATATCACATCTCATGCTATAGGTAGGGTCTCAAGTTTGATATTAGAAGCATTGAGATATCACATCTCATGCTATAGGAAGGGTCTGAGGATTGGAATGGGAAGGAGTTGGATATCACATTTCATGCTATGGGAAGGGTCTCAGGTTTGGTATAAGCAGTGAGATATCACATCTCATGCTATAGGAAGTGTCTCAGGATTGGAATGGGAAGGAGTTGGATATCACATCTCATGTTATAGGAAGGATCTCAGGTTTGGTATAAGCATTGAGATATCACATCTCTGCTATCGGAAGGGTCTCAGGATTGGAATGGGAAGGAGTTGGATATTCCCATCTCATGTTATAAGAAGGGTCTCAGGTTTGGTATTAGAAGCATTGAGATATCACATCTCATGCTATAGGAAGGGTCTCAGGATTGGAATGGGACGGACTTGGATATCACATCTCATGCTATAGGGAGGGTCTCAAGTTTGATATTAGAAGCTTTGAGATATCACATCTCATGATATCGGAAGGGTCTCAGGATTGGAATGGGAAGGAGTTGGATATCACATCTCATGATAAAGGAAGGGTCTAAGGTTTGGAAGGGGAAGGATTTGGATATCACATCTCATGTTATATTACGGGTCTCAGGTTTGGTATTAGAAGCATTGAGATATCAAGTCTCATAGTATAGGAAGGGTCTCAGAATTGGAATGGGAAGGAGTTGGATATCACATCTCAAGCTATAGGAAGGGTCTCAGGATTGGAATGGGAAGGACTTGGATATCACATCTCATGCTATAGGAAGGCTCTCAGGTTTGGAAGGGGAAAGAGTTGGATATCACATTTCATGTTAGAGGTAGGATCTCAGGTTTGGTATTAGAGGCATTGAGATATCACATCTCATGCTATCAGAAGGGTCTCAGGAAAGGAATGGGAAGGAGTTGGGTATCACATCTCATGCTAAAGGGAGGGTCTCAGGTTTGGAAGGGGAAGGATTTGGATATCACATCTCATGTTATAGGAAGGATCTCAGGTTTGGTATTAGAAGCACTGAGATATCACATCTCATGCTATCGGAAGGATCTCAGGTTTGGTATTAGAAGCATTGAGATATCACATCTCATGCTATCAGAAGAGTCTCAGGATTGGAATAGGAAGGAGTTGGATATCACATCTCATGCTAAAGGGAGGGTCTCAGGTTTGGAAGGGGAAGGATTTGGATATCACATCTCATTTTATCGGAAGGATCTCACGTTTGGTATTAGAAGTATTGAGATATCATATCTCATGCTATAGGAAGGGTCTCAGGATTGGAATGGGAAGGAGTTGGATATCACATCTCATGCTATAGGGAGGGTCTCAGGATTGGAATGGGAAGGACTTAGATATCACATATCATGCTATAGGGAGGGTCTCAGTTTTGATATTAGAAGCATTGAGATATCACATCTCATGCTATCGGAAGTGTCTCAGGATTGGAATGGGAAGGAGCTGGATATCACATCTCATGCTAAAGGAAGGGTCTCAGGTTTGGAACGGGAAGGATTTGGATATCACATCTCATGTTATAGGAAGGGTCTCAGGTTTGGTATAAGCATTGAGATATCACATCTCTGCTATCGGAAGAGTCTCAGGATTGGAATGGGAAGGAGTTGAATATCCCATCTCATGTTATAGGACGGGTCTCAGGTTTGTTATTAGAATCATTGAGATATCATATTGCATGCTGTAGGAAGGGTCTAAGGGTTGGAATGTGAAGGACTTGGATATCACATCTCATGCTATAGATAGGCTCTTAGGTTTGGAAAGGGAAGGAGTTGGATATCACATTTCATGTTAGAGGAAGGATCTCAGGTTTGGTATTAGAAGCATAGAGATATCACATCTCATGCTATAGGAAGGGTCTCAGGATTGGAATGGGAAGCAGTTGGATATCACATCTCATGCTATAGGAAGTGTCTCAGGATTGGAATGGGAAGGACTTGGGTATCACATCTCATGCTATAGGGAGGGTCTCAAGTTTGATATTAGAAGCATTGAGATATCACATCTCATGCTCTAGGAAGGGTCTCAGGATTGGAATGGGAAGGAGCTGGATATCACATCTCATGCTATAGGAAGGGTCTCAGGTTTGGTATAAGCAGTGAGATATCACATCTCATGCTATAGGAAGTGTCTCAGGATTGGAATGGGAAGGAGTTGGATATCACATCTCATGTTATAGGAAGGATCTCAGGTTTGGTATAAGCATTGAGATATCACATCTCTGCTATCAGAAGGGTCTCAGGATTGGAATGGGAAGGAGTTGGATATCACATCTCATGTTATAGGAAGGGTCTCAGGATTGGAATGGGAAGGATTTGGATATCACATCTCTTGCTATAGGAAGGGTCTCAGGATTGGAATGGGTAGGAGTTGGATATTACTTTCTTGCTATAGGAAGGGTCTCATGTTTGGAATGGGAAGGAGTTGGATATCACATATGCTATAGTTAGTGTCTCAGGTTTGGAACGGGAAGGAGTTGGATATCACATCTCATGTTATAGGAAGGGTCTCAGGTTTGGTATAAGCATTGAGATATCACATCTCTGCTATCGGAAGCGGCTCAGGATTGGAATGGGAAGGAGTTGGATATCCCATCTCATGTTATAGGAAGAGTCTCTGGTTTGGTATTAGAATCATTGAGATATCACATCGCATGCTGTAGGAAGGGTCTAAGGATTGGAATGGGATGGACTTGGATATCACATCTCATGCTATAGGTAGGCTCTCAGGTTTGGTATAAGCATTGAGATATCACATCTCATGCTATAGGAAGGGTCTCAGGATTGGAATGGGAAGGAATTGGATATCACATCTCATGCTATAGGAAGGGTCTCAGATTTGGTATAAGCATTGAGATATCACATCTCATGCTAAAGGAAGGGTCTCAGGATTGGAATGGGAAGGAGTTGTATATCACATCTCAGGCCATAGGAAGGTTCTCAGGTTTGGTATAAGCATTGAGATATCACATCTCTGCTATCGGAAAGGTCTCAGGATTGGAATGGGAAGGAGTTGGATATCCCATCTCATGTTATAGGAAGGGTCTCAGGTTTGGTATTAGAAGCATAGAGATATCACATCTCATGCTATAGGAAGGGTCTCAGGATTGGAATGGGAAGGACTTGGATATCACATCTCATGCTATAGGGAGGGTCTCAAGTTTGATATTAGAAGCATTGAGATAACAAATCTCATGATATCGGAAGGGTCTCAGGATTGGAATGGGAAGGAGTTGGATATCATATCTCATGATAAAGGAAGGGTCTAAGGTTTGGAAGGGGAAGGATTTGGATATCACATCTCATGTTATAGGACGGGTCTCAGGTTTGGTATTAGAAGCATTGAGATATCAAGTCTCATGGTATAAGAAGGGTCTCAGAATTGGAATGGGAAGGAGTTGGATATCACACCTCAAGCTATAGGAAGGGTCTCAGGATTGGAATGGGAAGGAGTTTGATATCACATCTCATGCCATAGTATGGGTCTCAGGTTTGGTAGAAGCATTGGGATATCACATCTCATGCTATCGGAAGGGTATCAGTATTGGATTTGGAAGAAGTTGGATATCCCATCTCATGCTATAGGAAGGGTCTCAGGTTGGAATGGGAAGGAGTTGGATATCACATTTCATGTTATAGGAAGGGTCTCAGGATTGGAATGGGAAGGACTTGGATAACATATCTCATGCTATAGGACGGGTCTCAGGTTTGTTATTAGAATCATTGAGATATCATATTGCATGCTGTAGGAAGGGTCTAAGGATTGGAATGGGAAGGACCTGGATATCACATCTCATGCTATAGATAGGCTCTTAGGTTTGGAAAGGGAAGGAGTTGGATATCACATTTCATGTTAGAGGAAGGATCTCAGGTTTGGTATTAGAAGCATTGAGATATTACATCTCATGCTATAGGAAGGGTCTCAGGATTGGAATGGGAAGTAGTTGGATATCACATCTCATGCTATAGGAAGGGTCTCAGGTTTGGTATAAGCATTGAGATATCACATCTCATGCTATAGGACGGGTCTCAGGATTGGAATGGAAGGAGTTGGATATCACATCTCATGTTATAGGAAGGATCTCAGGTTTGGTATTAGAAGCATTGAGACATCACATCTCATGCTATAGGATGGGTCTCAGGGTTGGAATGGGAAGGAGTTGGATATCACAACTCATCCAATAGGAAGGGTCTCAGGTTTGGAATGGGAAGGAATTGGATATCACATCTCATGCTATAGGAAGGATCTCAGGTTTGGTATTAGAAGCATTGAGATATCACATCTCATGCTATAGGAAGGGTCTCAGGATTGGAATGTGAAGGATTTGGATATCACATCTCATGCTAAAGGAAGGGTCTCAGGTTTGGTAGAAGCATTGAGATATCACGTCTCTGCTATCGGAAGGGTCTCAGGATTGGATTGGGAAGGAGTTGGATATCCCTTCTCATGCTATAGGAAGGGTCTCAGGATTTGAATGGCAAGGAGTTGGATATCACATCTCATGCCATAGGAAGGGTCTCAGGTTTGGTATAAGCATTGAGATATCACATCTCTGCTATCGGAAGGGTCTCAGGATTGGAATGGGAAGGAGTTGGATATTCCCATCTCATGTTATAGGAAGGGTCTCAGGTTTGGTATTAGAAGCATTGAGATATCACATCTCATGCTATAGGAAGGGTCTCAGGATTGGAAAGGGAAGGACTTGGATATCACATCTCATGCTATAGGGAGGGTCTCAAGTTTGATATTAGAAGCTTTGAGATATCACATCTCATGATATCGGAAGGGTCTCAGGATTGGAATGGGAAGGAGTTGGATATCACATCTCATGATAAAGGAAGGGTCTAAGTTTTGGAAGGGGAAGGATTTGGATATCACATCTCATGTTATATTACGGGTCTCAGGTTTGGTATTAGAAGCATTGATATATCAAGTCTCAGAGTATAGGAAGGGTCTCAGAATTGGAATGGGAAGGAGTTGGATATCACATCTCAAGCTATAGGAAGGGTCTCAGGATTGTAATGGGAAGGACTTGGATATCACATCTCATGCTATAGGAAGGCTCTCAGGTTTGGAAGGGGAAAGAGTTGGATATCACATTTCATGTTAGAGGTAGGATCTCAGGTTTGGCATTAGAGGCATTGAGATATCACATCTCATGCTAATCAGAAGGGTCTCAGGAATGGAATGGGAAGGAGTTGGATATCACATCTCATGCTAAAGAGAGGGTCTCAGGTTTGGAAGGGGAAGGATTTGGATATCACATCTCATGTTATAGGAAGGATCTCAGGTTTGGTATTAGAAGCATTGAGATATCACATCTCATGCTATCGGAAGGATCTCAGGTTTGGTATTAGAAGCATTGAGATATCACATCTCATGCTATCAGAAGGGTCTCAGGATTGGAATGGGAAGGATTTGGATATCACATCTCATGTTATCGGAAGGATCTCACGTTTGGTATTAGAAGTATTGAGATATCATATCTCATGCTATAGGAAGGGTCTCAGGATTGGAATGGGAAGGAGTTGGATATTCCCATCTCATGTTATAGGGAGGGTCTCAAGTTTGATATTAGAAGCATTGAGATATCACATTTCATGATATCGGAAGGGTCTCATGATTGGAATGGGAAGGAGTTGGCTATCACATCTCATGATAAAGGAAGGGTCTAAGGTTTGGAAGGGGAAGGATTTGGATATCACATCTCATGTTATAGGACGGGTCTCAGGTTTGGTATTAGAAGCATTGAGATATCAAGTCTCATGGTATAGGAAGGGTCTCAGAATTGGAATGGGAAGGAGTTGGATATCACATCTCAAGCTATAGGAAGGGTCTCAGGATTAGAATGGGAAGGAGTTTGATATCACATCTCATGCCATAGTATGGGTCTCAGGTTTGGTAGAAGCATTGGGATATCAGATCTCATGCTATCGGAAGGGTATCGGGATTGGATTTGGAAGGAGTTGGATATCCCATCTCATGCTATAGGAAGGGTCTCAGGTTGGAATGGGAAGGAGTTGGATATCACATCTCATGTTATAGGAAGGGTCTCAGGATTGGAATGGGAAGGACTTGGATATCACATCTCATGCTATAGGAAGGCTCTCAGGTTTGCAAGGGAAAAGAGTTGGATATCACATTTCATGTTAGAGGTAGGATCTCAGGTTTGGTATTAGAAGTATTGAGATATCACATCTCATGCTATCAGAAGGATCTCAGGTTTGGTATAGAAGCATTGAGATATCATATCTTATGCTATCAGAAGAGTCTCAGGATTGGAATGGGAAGGAGTTGGATATCACATCTCATGCTAAAGGGAGGGTCTCAGGTTTGGAAGATAAGGATTTGGATATCACATCTCATGTTATAGGAAGGATCTCAGGTTTGGTATTAGAAGTATTGAGATATCACATCTCATGCTATCGGAAGGATCTCAGGTTTGGTATAGAAGCATTGAGATATCATATCTTATGCTATCAGAAGGGTCTCAGGATTGGAATGGGAAGGAGTTGGATATCACATCTCATGCTAAAGGGAGGGTCTCAGGTTTGGAAGGGGAAGGATTTGGATATCACATCTCATGTTATAGGATGGATCTCAGGTTTGGTATTAGAAGTATTGAGATATCACATCTCATGTTATCGGAAGGATCTCAGGTTTGGTATTAGAAGTATTGAGATATCACCTCTCATGCTATAGGAAGGGTCTCAGGATTGGAATGGGAAGGAGTTGGATATCACATCTCATGCTAAAGGAAGGGTCTCAGTTTTGATATTAGAAGCATTGAGATATCACATCTCATGCTATCGGAAGTGTCTCAGGATTGGAATGGGAAGGAGCTGGATATCACATCTCATGCTAAAGGAAGGGTCTCAGGTTTGGAACGGGAAGGAGTTGGATATCACATCTCATGTTATAGGAAGGGTCTCAGGTTTGGTATAAACATTGAGATATCACATCTCTGCTATCGGAAGTGTCTCAGGATTGGAATGGGAAGGAGTTGGATATCCCATCTCATGTTATAGGACGGGTCTCAGGTTTTATATTAGAATCATTGAGATATCATATTGCATGCTGTAGGAAGGGTCTAAGGATTGGAATGGGAAGGACTTGGATATCACATCTCATGCTATAGATAGGCTCTCAGGTTTGGAAAGTGAAGGAGTTGGATATCACATTTCATGTTAGAGGAAGGATCTCAGGTTTGGTATTAGAGGCATTGAGATATCACATCTCAGGCTATAGGAAGGGTCTCAGGATTGGAATGGAAAGGAGTTGGATATCACATCTCATGCTATAGGAAGGGTCTCAGGTTTGGTATAAGCATTGATATATCACATCTCATGCTATAGGAAGGGTCCAGGATTGGAATGGAAGGAGTTGGATATCACATCTCATGTTATAGGAAGGATCTCAGGTTTGGTATTAGAAGCATTGAGACATCACATCTCATGCTATAGGAAGGGTCTCAGGATTGGAATGGGAAGGAGTTGGATATCACATCTCATGTTATAGGAAGAGTCTCAGGTTTGGTATTAGAACCATTGAGATATCACATCTCATGCTATAGGAAGTGTCTCAGGATTGGAATGGGAAGGACTTGGATATCACATCTCATGCTATAGGTAGGGTCTCAAGTTTGATATTAGAAGCATTGAGATATCACATCTCATGCTATAGGAAGGGTCTCAGGTTTGGTATAAGCAGTGAGATATCACATCTCATGCTATAGGAAGTGTCTCAGGATTGGAATGGGAAGGAGTTGGATATCACATCTCATGTTATAGGAAGGATCTCAGGTTTGGTATAAGCATTGAGATATCACATCTCTGCTATCGGAAGGGTCTCAGGATTGGAATGGGAAGGAGTTGGATATTCCCATCTCATGTTATAGGAAGGGTCTCAGGTTTGGTATTAGAAGCAGTGAAATATCACATCTCATGCTATAGGAAGGGTCTCAGGATTGGAATGGGAAGGACTTGGATATCACATCTCATGCTATAGGGAGGGTCTCAAGTTTGATATTAGAAGCTTTGAGATATCACATCTCATGATATCGGAAGGGTCTCAGGATTGGAATGGGAAGGAGTTGGATATCACATCTCATGATAAAGGAAGGGTCTAAGGTTTGGAAGGGGAAGGATTTGGATATCACATCTCATGTTATATTACGGGTCTCAGGTTTGGTATTAGAAGCATTGAGATATCAAGTCTCATAGTATAGGAAGGGTCTCAGAATTGGAATGGGAAGGAGTTGGATATCACATCTCAAGCTATAGGAAGGTTCTCAGGATTGGAATGGGAAGGACTTGGAAATCACATCTCATGCTATAGGAAGGCTCCCAGGTTTGGAAGGGGAAAGAGTTGGATATCACATTTCATGTTAGAGGTAGGATCTCAGGTTTGGTATTAGAGGCATTGAGATATCACATCTCATGCTATCAGAAGGGTCTCAGGAATGGAATGGGAAGGAGTTGGATATCACATCTCATGCTAAAGGGAGGGTCTCAGGTTTGGAAGGGGAAGGATTTGGATATCACATCTCATGTTATAGGAAGGATCTCAGGTTTGGTATTAGAAGCATTGAGATATCCCATCTCATGCTATCGGAAGGATCTCAGGTTTGGTATTAGAAGCATTGAGATATCACATCTCATGCTATCAGAAGAGTCTCAGGATTGGAATAGGAAGGAGTTGGATATCACATCTCATGCTAAAGGGAGGGTCTCAGGTTTGGAAGGGGAAGTGTTAGGAAAGATTTCGTAATTGTAGGGAATTTTCCTTCCATGTGGCAACCCCTAAACTTTTTGCTATTGTTTTTAACCTTGTTCTTGACTTTGCCAGAGAAGTACAGCCTTCTGCCGCACTTCTCTGGGCTTTCGCTCCTTTCTTACGGATAAACTGACATGCCCTTAAGACAGTCAGTACCGGGGAACGTGGTTTCCCGTAGTTTCTTTTATCGTGTCGCAGCTTTAGTGCAACACAACACAAGAGGGCACTGTAAGCTAAGTTACAGCTCTCTTGGGTCTCTAGCCTTCTACAGGCCCTAGATACTCTTTTAGGATGGTATTTGATCGGTGCAAGTCATTCAGGGACTGGAATGGTGGCAGCGATCGTTTTGTTTATTTTGAGCTCCTTTTGGCGTTCTGAGCACGTTTTTGCACTGAACCCAAAATGGTGGCCTGGCTCCCAAAATGGCCAGGCCGCGAGGCTCCTTTGTCCTGTCCACTGTCCGTCTTGCTCCCTTCACCTTCCCCAGGTCCGGCGACCCGGGGCCTTCCTTATTTGGGCATGTACTTTCCCGCGAAACGTGGTTGCTTTCGCGGGCTTCTACATGTCGTTTGTGTGCCTCCAGGGTGTGGGCTGGGATGTCTGGTCCCAATACACATCCTGGGTGCCAGAGAGTCTAGGGTGGTGTGAATGCCTGGGACCACCGTGGTCCGTGATTGTTCCACGTATGGTATGTGTTTTGAAGAGCGGATCTCCCATTGGCTCCCCTCCGTTTTGGCGCGAAGGGAACCGTGGATAAGAGGGGGCTGGAAACACCACTACCATGTCGATCTCCTGAGTTCTCACGAACGAAGGAATACAGGAGCCAAGTATCCTGCAACTACGAGGCTGGACCGAGGAATCGCTGGTGACCCGCTGAAGGAATCCTCCTTTGCACTGCTGTCGTCCGGAGAGCCCCTGTCCTCCTTTGATCGAACCAGAAGGCCTGTACTGGTGCTTCGACCTTTGGAATAGCAGGAACAGCTATTCCCGGCATCTTCAACCATCTCCTGCCAAGTAAGCCTTCGGAAGCGTCTCTGGGCCATCCAGTTGACTGACCAGCTTACAAAGGAGTTTGGCTCTGCAACCGCCGCCAGGTTGTGTTGTATTGCGAGTCCTTGTCCCTCTCCCACGCTTCGTACGCTTGGCGTCCCCAGGTCTGAAGGGAGGAGGGTTCATTTGGCTCGAATACACACGGCCGCTCCGTTGTCCTGTGTGGCAACAAAACTGTGCCGGTTTCGTCGATTGGGACGTCTTTTTGCTCTGCACGACTACAAAGCGTTCCCTGCTCTTCTGAACCTGCCAGCTGCTGAAACTATCGTGGAGAAGCCTGGGTCTGCTTGCTTCGGGGACCGGTGAGTAGTATATCTAGGATCTGGTCGCCCTCCTGCAGTATCCCATTGCTTTTCCCTGCTGTGTAAAAACAGCACCCTTTTGCCGCGCTCGCGCTCTGCTTCTGCCCGCTGTGGAGGCTGCGCTTGAGTTGCGGAACCTGTTCTTCTTCTGCTGTGCACTAACGTGAACCGCCTGACTTCCTCCGAAGAGCTTCCCCTTGTGCCCGTCGGCACCGGCGTGGCAGGTACTTTGAGCACAAGGCTCCACTCTTCGCAGGGCTCGGACTTCCATCTAGTTAGGTGCCTATGAAGGCGAACTGAGTCGAAAGCATTATCGCACTGCCTGTTTTCCTTCCCTGGCAGGTGGACTACATATTTCGTGCTTTAAACGCTTGCGACTGTGTATTTGTATATATATTGTGTTGATATGGTATGTGTTGGTTTAATATTGTGATTTTCTCGCTACGGTCATTATTTTAAAGGCCTTAAAATAAATGTGTATCTATTTTTGATATAACAACTGTTTGGAGTAGTTTTTAAGCGCTCTTGCTTTGTGTGCTCATTGCGGGCTTTCAGTCACCCTCACCACTCTTGAGACCTAGTCTTGACCGCCGCGATCGCTACCTTGATTGGTCTGGCTTGTCCAGAGGTTACCCTGTTCCAAGTAATTAGGTTGGCCTTCTGAACTTCTGCGCCACCAGGACAGAGTTCAGAAATCCGTCTTAACAAATTGGTGTACAGCGGTGGGATACGACTGAAGGTATCCAGTGTTGCGCTCGAACTAAGGCATTTCAGGTTATTCCAAACAGTACACGTAGTGAATTGTTATAGTATAACTTTAAAAAGGCCATAGTCCTATCAAACAGTATGGAAACAAGTACGTTGTTAACTTTAAATGCTTCCAAATCAGAAACGCTGAAAAAGATGTGTGCGGAGAGAGGTGTTTCCTCTCAAGGCACTAAATTGGAAATGATCCAAAGAATCGTGGCGTGGCAAGAAGCGCAGCTTGACGCTATTACTTCTGAGGACAGTGCGGAAGGTGGTGGGGCTGCTCTCACTGGTAGAACCGACGGTTCTGCCGCCGCACTGTTCCACCGCGACCACGAGGACAGGGAGGACGAGCTGTCTAATGTTTCCTCTGCCAGTGCTGATGGGGAGGCTATGCTTGAATTCAAGAAGCAAGAGCTGCGGTTTAGGCAGCAGGAGCTTGAATTCAGCATAGCCAAACTAAAAATCGAACAGGCAGAAAAACAAAAAGACAGGGATCACCAGTTGGAACTGGCCAAGCTTCAGGTTGCAAATGGATCCAAGGGTCCTGGACATGGGTCTGGGGCCTCCTCTCATCCACGGTTTCCAAAAGATCTGCTCAGTGTGTATGAAGAGAGGAATGACATTATGGACTGGCTGAATGCGTTTGAGTATGCATGCGAGGTCCAGGAAGTTGACAATGCTGATAAGATTGCGTGGTTGCTCAGTAGACTGCCCCATTCTGGCTGTAGTGCCATTATGGAAATGTCGAAGGCTGAGCGGGCTGATTTCGCAATGTTAAAGCAGACTCTCATTTTAAAGTTTGGGAAGACTCCGGCCCAATATTTAAAGCGTTTTCGAGAGTATAAGAAAAAGGAAGGTGGTACTTGGGTATCTTATGTCGCTGAATCTTTGAAAAACTTAACTGGCTGGGTCGAAGGCTATAAGGTTTCTACCTTCGACGGCATGATAAATCTTGTCATGCTGGAACACATTTTTGCTTCTTCTTCCCCGGAGCTTAAGCAGCATTTGGCCGATTCGAAGGAGATAGATCCTAAGAAGCTGGCCATTGCAGCAGACTTATGGGTGTCACATCGAGTGTCCCATAAGGAAAAAACTCATCCTGGTAAGCAGGAGGAGGGGAAAAAGTCCAAAGATATGGAGGGTGGGGAATCTGCTAAATCTTCTTCCCAAAAGGGCCACAAAAAGAAAAACAAGGGTAAGACACAAGAGAACTCACAGGGTAGTGGAGGTGCGCCTCCGAAACAGAACTCTGGTTACAATAAGCCTCCCTACGTAAACAGACCCACTGGGGCTTGTTTTTCTTGTGGAGCAACTGACCATGTGAAGGGGGATCCCCGTTGTAAGGTTAGACCTTTGGGGGTCCACTCCGCTAATCTGGCCTTCTCCTCCTACGAGGAAGAAGAGATTACAGGAGCATCCTTCTCCTCGGACTCATTTCCCAGCGGAATAGAGGCCGAGGTAGTTTTAGTGTCCCTGGGTTCCTGGGAGCCTAAAGTCGCAGAGGCGTATGCTAGGATTCCGGATAATACCAAGCACTACTTTAAAGACAGTGTGCTGATCAATGGAGTGGATACTCCAGCTCTTAGGGATAGTGGGTGCAGTCGAACTGTAGTGGATTCTACCTTGGTAGACTCAGAGGAAGTTGCCAGAGCTACTCTGATGCCCACTAAGTTGGCTGACGGCCCCCTTCGTATGTTTCCCGTGATCCCTGTTAATCTAACTTTAAATGGTACAGCAGTCAGGATTCCAGTGAGCATTCAGAGAAACGTCCCGGGAAAGGTCTTATTAGGTAATGATCTCAGAGCTTTAGGGCTCGTAGGAGACACTGCCGAACGACCCTACACACGATCTCAAGCACGGGCAGCATTGGCCAAGTCCAATACGCCGCCCCAGCCGAAGGGGCAACCCAAGGCGAAAGGAGTCTACAAGTCAAGACGGGGGAAAGAGAATATTCCCCCGAGCTCGCCTACCACTGCGGTGGAGGAAGTTGGTCAATCGCCCGAGCCTGACGAGGAGGTGGCGATGCCTGAAGTATTCGACCCCAACGATCATCCTGAACTAAAAGACTTGTTAGTTGAAGGAGGTCCTGATAGGGACGAATTCAGTAAAGGCCAACGTGAGTGCCCATCTCTGGAAGGCCTAAGGAGACAGGCCTGCTCCCAGCTTGAGGGTGAACCTCCTGGGAAGCATAGGATTTATTGGGAAGGTGGACTCCTGTATAGTGAGCCCACAGAGTCTACAGAAGGAGACCATAGGAGGTTGGTGGTTCCCCTTGCTGTTAGACCCTTCCTCCTGCAGTTGGCGCATGAAGTTCCCCTTGCTGGTCACCTTGGTATGAAGAGGACCAAGCAAAGGTTATCCATGCACTTCTACTGGCCCAAGATGGGGGTGCAAGTAGAAAGTCTCTGCAGGAGTTGCGCCTCCTGCCAGTTGTCTGGTAAGGTTGGCGCGACAATCCAAGCTCCGTTGGTACCGCTCCCAGTTGTGGGGGTACCATTTGAAAGGGTAGGGATCGACATCGTCGGTCCCCTTGACCCGCAAACATCCTCGGGCAATAGGTTTATCCTGGTGCTGGTCGACCATGCAACCAGGTATCCTGAGGCCATCCCATTGAAAACTGTAACTGCCAAGTCAGTTGCAAAAGCTTTACTCGGCATATTTACTAGGGTTGGCTTCCCTAAAGAAGTTGTGTCAGATCGTGGCAGCAACTTTATGTCGAAGTATATGCAGGCTATGTGGAAAGAATGTGGGGTCACCTACAAGTTCTCTTCTGCATACCACCCCCAGACCAATGGTCTGGTGGAACGTTTCAACAGAACGTTAAAGAGCATGATTGGGGCTCTGGAGGAGCCCCAGAGAAGAAAATGGGATCTTCTTTTACCATGCTTGCTGTTTGCCTACCGAGAGGTACCACAGGAGGGTGTTGGCTTCAGCCCCTTCGAACTTCTGTTCGGTCATCCCGTACGGGGACCCTTAGCCATTGTCAAGGAGGGATGGGAGATGCCCACTCCCCCTGTTACTACCAATGTAGTTGACTATGTGCTAGGGCTCAGAAAACGGATGGTACTTCTGATGGGCTTGGCTAGTGATAAATTGAAGGCAGGGCAAGCGCTGGTGAAACATTGGTACGACCAGAAAGCTTCCCTCATCAACTTTACACCTGGTCAGCAAGTCCTGATCATGAATCCAATAAGGCCTCGCGCTTTACAGGACAAATGGTCAGGCCCTTACACAGTGGTGGAGCCCCTGGGTGAGGTGAACTATTTAGTGGACCTTGGAAGGCCTGGACAGGCTCCAAAAGTGTTTCACGTGAATAGGCTGAAGGCTTTCGTCCCAAGAGTCGAAATCGCAGCACTGCTACTGGCGTCAGACGTTGAGGAAGAGGAGTCTGAACCTCTTCCCGACCTGTTCCAAAGCGGTCCTTCAGATAGCTCCGTTGAGGGTGTCCGAGTGGCCCCTCACCTGACTTCTGATCAGCAGGCTGTGGTGAAAAGTTTGCTTAGGCAGTTTTCCCCCCTGTTTTCACAGTCCCCTGGTTTGACACCTTGGTGCAAACATAACATTGACACAGGAGACAGTGTACCTACCAAAAGTAGGGGATACAGGATGTCGGATGAAGTACGGTCTTATATTAAGACCGAGGTCAACAAAATGTTAGACCTTGGGGTGATTGAACCCTCTAGTAGTCCTTGGTCCAGTCCTGTGGTTCTGGTTCCAAAGGCAGGCACTTCTGAATTGAGGTTCTGCGTGGATTACAGGGCTCTGAATGTTGTCACCAAGACAGATGCCCACCCCTTGCCTCGAACAGATGAGCTGGTGGATACTTTGGGTGCCTCCAAGTACCTCAGCACGGTTGACCTCACTGCTGGCTATTGGCAAATAGCGTTAGCAGAACATGCCAGGGAGAAGACGGCATTTTCTACACCAGACGGCCTTTACCAATTCCGGGTAATGCCGTTCGGGTTGAAGAATGCACCTGCCACTTTCCAGAGGCTTGTGAATCATGTGTTGAATGGGTTGGACGAATTCTGTCTTGCATATCTGGACGATATAGCAGTTTTCAGTGCCACCTGGGAAGACCATGTGAAACACCTCAGGATTGTGCTCCAGGCTCTTCAGAAAGCCCACTTGACCATAAAGGCTAGTAAGTGCCAGATTGGACAAGGCTCAGTGGTTTACCTTGGACATGAAGTAGGTGGAGGGAGGATACAGCCTCTACCCAGTAAAGTACAAGCAGTACAAGACTGGCCTACCCCCACTACGCAAACCCAAGTGAGAGCCTTTTTAGGACTCACGGGGTATTACCGCAATTTTGTGGCAGACTATGGTACCATAGCTGCTCCTCTGACTGCCCTCACAACTCCGAAGAAACCCAAGAAGGTAACTTGGACCGACGAGTGTGAGAAGGCCTTCAATGGCTTAAAAGACTCCTTGTGCCACGCCCCTGTGCTCAGGGCCCCTGATTATCAAAGACCTTTTATCGTGCAGACGGATGCCTCTGACACTGGGATAGGAGCTGTACTATCACAAGTAGATGAGAAGGGTAAGGAACACCCTATCGGTTTTATTAGTCGCCAGCTTAAGGACAGAGAGCTCAGATGGTCCACGGTAGAGAAAGAATGTTTCTCTGTTGTGTGGGCCCTAAGGAAGCTGAGGCCCTACCTCTATGGGACCCACTTCACTGTGCAGACTGACCATAAGCCGTTAAAGTGGCTAATGAACATGAAGGGGGAGAATCCAAAGTTGCTTAGGTGGTCCATAAGTCTTCAAGGCTTCGACTTCACTATTGAGCATAGACCAGGTGTCCAACATAGCAATGCTGATGGGTTGTCCAGAATGTTTAACCGACCTGAACAAGAGACTCATCCAGGGGTGGATTAGTTCCCCCTGTCCATAGTCTGGGAGGGGCGAGTGTTAGGAAAGATTTCGTAATTGTAGGGAATTTTCCTTCCATGTGGCAACCTCTAAACTTTTTGCTATTGTTTTTAACCTTGTTCTTGACTTTGCCAGAGAAGTACAGCCTTCTGCCGCACTTCTCTGGGCTTTCGCTCCTTTCTTACGGGGAAACTGACATGCCCTTAAGACAGTCAGTACCGGGGAACGTGGTTTCCCGTAGTTTCTTTTATCGTGTCGCAGCTTTAGTGCAACACGACACAAGAGGGCACTGTAAGCTAAGTTACAGCTCTCTTGGGTCTCTAGCCTTCTACAGGCCCTAGATACTCTTTTAGGATGGTATTTGATCGGTGCAAGTCATTCAGGGACTGGAATGGTGGCAGCGATCGTTTTGTTTATTTTGAGCTCCTTTTGGCGTTCTGAGCACGTTTTTGCACTGAACCCAAAATGGTGGCCTGGCTCCCAAAATGGCCAGGCCGCGAGGCTCCTTTGTCCTGTCCACTGTCCGTCTTGCTCCCTTCACCTTCCCCAGGTCCGGCGACCCGGGGCCTTCCTTATTTGGGCATGTACTTTCCCGCGAAACGTGGTTGCTTTCGCGGGCTTCTACATGTCGTTTGTGTGCCTCCAGGGTGTGGGCTGGGATGTCTGGTCCCAATACACATCCTGGGTGCCAGAGAGTCTAGGGTGGTGTGAATGCCTGGGACCACCGTGGTCCGTGATTGGTCCACGTATGGTATGTGTTTTGAAGAGCGGATCTCCCATTGGCTCCCCTCCGTTTTGGCGCGAAGGGAACCGTGGATAAGAGGGGGCTGGAAACACCACTACCATGTCGATCTCCTGAGTTCTCACGAACGAAGGAATACAGGAGCCAAGTATCCTGCAACTACGAGGCTGGACCGAGGAATCGCTGGTGACCCGCTGAAGGAATCCTCCTTTGCACTGCTGTCGTCCGGAGAGCCCCTGTCCTCCTTTGATCGAACCAGAAGGCCTGTACTGGTGCTTCGACCTTTGGAATAGCAGGAACAGCTATTCCCGGCATCTTCAACCATCTCCTGCCAAGTAAGCCTTCGGAAGCGTCTCTGGGCCATCCAGTTGACTGACCAGCTTACAAAGGAGTTTGGCTCTGCAACCGCCGCCAGGTTGTGTTGTATTGCGAGTCCTTGTCCCTCTCCCACGCTTCGTACGCTTGGCGTCCCCAGGTCTGAAGGGAGGAGGGTTCATTTGGCTCGAATACACACGGCCGCTCCGTTGTCCTGTGCGGCAACAAAACTGTGCCGGTTTCGTCGATTGGGACGTCTTTTTGCTCTGCACGACTACAAAGCGTTCCCTGCTCTTCTGAACCTGCCAGCTGCTGAAACTATCGTGGAGAAGCCTGGGTCTGCTTGCTTCGGGGACCGGTGAGTAGTATATCTAGGATCTGGTCGCCCTCCTGCAGTATCCCATTGCTTTTCCCTGCTGTGTAAAAACAGCACCCTTTTGCCGCGCTCGCGCTCTGCTTCTGCCCGCTGTGGAGGCTGCGCTTGAGTTGCGGAACCTGTTCTTCTTCTGCTGTGCACTAACGTGAACCGCCTGACTTCCTCCGAAGAGCTTCCCCTTGTGCCCGTCGGCACCGGCGTGGCAGGTACTTTGAGCACAAGGCTCCACTCTTCGCAGGGCTCGGACTTCCATCTAGTTAGGTGCCTATGAAGGCGAACTGAGTCGAAAGCATTATCGCACTGCCTGTTTTCCTTCCCTGGCAGGTGGACTACATATTTCGTGCTTTAAACGCTTGCGACTGTGTATTTGTATATATATTGTGTTGATATGGTATGTGTTGGTTTAATATTGTGATTTTCTCGCTACGGTCATTATTTTAAAGGCCTTAAAATAAATGTGTATCTATTTTTGATATAACAACTGTTTGGAGTAGTTTGTAAGCGCTCTTGCTTTGTGTGCTCATTGCGGGCTTTCAGTCACCCTCACCCCTCTTGAGACCTAGTCTTGACCGCCGCGATCGCTACCTTGATTGGTCTGGCTTGTCCAGAGGTTACCCTGTTCCAAGTAATTAGGTTGGCCTTCTGAACTTCTGCGCCACCAGGACAGAGTTCAGAAATCCGTCTTAACAGGAAGGATTTGGATATCACATCTCATGTTATCGGAAGGATCTCACGTTTGGTATTAGAAGTATTGAGATATCATATCTCATGCTATAGGAAGGGTCTCAGGATTGGAATGGGAAGGAGTTGGATATCACATCTCATGCTATAGGGAGGGTCTAAGGTTTGGAAGGGGAAGGATTTGGATATCACATTTCATGTTAGAGGAAGGATCTCAGGTTTGGTATTAGAAGCATAGAGATATCACATCTCATGCTATAGGAAGCGTCTCAGGATTGGAATGGGAAGCAGTTGGATATCACATCTCATGCTATAGGAAGGGTCTCAGGTTTGGTATAAGCATTGAGATATCACATCTCATGCTATAGGAAGGGTCTCAGGATTGGAATGGGAAGGACTTGGATATCACATCTCATGCTATAGGGAGGGTCTCAAGTTTGATATTAGAAGCTTTGAGATATCACATCTCATGATATCCGAAGGGTCTCAGGATTGGAATGGGAAGGAGTTGGATATCACATCTCATGATAAAGGAAGGGTCTAAGGTTTGGAAGGGGAAGGATTTGGATATCACATCTCATGTTATATTACGGGTCTCAGGTTTGGTATTAGAAGCATTGAGATATCAAGTCTCATAGTATAGGAAGGGTCTCAGAATTGGAATGGGAAGGAGTTGGATATCACATCTCATGCTATAGGAAGTGTCTCAGGATTGGAATGGGAAGGAGTTGGATATCACATCTCATGTTATAGGAAGGATCTCAGGTTTGGTACAAGCATTGAGATATCACATCTCTGCTATCGGAAGAGTCTCAGGATTGGAATGGGAAGGAGTTGGATATCCCATCTCATGTTATAGGACGGGTCTCAGGTTTGTTATTAGAATCATTGAGATATCATATTGCATGCTGTAGGAAGGGTCTAAGGGTTGGAATGTGAAGGACTTGGATATCGCATCTCATGCTATAGATAGGCTCTTAGGTTTGGAAAGGGAAGGAGTTGGATATCACATTTCATGTTAGAGGAAGGATCTCAGGTTTGGTATTAGAAGCATAGAGATATCACATCTCATGCTATAGGAAGGGTCTCAGGATTGGAATGGGAAGCAGTTGGATATCACATCTCATGCTATAGGAAGGGTCTCAGGATTGGAATGGGAAGGAGTTGGATATCACATCTCATGCTATAGGAAGGGTCTCAGGTTTGGTATAAGCAGTGAGATATCACATCTCATGCTATAGGAAGTGTCTCAGGATTGGAATGGGAAGGAGTTGGATTACACATCTCATGTTATAGGAAGGATCTCAGGTTTGGTATAAGCATTGAGATATCACATCTCTGCTATCGGAAGGGTCTCAGGATTGGAATGGGAAGGAGTTGGATATTCCCATCTCATGTTATAGGGAGGGTCTCAAGTTTGATATTAGAAGCATTGAGATATCACATTTCATGATATCGGAAGGGTCTCAAGATTGGAATGGGAAGGAGTTGGCTATCACATCTCATGATAAAGGAAGGGTCTAAGGTTTGGAAGGGGAAGCATTTGGATATCACATCTCATGTTATAGGACGGGTCTCAGGTTTGGTATTAGAAGCATTGAGATATCAAGTCTCATGGTATAGGAAGGGTCTCAGAATTGGAATGGGAAGGAGTTGGATATCACATCTCAAGCTATAGGAAGGGTCTCAGGATTAGAATGGGAAGGAGTTTGATATCACATCTCATGCCATAGTATGGGTCTCAGGTTTGGTAGAAGCATTGGGATATCAGATCTCATGCTATCGGAAGGGTATCGGGATTGGATTTGGAAGGAGTTGGATATCCCATCTCATGCTATAGGAAGGGTCTCAGGTTGGAATGGGAAGGAGTTGGGTATCACATCTCATGTTATAGGAAGGGTCTCAGGATTGGAATGGGAAGGACTTGGATATCACATCTCATGCTATAGGAAGGCTCTCAGGTTTGCAAGGGGAAAGAGTTGGATATCACATTTCATGTTAGAGGTAGGATCTCAGGTTTGGTATTAGAAGTATTGAGATATCACATCTCATGCTATCAGAAGGATCTCAGGTTTGGTATAGAAGCATTGAGATATCATATCTTATGCTATCAGAAGAGTCTCAGGATTGGAATGGGAAGGAGTTGGATATCACATCTCATGCTAAAGGGAGGGTCTCAGGTTTGGAAGATAAGGATTTGGATATCACATCTCATGTTATAGGAAGGATCTCAGGTTTGGTATTAGAAGTATTGAGATATCACATCTCATGCTATCGGAAGGATCTCAGGTTTGGTATAGAAGCATTGAGATATCATATCTTATGCTATCAGAAGGGTCTCAGGATTGGAATGGGAAGGAGTTGGATATCACATCTCATGCTAAAGGGCGGGTCTCAGGTTTGGAAGGGGAAGGATTTGGATATCACATCTCATGTTATAGGATGGATCTCAGGTTTGGTATTAGAAGTATTGAGATATCACATCTCATGTTATCGGAAGGATCTCAGGTTTGGTATTAGAAGTATTGCGATATCACCTCTCATGCTATAGGAAGGGTCTCAGGATTGGAATGGGAAGGAGTTGGATATCACATCTCATGCTAAAGGAAGGGTCTCAGGTTTGGTAGAAGCATTGAGATATCACATCTCATGCTATAGGAAGGGTCTCAGGATTGGAATGGGAAGGACTTAGATATCACATATCATGCTATAGGGAGGGTCTCAGTTTTGATATTAGAAGCATTGAGATATCACATCTCATGCTATCGGAAGTGTCTCAGGATTGGAATGGGAAGGAGCTGGATATCACATCTCATGCTAAAGGAAGGGTCCCAGGTTTGGAACGGGAAGGAGTTGGATATCACATCTCATGTTATAGGAAGGGTCTCAGGTTTGGTATAAACATTGAGATATCACATCTCTGCTATCGGAAGTGTCTCAGGATTGGAATGGGAAGGAGTTGGATATCCCATCTCATGTTATAGGACGGGTCTCAGGTTTTTTATTAGAATCATTGAGATATCATATTGCATGCTGTAGGAAGGGTCTAAGGATTGGAATGGGAAGGACTTGGATATCACATCTCATGCTATAGATAGGCTCTCAGGTTTGGAAAGTGAAGGAGTTGGATATCACATTTCATGTTAGAGGAAGGATCTCAGGTTTGGTATTAGAGGCATTGAGATATCACATCTCAGGCTATAGGAAGGGTCTCAGGATTGGAATGGGAAGGAGTTGGATATCACATCTCATGCTAAAGGAAGGGTCTCAGGTTTGGTATAAGCATTGAGATATCACATCTCATGCTATAGGAAGGGTCCAGGATTGGAATGGAAGGAGCTGGATATCACATCTCATGTTATAGGAAGGATCTCAGGTTTGGTATTAGAAGCATTGAGACATCACATCTCATGCTATAGGAAGGTTCTCAGGATTGGAATGGGAAGGAGTTGGATATCACATCTCATGCTATAGGAAGGGTCTCAGGATTGGAATGGGAAGGAGTTGAATATGACATCTCATGCCGTAGGAAGGGTCTCAGGTTTGGTATAAACATTGAGATATCACATCTCTGCTATCAAAAGGGTCTCAGGATTGGAATGGGAAGGAGTTGGATATCCCATCTCATGTTATAGGAAGAGTCTCAGGTTTGGTATTAGAAGCATTGAGATATCACATCTCATGCTATAGGAAGTGTCTCAGGATTGGAATGGGAAGGACTTGGATATCACATCTCATGCTATAGGTAGGGTCTCAAGTTTGATATTAGAAGCATTGAGATATCACATCTCATGCTATAGGAAGGGTCTGAGGATTGGAATGGGAAGGAGTTGGATATCACATCTCATGCTATGGGAAGGGTCTCAGGTTTGGTATAAGCAGTGAGATATCACATCTCATGCTATAGGAAGTGTCTCAGGATTGGAATGGGAAGGAGTTGGATATCACATCTCATGTTATAGGAAGGATCTCAGGTTTGGTATAAGCATTGAGATATCACATCTCTGCTATCGGAAGGGTCTCAGGATTGGAATGGGAAGGAGTTGGATATTCCCATCTCATGTTATAGGAAGGGTCTCAGGTTTGGTATTAGAAGCATTGAGATATCACATCTCATGCTATAGGAAGGGTCTCAGGATTGGAATGGGAAGGACTTGGATATCACATCTCATGCTATAGGGAGGGTCTCAAGTTTGATATTAGAAGCTTTGAGATATCACATCTCATGATATCGGAAGGGTCTCAGGATTGGAATGGGAAGGAGTTGGATATCACATCTCATGATAAAGGAAGGGTCTAAGGTTTGGAAGGGGAAGGATTTGGATATCACATCTCATGTTATATTACGGGTCTCAGGTTTGGTATTAGAAGCATTGAGATATCAAATCTCATAGTATAGGAAGGGTCTCAGAATTGGAATGGGAAGGAGTTGGATATCACATCTCAAGCTATAGGAAGGGTCTCAGAATTGGAATGGGAAGGACTTGGATATCACATCTCATGCTATAGGAAGGCTCTCAGGTTTGGAAGGGGAAAGAGTTGGATATCACATTTCATGTTAGAGGTAGGATCTCAGGTTTGGTATTAGAGGCATTGAGATATCACATCTCATGCTATCAGAAGGGTCTCAGGAATGGAATGGGAAGGAGTTGGATATCACATCTCATGCTAAAGGGAGGGTCTCAGGTTTGGAAGGGGAAGGATTTGGATATCACATCTCATGTTATATGAAGGATCTCAGGTTTGGTATTAGAAGCATTGAGATATCACATCTCATGCTATCGGAAGGATCTCAGGTTTGGTATTAGAAGCATTGAGATATCACATCTCATGCTATCAGAAGAGTCTCAGGATTGGAATAGGAAGGAGTTGGATATCACATCTCATGCTAAAGGGAGGGTCTCAGGTTTGGAAGGGGAAGGATTTGGATATCACATCTCATGTTATCGGAAGGATCTCACGTTTGGTATTAGAAGTATTGAGATATCATATCTCATGCTATAGGAAGGGTCTCAGGATTGGAATGGGAAGGAGTTGGATATCACATCTCATGCTATAGGGAGGGTCTCAGGATTGGAATGGGAAGGACTTAGATATCACATATCATGCTATAGGGAGGGTCTCAGTTTTGATATTAGAAGCATTGAGATATCACATCTCATGCTATCGGAAGTGTCTCAGGATTGGAATGGGAAGGAGCTGGATATCACATCTCATGCTAAAGGAAGGGTCTCAGGTTTGGAACGGGAAGGATTTGGATATCACATCTCATGTTATAGGAAGGGTCTCAGGTTTGGTATAAGCATTGAGATATCACATCTCTGCTATCGGAAGAGTCTCAGGATTGGAATGGGAAGGAGTTGGATATCCCATCTCATGTTATAGGACGGGTCTCAGGTTTGTTATTAGAATCATTGAGATATCATATTGCATGCTGTAGGAAGGGTCTAAGGGTTGGAATGTGAAGGACTTGGATATCACATCTCATGCTATAGATAGGCTCTTAGGTTTGGAAAGGGAAGGAGTTGGATATCACATTTCATGTTAGAGGAAGGATCTCAGGTTTGGTATTAGAAGCATAGAGATATCACATCTCATGCTATAGGAAGGGTCTCAGGATTGGAATGGGAAGCAGTTGGATATCACATCTCATGCTATAGGAAGGGTCTCAGGTTTGGTATAAGCATTGAGATATCACATCTCATGCTATAGGAAGGGTCTCAGGATTGGAATGGGAAGGACTTGGATATCACATCTCATGCTATAGGGAGGGTCTCAAGTTTGATATTAGAAGCTTTGAGATATCACATCTCATGATATCGGAAGGGTCTCAGGATTGGAATGGGAAGGAGTTGGATATCACATCTCATGATAAAGGAAGGGTCTAAGGTTTGGAAGGGGAAGGATTTGGATATCACATCTCATGTTATATTACGGGTCTCAGGTTTGGTATTAGAAGCATTGAGATATCAAGTCTCATAGTATAGGAAGGGTCTCAGAATTGGAATGGGAAGGAGTTGGATATCACATCTCAAGCTATACGAAGGGTCTCAGGATTGGAATGGGAAGGACTTGGATATCACATCTCATGCTATAGGAAGGCTCTCAGGTTTGGAAGGGGAAAGAGTTGGATATCACATTTCATGTTAGAGGTAGGATCTCAGGTTTGGTATTAGAGGCATTGAGATATCACATCTCATGCTATCAGAAGGGTCTCAGGAATGGAATGGGAAGGAGTTGGATATCACATCTCATGCTAAAGGGAGGGTCTCAGGTTTGGAAGGGGAAGGATTTGGATATCACATCTCATGTTATAGGAAGGATCTCAGGTTTGGTATTAGAAGCATTGAGATATCACATCTCATGCTATCGGAAGGATCTCAGGTTTGGTATTAGAAGCATTGAGATATCACATCTCATGCTATCAGAAGAGTCTCAGGATTGGAATAGGAAGGAGTTGGATATCACATCTCATGCTAAAGGGAGGGTCTCAGGTTTGGAAGGGGAAGGATTTGGATATCACATCTCATGTTATCGGAAGGATCTCACGTTTGGTATTAGAAGTATTGAGATATCATATCTCATGCTATAGGAAGGGTCTCAGGATTGGAATGAGAAGGAGTTGGATATCACATCTCATGCTATAGGGAGGGTCTCAGGATTGGAATGGGAAGGACTTAGATATCACATATCATGCTATAGGGAGGGTCTCAGTTTTGATATTAGAAGCATTGAGATATCACATCTCATGCTATCGGAAGTGTCTCAGGATTGGAATGGGAAGGAGCTGGATGTCACATCTCATGCTAAAGGAAGGGTCTCAGGTTTGGAACGGGAAGGATTTGGATATCACATCTCATGTTATAGGAAGGGTCTCAGGTTTGGTATAAGCATTGAGATATCACATCTCTGCTATCGGAAGTGTCTCAGGATTGGAATGGGAAGGAGTTGGATATCCCATCTCATGTTATAGGACGGGTCTCAGGTTTGTTATTAGAATCATTGAGATATCATATTGCATGCTGTAGGAAGGGTCTAAGGGTTGGAATGTGAAGGACTTGGATATCACATCTCATGCTATAGATAGGCTCTTAGGTTTGGAAAGGGAAGGAGTTGGATATCACATTTCATGTTAGAGGAAGGATCTCAGGTTTGGTATTAGAAGCATTGAGATATCACATCTCATGCTATAGGAAGGGTCTCAGGATTGGAATGGGAAGCAGTTGGATATCACATCTCATGCTATAGGAAGGGTCTCAGGTTTGGTATAAGCATTGAGATATCACATCTCATGCTATAGGACGGGTCTCAGGATTGGAATGGAAGGAGTTGGATATCACATCTCATGTTATAGGAAGGATCTCAGGTTTGGTATTAGAAGCATTGAGACATCACATCTCATGCTATAGGAAGGGTCTCAGGGTTGGAATGGGAAGGAGTTGGATATCACATCTCATCCAATAGGAAGGGTCTCAGGTTTGGAATAGGAAGGAATTGGATATCACATCTCATGTTATAGGAAGGATCTCAGGTTTGGTATTAGAAGCATTGAGATATCACATCTCAAGCTATAGGACGGGTCTCAGGATTGGAATGTGAAGGATTTGGATATCACATCTCATGCTAAAGGAAGGGTCTCAGGTTTGGTAGAAGCATTGAGATATCACGTCTCTGCTATCGGAAGGGTCTCAGGATTGGATTGGGAAGGAGTTGGATATCCCTTCTCATGCTATAGGAAGGGTCTCAGGATTTGAATGGCAAGGAGTTGGATATCACATCTCATGCCATAGGAATGGTCTCAGGTTTGGTATAAGCATTGAGATATCACATCTCTGCTATCGGAAGGGTCTCAGGATTGGATTGGGAAGGAGTTGGATATCCCTTCTCATGCTATAGGAAGTGTCTCAGGTTGGAATGGGAAGGAGTTGGATATCACATCTCATGTTATAGGAAGGGTCTCAGGATTGGAATGGGAAGGATTTGGATATCACATCTCTTGCTATAGGAAGGGTCTCAGGATTGGAATGGGTAGGATTTGGATATTTCTTTCTTGCTATAGGAAGGCTCTCATGTTTGGAATGGGAAGGAGTTGGATATCACATATGCTATAGTTAGTGTCTCAGGTTTGGAACGGGAAGGAGTTGGATATCACATCTCATGTTATAGGAAGGGTCTCAGGTTTGGTATAAGCATTGAGATATCACATCTCTGCTATCGGAAGCGGCTCAGGATTGGAATGGGAAGGAGTTTTATATCCCATCTCATGTTATAGGAAGAGTCTCTGGTTTGGTATTAGAATCATTGAGATATCACATCGCATGCTGTAGGAAGGGTCTAAGGATTGGAATGGGATGCACTTGGATATCACATCTCATGCTATAGGTAGGCTCTCAGGTTTGGTATAAGCATTGAGATATCACATCTCATGCTATAGGAAGGGTCTCAGGATTGGAATGGGAAGGAATTGGATATCACATCTCATGCTATAGGGAGGGTCTCAGGATTGGAATGGGAAGGACTTAGATATCACATATCATGCTATAGGGAGGGTCTCAGGATTGGAATGGGAAGGACTTAGATATCACATATCATGCTATAGGGAGGGTCTCAGTTTTGATATTAGAAGCATTGAGATATCACATCTCATGCTATCGGAAGTGTCTCAGGATTGGAATGGGAAGGAGCTGGATATCACATCTCATGCTAAAGGAAGGGTCTCAGGTTTGGAACGGGAAGGATTTGGATATCACATCTCATGTTATAGGAAGGGTCTCAGGTTTGGTATAAGCATTGAGATATCACATCTCTGCTATCGGAAGTGTCTCAGGATTGGAATGGGAAGGAGTTGGATATCCCATCTCATGCTATAGATAGGCTCTTAGGTTTGGAAAGGGAAGGAGTTGGATATCACATTTCATGTTAGAGGAAGGATCTCAGGTTTGGTATTAGAAGCATTGAGATATCACATCTCATGCTATAGGAAGGGTCTCAGGATTGGAATGGGAAGCAGTTGGATATCACATCTCATGCTATAGGAAGGGTCTCAGGTTTGGTATAAGCATTGAGATATCACATCTCATGCTATAGGACGGGTCTCAGGATTGGAATGGAAGGAGTTGGATATCACATCTCATGTTATAGGAAGGATCTCAGGTTTGGTATTAGAAGCATTGAGACATCAAATCTCATGCTATAGGAAGGGTCTCAGGGTTGGAATGGGAAGGAGTTGGATATCACATCTCATCCAATAGGAAGGGTCTCAGGTTTGGAATAGGAAGGAATTGGATATCACATCTCATGTTATAGGAAGGATCTCAGGTTTGGTATTAGAAGCATTGAGATATCACATCTCATGCTATAGGAAGGGTCTCAGGATTGGAATGTGAAGGATTTGGATATCACATCTCATGCTAAAGGAAGGGTCTCAGGTTTGGTAGAAGCATTGAGATATCACGTCTCTGCTATCGGAAGGGTCTCAGGATTGGATTGGGAAGGAGTTGGATATCCCTTCTCATGCTATAGGAAGGGTCTCAGGATTTGAATGGCAAGGAGTTGGATATCACATCTCATGCCATAGGAAGGGTCTCAGGTTTGGTATAAGCATTGAGATATCACATCTCTGCTATCGGAAGGGTCTCAGGATTGGATTGGGAAGGAGTTGGATATCCCTTCTCATGCTATAGGAAGTGTCTCAGGTTGGAATGGGAAGGAGTTGGATATCACATCTCATGTTATAGGAAGGGTCTCAGGATTGGAATGGGAAGGATTTGGATATCACATCTCTTGCTATAGGAAGGGTCTCAGGATTGGAATGGGTAGGAGTTGGATATTACTTTCTTGCTATAGGAAGGGTCTCATGTTTGGAATGGGAAGGAGTTGGATATCACATATGCTATAGTTAGTGTCTCAGGTTTGGAACGGGAAGGAGTTGGATATCACATCTCATGTTACAGGAAGGGTCTCAGGTTTGGTATAAGCATTGAGATATCACATCTCTGCTATCGGAAGCGGCTCAGGATTGGAATGGGATGCACTTGGATATCACATCTCATGCTATAGGTAGGCTCTCAGGTTTGGTATAAGCATTGAGATATCACATCTCATGCTATAGGAAGGGTCTCAGGTTTGGAATGGGAAGGAATTGGATATCACATCTCATGCTATAGGAAGGGTCTCAGATTTGGTATAAGCATTGAGATATCACATCTCATGCTAAAGGAAGGGTCTCAGGATTGGATTGGGAAGGAGTTGGATATCCCTTCTCATGCTATAGGAAGGGTCTCAGGATTTGAATGGCAAGGAGTTGGATATCACATCTCATGCCATAGGAAGGGTCTCAGGTTTGGTATAAGCATTGAGATATCACATCTCTGCTATCGGAAGGGTCTCAGGATTGGATTGGGAAGGAGTTGGATATCCCTTCTCATGCTATAGGAAGTGTCTCAGGTTGGAATGGGAAGGAGTTGGATATCACATCTCATGTTATAGGAAGGGTCTCAGGATTGGAATGGGAAGGATTTGGATATCACATCTCTTGCTATAGGAAGGGTCTCAGGATTGGAATGGGTAGGAGTTGGATATTACTTTCTTGCTATAGGAAGGGTCTCATGTTTGGAATGGGAAGGAGTTGGATATCACATATGCTATAGTTAGTGTCTCAGGTTTGGAACGGGAAGGAGTTGGATATCCCATCTCATGTTATAGGAAGAGTCTCTGGTTTGGTATTAGAATCATTGAGATATCACATCGCATGCTGTAGGAAGGGTCTAAGGATTGGAATGGGATGCACTTGGATATCACATCTCATGCTATAGGTAGGCTCTCAGGTTTGGTATAAGCATTGAGATATCACATCTCATGCTATAGGAAGGGTCTCAGGATTGGAATGGGAAGGAATTGGATATCACATCTCATGCTATAGGAAGGGTCTCAGATTTGGTATAAGCATTGAGATATCACATCTCATGCTAAAGGAAGGGTCTCAGGATTGGAATGGAAAGGAGTTGTATATCACATCTCAGGCCATAGGAAGGTTCTCAGGTTTGGTATAAGCATTGAGATATCACATCTCTGCTATCGGAAAGGTCTCAGGATTTGAATGGGAAGGAGTTGGATATCCCATCTCATGTTATAGGAAGGGTCTCAGGTTTGGTATTAGAAGCATAGAGATATCACATCTCATGCTATAGGAAGGGTCTCAGGATTGGAATGGGAAGGACTTGGATGTCATATCTCATGCTATAGGGAGGGTCTCAAGTTTGATATTAGAAGCATTGAGATAACAAATCTCATGATATCGGAAGGGTCTCAGGATTGGAATGGGAAGGAGTTGGATATCACATCTCATGATAAAGGAAGGGTCTAAGGTTTGGAAGAGGAAGGATTTGGATATCACATCTCATGTTATAGGACGGGTCTCAGGTTTGGTATTAGAAGCATTGAGATATCAAGTCTCATGGTATAAGAAGGGTCTCAGAATTGGAATGGGAAGGAGTTGGATATCACACCTCAAGCTATAGGAAGGGTCTCAGGATTGGAATGGGAAGGAGTTTGATATCACATCTCATGCCATAGTATGGGTCTCAGGTTTGGTAGAAGCATTGGGATATCACATCTCATGCTATCGGAAGGGTTTCAGTATTGGATTTGGAAGAAGTTGGATATCCCATCTCATGCTATAGGAAGGGTCTCAGGTTGGAATGGGAAGGAGTTGGATATCACATTTCATGTTATAGGAAGGGTCTCAGGATTGGAATGGGAAGGACTTGGATATCATATCTCATGCTATAGGACGGGTCTCAGGTTTGTTATTAGAATCATTGAGATATCATATTGCATGCTGTAGGAAGGGTCTAAGGATTGGAATGGGAAGGACCTGGATATCACATCTCATGCTATAGATAGGCTCTTAGGTTTGGAAAGGGAAGGAGTTGGATATCACATTTCATGTTAGAGGAAGGATCTCAGGTTTGGTATTAGAAGCATTGAGATATCACATCTCATGCTATAGGAAGGGTCTCAGGATTGGAATGGGAAGTAGTTGGATATCACATCTCATGCTATAGGAAGGGTCTCAGGTTTGGTATAAGCATTGAGATATCACATCTCATGCTATAGGACGGGTCTCAGGATTGGAATGGAAGGAGTTGGATATCACATCTCATGTTATAGGAAGGATCTCAGGTTTGGTATTAGAAGCATTGAGACATCACATCTCATGCTATAGGAAGGGTCTCAGGGTTGGAATGGGAAGGAGTTGGATATCACAACTCATACAATAGGAAGGGTCTCAGGTTTGGAATGGGAAGGAATTGGATATCACATCTCATGTTATAGGAAGGATCTCAGGTTTGGTATTAGAAGCATTGAGATATCACATCTCATGCTATAGGAAGGGTCTCAGGATTGGAATGTGAAGGATTTGGATATCACATCTCATGCTAAAGGAAGGGTCTCAGGTTTGGTAGAAGCATTGAGATATCACGTCTCTGCTATCGGAAGGGTCTCAGGATTGGATTGGGAAGGAGTTGGATATCCCTTCTCATGCTATAGGAAGGGTCTCAGGATTTGAATGGCAAGGAGTTGGATATCACATCTCATGCCATAGGAAGGGTCTCAGGTTTGGTATAAGCATTGAGATATCACATCTCTGCTATCGGAAGGGTCTCAGGATTGGAATGGGAAGGAGTTGGATATTCCCATCTCATGTTATAGGAAGGGTCTCAGGTTTGGTATTAGAAGCATTGAGATATCACATCTCATGCTATAGGAAGGGTCTCAGGATTGGAATGGGAAGGACTTGGATATCACATCTCATGCTATAGGGAGGGTCTCAAGTTTGATATTAGAAGCTTTGAGATATCAAATCTCATGATATCGGAAGGGTCTCAGGATTGGAATGGGAAGGAGTTGGATATCACATCTCATGCTATAGGAAGGCTCTCAGGTTTGGAAGGGGAAAGAGTTGGATATCACATTTCATGTTAGAGGTAGGATCTCAGGTTTGGTATTAGAGGCATTGAGATATCACATCTCATGCTATCAGAAGGGTCTCAGGAATGGAATGGGAAGGAGTTGGATATCACATCTCATGCTAAAGAGAGGGTCTCAGGTTTGGAAGGGGAAGGATTTGGATATCACATCTCATGTTATAGGAAGGATCTCAGGTTTGGTATTAGAAGCATTGAGATATCACATCTCATGCTATCGGAAGGATCTCAGGTTTGGTATTAGAAGCATTGAGATATCACATCTCATGCTATCAGAAGGGTCTCAGGATTGGAATGGGAAGGATTTGGATATCACATCTCATGTTATCGGAAGGATCTCACATTTGGTATTAGAAGTATTGAGATATCATATCTCATGCTATAGGAAGGGTCTCAGGATTGGAATGGGAAGGAGTTGGATATCACATCTCATGCTATAGGAAGTGTCTCAGGATTGGAATGGGAAGGACTTGGATATCACATCTCATGCTATAGGTAGGGTCTCAAGTTTGATATTAGAAGCATTGAGATATCACATCTCATGCTATAGGAAGGGTCTGAGGATTGGAATGGGAAGGAGTTGGATATCACATCTCATGCTATGGGAAGGGTCTCAGGTTTGGTATAAGCAGTGAGATATCACATCTCATGCTATAGGAAGTGTCTCAGGATTGGAATGGGAAGGAGTTGGATATCACATCTCATGTTATAGGAAGGATCTCAGGTTTGGTATAAGCATTGAGATATCACATCTCATGCTATAGGAAGGGTCTCAGGTTGGAATGGGAAGGAGTTGGATATCACATTTCATGTTATAGGAAGGGTCTCAGGATTGGAATGGGAAGGAGTTGGATATCACATCTCATGCTATAGGAAGTGTCTCAGGATTGGAATGGGAAGGACTTGGATATCACATCTCATGCTATAGGTAGGGTTGTGGGATGTATTTACCCATGCATCCGAGCCCTACCTCAAAACTGTGCAGTACTGACATGAAAACATCATGATGGCCAGAGCTTCCCAGAAAATGCACAGGGAAATGCAGGAAGAATAGGCTGCCACCCATTTTTGCCGATGTTATGGGCACAGAAGGACACTGCCTAAAACCACCATTGGACTACCCGCACAGTAGTCTGAAACCATTGGGAATGGCAATGCTGATTGCCAAATGCAACCTAGAATTGTGGGGAATTCATTCTTAAATCCCAAAAATGGGTGCAGTACCAGTACTCACCACTATCCAAAAGCCGGCAATTTAAAACAACACCAGATTTTACTTTTTTGTAGAAAACTGAATAAATGAACCCAAAACATGCCAAAGAAAGACTTACTGAGAGGTGGATACAATGTAAAGTGATATTCTGAAGTGACTTGAAGGTTTATAACAAGACTGGCTGAGCTGTGGATTGCAGCAGTTTAAGTTGCACTGGGTTAAAGACACTAAAATCGAAAATGTTTAGATTAAATGAGTGACCTATGTTTGGTGTCACATGCCTTTGTAACTGTTGAAATGCCATAGTTTTGCACTTAGAATCAGCATTCTAGCTGCATATGTAAAAATGTTTAGTTTTATTTGAATGCAGGAACTGGGGAACAAAAAGTGACATTTTATCTGAAACTGGCTTAAAGAGATTCCAATTCTGCCTGGCAACTACCCCCATCAGGAGTGAAACTTGAGTCACAGCTGTGTTCCCAGGCCTAGCTGCCCTTTTGCTGCTCACACTAAGGATATGCCATCTATCTGATAATTGAATTACCTGTGCTCTGCAGGAAAGTGAACAAAGCCCTGTCCTGACTCAGGCAAAGGTTTTATTACAGCAGTCGTAAAATGTAGCTTCCTCTTGGCAGAAGCTGGGAGGAGCACTGCCTGTGAGAGCAAGCTGGCTTGGCAGAACTGGATAAACCAGTATTTCTACCTTGTGCTGGGAGGAAACCACACCCCTTTGGAGCCAGAACATAACTTTAAAAAGATGGATCATTCATAGAGCGGACATGTGAAAATTTTATAAATGACACCATAATTCTTGTGATTTTTCTGCCCACATTTTAAGAGGTTTTTCGACCCGGTGGCATGTTCAGGGGGGTTTTAGCGGAAAAGAGGATATTACTCAAAATGTGTGCATGTTAAAAATCTGAAACTTCATCAGTTAATGTCCATACTCCCTGCGCACATGTATGTAAAGTTGGGTCAATGTCAGAAAGTGAAAAATCAGTTAAAAAGTCAATTATGTGCCATTTCTGAATGCAAGCTCTTAGAAACAGCAGATTTGGACAGAGACATGGCTAAATTCAGCCACACCATGTATATGTAATTTCAAGCAACTGTGTAACTGTGAAATATGTCTTTTATTATCAAATATAGAATGTGTGCAATCTGACAGAGGAGTGTCCTATCTGCAAGCCATAAAATGACATCCCTCTGACTCACAGTTCATTCCCCAATCAAATGATAAATGGAAGTTTGACCAATTAGAAGCTGAGAGAGAGGTAGGGTCAGTGATGCTAGAACACACCCACATTCTAAACACATAAAAGCAGACAGACAGGACAGATAGGGACCTTCAATTCCATTTGCTGCAACGCACTCTGCCGGACCATACAACATCCAGAGATCCAGACTTCAAATTCATCAAATCTCCAGAAAGCCAAACTAGAGACTTCAATCTATCCAGAACTAAGAGACCAGTCCAGAGAGAAAGCAGTGCTGTACCCAGAGAGACCCAGACCAGCAGAGAGAGCTGACCCAGATCACTGTGAAGTGCAGAGGCCAGACCAGACCAAACCAGAGACTTCAATCTATCCAGAACTAAGAGACCAGACCAGAGAGAAAGCAGTGCTGTACCCAGAGAGACCCAGACCAGCAGAGAGAGCTGACCCAGATCACTGTGAAGTGCAGAGGCCAGACCAGACCAGAGTCCAGTTTAAAACCCTGACCAGATCCATGGCGAGGCCCATTTCACTCAAGAATATAGTGTGAGTACCTAGAAAACTGTGCAGAACCAATCTCCTAGTTAAAATAATATAATTCAATCCTATTTTAATCTAAGTAGAACTGTCTCCTAACTGTCACCTGTCATTTGCAAAGCTGTCACTTGTCATTTCCTAGTTGCAAGCTGCACGTGTCTTTTTGAACTTTAAAATTTCAAATCTGAAAAACGACCTTTATTTAATCGCTCATATCTCCGCAACCGTTTGTGCTAGAGACTTGCAGTAACTTTCATTTGGAAGATGAGATCCTAGGCTTTCCTAGGACCCCAAAACGATAGAGATAGTCCTTGTGGTTCCTCTGTAATAGCGCTCGGCGCATCCGCGAATTTTGCCGCGATTTGCAAATTTCTTCATGTTTAAAAACTGCTGCTGCTTGCCTTCCATTTGCCAGAAATTCGTTTAACCTGCTAACTATCCCTGCATCATTGCTAGTGTGAGCCTGGACTAATATTAACTAGATACCACTCACCCTGAACCTCTGAAAGGGAATTAAAAGCATTCCAGCATATTTCTCATCCATTGCTAGCACATATCAAAGCATTGGGCCTGTGTTTTCAAACTTCTGTAGTCTAAGCTTGCTGGGGTGAACTGATTTACATTGATTGCATTTCTGAGAACTGTGTGTTTTCCATCCATTTCCTTGCCTTGCATCAAGGGGGGGAGGGGATTGCCAGAGAAAAGTGATTACATTGTTTGGTTGAAATCATATTGAGTATTTTCTGTACTGCATTCATTGAATATTGCATCCACCTGAGCTTACATAAAGCATCCTCTACCACATTATACTTTTGTTCCTATTTACCAGTGTGCTACCTTATCCATTTCATGTCAACTCATTAGTGATTATAAGAAGTGTGCTAGTGCCAGATTCTCCGTTGTTGATCTTTATCATATCAGATTAAGTGTGCTATTCAATTATTAATTTATTATAAAGTGTGATATATATATATTTTAAATTATCAAATAAACCTTTTAAACTTGCAAAACAGAACTACTTCTTGGCTCAGTGGGGTCAGGGGGATTCCAAGAGAGGGGTGTTATATAGGGGTAGTAATCCAGAACGCATGAAATGGACATAAAGATATATCAATAAGGGTTTTCATTCAGTATTCTAGACTAGGCGTTAACTTAGCTGTAGTGCTGAATTGAATCCTCTTACAAATTGGGGGCTCGGCCGGACGTTTGGGTTAGAATACCACTTGTGCAGCTTAATACAGTGTGCTAACTGACGGGATACATACATCCGGTCGGATCACCACGCTGCATTACGCTGTGAAGCATTCCTCAAAAGGGACACTCCAAGAAAAGTTCTGTTCTGCAAAAATAAAATACAAACTTCTGTAAGTCAGGACAGAGACCAATCTCTAGAATGACGACCTTGGTAGATATGAAAATAGCCAGAGAGCACTTCTTACATAAACTATTTGTGAGAGGTGAATGGGCTGAGCAGGGCCAGGATGCCTGGTTGCAGGCCATCACGCGACAGGTCACTGAAACAGGGTCAGACTTATGGAGAGATCAGGGTCCATTACATGTGGCCCTGAGTGAACTATATATGGCTCCTAAGGCCAAAGATGAACACGACAAGATTGTTAGGATAGCGGCATACCTGTACCTATATATGGGAGACATGCAGGATAGATGTGCTGAAAGCCAAAATCTGGCAAATAGGCAACAGATGGCGTTAGAGAAGGTCCAATCTGACCTGGTCTCTTCTGAGCAGAGGCTGCAGAGGAGCCAGGAGTCAGAAGATGATAGTAGGCAGCACATCATTAAAATAAAGAAGGATATGGATGTGCTGCAACAGGAAAAGGTAGAACAGGATACCAGATTTCTGGCCTTGCAGAAGGAATACCAAGAAGGTTTGGACTCCCTACTGCAAAACCAGAAAAAGCTGGAGCAACAACTGGACTTCAACAGGGTATGTGCTGAGCAGGTAGTCACCCTGCAAGGCCACCTAGATAGAGTGAAGGCAGAGAGCAACAAACTAATTCTGAAAGACCTGGATACCCAGGCAGAGTTTGATCAGGAGCGCCAGAATGCTGGTGCCTTCCAAAGGCAAAGGGACGACCTGGCGGCACAGATGCAGGCTCTTAGTCAGGAAAGGGATACCTTAGGCCAGGAAGTCTGCCATTTAAAAAGAAAAATGGAAGAAAATCACCTGGCCCACCAGGGGCTGGGTGACCTCCAAAAAGAAAACCAGAACTTGGTAGAGCACACCAGAAGGGTGGAAGATGCTCTGGCAAGAAAGGAGCAGGCCAGTAGGGATGGGAATCAGGAGGTAACCCTCCTGCAGCAAAGACTGGCCCAGTGCTCCAGGACCAATCAGGAAGCACAGAGGGAAAATGAGGCTCTCTGCCAGCACAATGAGAGGCTCCAGCAACAGGTAGCGATGCAGGAGAAACTGATAGAGTCGAGTAAGGCCTTGACTGAGGAACTGAAAGCACAAATGCAGGCTCTTGCATTGCAACAGGGAGCAGGGGCGGATAGAGATGAGGTCCGCTGGGAAAGAGAGACTCCTGACCATAACCGCAGGAGCCCTAACATCAGGGGCCTTCATCTCCCCCAGTCCCTGGACTCTACCACCCCCATGTCCCCTGGCGCACATGAGCACAGGGCCACAGGGATGGCAGATTACTATCCAGCTAAGAGTATGGGGCTCATAGGCCAGTACCACTCAGGAATGGAGGGGTGGGCATCCGGGTATGGGCACCCAAGTACAGTACAGTTCAGTGGGGAACCCCAGGAGAGTAGGCCCATTAAGGGCATCCTGAAAACCTCTGCCCAGTTAGGTCAGTGGAGGGGGTACCCATCAAATCCTGGCAGCAAGGAGGAATCTGAAGACTCCTCTGAACTGCGCAGGACACAGGAGACCAGGTCCCCACATTCTGCCAGCCATTCCCAGGCTCGCAGAATCCGGGAAAACCTGGAAGATCAGACGGGAACCTCTGGGAGCAGTGCCTCTGAGTCCGAGGATGAATGGACAAGGGTTACCCGAACCAAAAAGGCCAATAAGGCAAAAAGGGCCTTGCTTAAGGACCCCTTAAAGCAGATTAAGGCAATCAGGAGCGTCATCACGCCTTACCATAAGAACGCTAAGTATTCTGTTTGGGAGCACTTAGAGTTGTTTGAACAAATGATGGAGACTTTCCATTTGAAGGACAGCCACAGCTGTATTCAATATGTAAAGTGGACATTCTCCCCGGAATACTCCAGTTTCTTTGCGGGGCTGGAGGATCAAAGATAGCAGAGATGTGATATCTCAATGGTCTCAGGATTGGAATGGGAAGGACTTGGATGTCACATCTCATGCTATAGGGAGGGTCTCAAGTTTGATATTAGAAGCATTGAGATAACAAATCTCATGATATCGGAAGGGTCTCAGGATTGGAATGTTTATCACTAGCCAAGCCCATCAGAAGTACCATCCGTTTTCTGAGCCCTAGCACATAATCAACTACGTTGGTAGTAACAGGGGGAGTGGGCATCTCCCATCCCTCTTTGACGATGGCTAAGGGTCCCCGTACGGGATGGCCGAACAGAAGTTCGAAGGGGCTGAAGCCAACACCCTCCTGTGGTACCTCTCGGTAGGCAAACAGTAAGCATGAAACAAGAAGATCCCATTTTCTTCTCTGAGGCTCCTCCAGAGCCCCAATCATGCTCTTTAACGTCCTGTTGAAATGCCCCCCCAGACCATTGGTCTGGGGGTGGTATGCAGAAGAGAACCTGTAGGTGACCCCACATTCTTTCCACATAGCCTGCCTATACTTCGACATAAAGTTGCTGCCATCATCCGGCACAACTTCTTTAGGGAAGCCAACCCTAGTAAATATGCCGAGTAAAGCTTCTGCAACTGACTTGGCAGTTACAGTTTTCCATGGGATGGCCTCAGGATACCTGGTTGCATGGTCGACCAGCACCAGGATAAACCTATTGCCCGAGGATGTTTGCGGGTCAAGGGGACCAACCATGTCGATCCCTACCCTTTCAAATGGTACCCCCACAACTGGGAGCGATACCAACGGAGCTTGGATTGTCCCAGCCCACACCCTGGAGGCACACAAACGACATGTAGAAGCCCGCGAAAGCAACCACGTTTCGCGGGAAAGTACATGCCCAAATAAGGAAGGCCCCGGGTCGCTCGACCTGGGGAAGGTGAAGGGAGCAAGACGGTCAGTGGACAAGACAAAGGAGCCTCGTGGTCTGGCCATTTTGGGAGCCAGGCCACCATTTTGGGTTCAGTGCGAAAAACGTGCTCAGAATGCCAAAAGGAGCTCAAAATAAACAAAACGATCGCTGCCACCATTCCAGTCCCTGAATTACTTGCACCGATCAAATACCATCCTAAAAGAGTATCTAGGGCCTGTAGAAGGCTAGAGACCCAAGAGAGCTGTAACTTAGCTTACAGTGCCCTCTTGTGTCATGTTGCACTAAAGCCGCAACACGATAAAAGAAACTACGGGAAACAGCGTTCCCCGGTACTGACTGTCTTCAGGGCATGTCAGTTTCCCCGTAAGAAAGGAGCGAAAGCCCAGAGGAGTGCGGCAGAAGGCTGCACTTCTCTGGCAAAGTCAAGAACAAGGTGAAAACAACAGCAAAAAGTTTAGGGGTTGCCACATGGAAGGAAAATTACCTACAATTACGAAATCTTTCCTAACAGTTGGATATTCCCATCTCATGTTATAGGAAGGGTCTCAGGTTTGGTATTAGAAGCATTGAGATATCACATCTCATGCTATAGGAAGGGTCTCAGGATTGGAATGGGAAGGACTTGGATATCACATCTCATGCTATAGGGAGGGTCTGTAAGGATATTTGGCATGTTACAGCACAGAGTACAGCACTACTGCACAAGTAGCATTACAGCACTACTGCACAAGTAGCATTACAGCACTACTGCACAAGTAGCATTACAGCACTACTGCACAAGTAGCATTACAGCACTACTGCACAAGTAGCATTTTTTTTTTGCAGCACCACCACAAGGGTGCGGTGCATTGCTATATGGGTTAGCAGATTAACAAGGAAAGACAGACTATTCAGTCAAAAAACGATTTTAACATATAAGATGCAAAGCTATTTTTACAGTTAAAAGCACACGTGTTCATTTAAAAATGCACACTATTTTTCACCTGAAATGCCTATATTGCTAGAGACACATTTGAAAATTAACAGCTAACATATTAACCATTAACCTGACTAATAAAACCTTATTTTATTATAACTCACTAATAAAATGTGTTCTCTACTGCAGAATTAGGCATAGTTTGAAAACCAGTTAAATGAGTGTGCAGATTTTTCCTCTCTTCTCTGCCTGATTATCCGTGTTGTTGTGCACAGTAACTGCAGGAGGAAGGAAGTCAGATTTGCAACAATTGCAAATGTATAAGCGAAGCTATTGTTTAAAAGTAGGAGGATGAGAGATGATGGATTTCATTGGAACACGTCATAAAGAGGGCTGAGAGGAAAGTTTTAGTGGGCAGTAGCAGGGAAAAAGACAGGCAGACATCTTTCTGCACTACTGGGGAGAAGACCTGGCTGTGGGGGTGTCCTGCTGCAGTCGAGACTGGGGAAAGCTGAAAGAATTACATTTCCACTGGCAGAGGCTGTCCTATCTGAAAAAGCTGAGAATTCCAGGCAATGACCCCGGCTTGAGAAGGCAAGCGTTCCTTTTTGTTGGAGTTAAGCCAAGAGAGCCACATTCACAGAGAAAATCCTCTGAACAGATAAGGTAATTACCTAACTGGGGGAGCTGTGTGTGTGTGCACGAAAGTATGCAGTCAGTGTAGAAAAATGAAAGTCCCGTGCGTGTCTTAATCAAGTGCTAATGTTGCAATTTAAGTTCTGTTCTCCGCCACTATAATTGCAGTGTGTCATTGAAAATGCTTTGATTGTTCCCTTTTATTGCTGTAAAGAATGAGATCATGTCTAAATGCAAATTTTATAATACAGAAAATATTTGAAAAAAAAAAAAAAAAAAAAAAAAAAAAAAAAAAAAATGCTACTTGTGCAGTAGTGCTGTAATGCTACTTGTGCAGTAGTGCTGTAATGCTACTTGTGCAGTAGTGCTGTAATGCTACTTGTGCAGTAGTGCTGTACTCTGTGCTGTAACATGCCAAATATCCTTACAGATATCACATCTCATGCTATCGGAAGTGTCTCAGGATTGGAATGGGAAGGTGCTGGATATCACATCTCATGCTAAAGGAAGGGTCTCAGGTTTGGAACGGGAAGGATTTGGATATCACATCTCATGTTATAGGAAGGGTCTCAGGTTTGGTATAAGCATTGAGATATCACATCTCTGCTATCGGAAGTGTCTCAGGATTGGAATGGGAAGGAGTTGGATATCCCATCTCATGTTATAGGACGGGTCTCAGGTTTGTTATTAGAACCATTGAGATATCATATTGCATGCTGTAGGAAGGGTCGAAGGGTTGGAATGGGAAGGACTTGGATATCACATCTCATGCTATAGATAGGCTCTTAGGTTTGGAAAGGGAAGGAGTTGGATATCACATTTCATGTTAGAGGAAGGATCTCAGGTTTGGTATTAGAAGCATTGAGATATCACATCTCATGCTATAGGAAGGGTCTCAGGATTGGAATGGGAAGCAGTTGGATATAACATCTCATGCTATAGGAAGGGTCTCAGGTTTGGTATAAGCATTGAGATATCACATCTCATGCTATAGGACGGGTCTCAGGATTGGAATGGAAGGAGTTGGATATCACATCTCATGTTATAGGAAGGATCTCAGGTTTGGTATTAGAAGCATTGAGACATCACATCTCATGCTATAGGAAGGGTCTCAGGGTTGGAATGGGAAGGAGTTGGATATCACATCTCATCCAATAGGAAGGGTCTCAGGTTTGGAATGGGAAGGAATTGGATATCACATCTCATGTTATAGGAAGGATCTCAGGATTGGTATTAGAAGCATTGAGATATCACATCTCATGCTATAGGAAGGGTCTCAGGATTGGAATGTGAAGGATTTGGATATCACATCTCATGCTAAAGGAAGGGTCTCAGGTTTGGTAGAAGCATTGAGATATCACGTCTCTGCTATCGGAAGGGTCTCAGGATTGGATTGGGAAGGAGTTGGATATCACATCTCATGCCATAGGAAAGGTCTCAGGTTTGGAATAAGCATTGAGATATCACATCTCTGCTATCGGAACGGTCTCAGGATTGGATTGGGAAGGAGTTGGATATCCCTTCTCATGCTATAGGAAGTGTCTCAGGTTGGAATGGGAAGGAGTTGGATATCACATCTCATGTTATAGGAAGGGTCTCAGGATTGGAATGGGAAGGATTTGGATATCACATCTCTTGCTATAGGAAGGGTCTCAGGATTGGAATGGGTAGGAGTTGGATATTACTTTCTTGCTATAGGAAGGGTCTCATGTTTGGAATGGGAAGGAGTTGGATATCACATATGCTATAGTTAGTGTCTCAGGTTTGGAACGGGAAGGAGTTGGATATCACATCTCATGTTATAGGAAGGGTCTCAGGTTTGGTATAAGCATTGAGATATCACATCTCTGCTATCGGAAGCGGCTCAGGATTGGAATGGGAAGGAGTTGGATATCCCATCTCATGTTATAGGAAGAGTCTCTGGTTTGGTATTAGAATCATTGAGATATCACATCGCATGCTGTAGGAAGGGTCTAAGGATTGGAATGGGATGGACTTGGATATCACATCTCATGCTATAGGTAGGCTCTCAGGTTTGGTATAAGCATTGAGATATCACATCTCATGCTATAGGAAGGGTCTCAGGATTGGAATGGGAAGGAATTGGATATCACATCTCATGCTATAGGAAGGGTCTCAGATTTGGTATAAGCATTGAGATATCACATCTCATGCTAAAGGAAGGGTCTCAGGATTGGAATGGGAAGGAGTTGTATATGACATCTCAGGCCATAGGAAGGTTCTCAGGTTTGGTATAAGCATTGAGATATCACATCTCTGCTATCGGAAGGGTCTCAGGATTGGATTGGGAAGGAGTTGGATATCCCTTCTCATGCTATAGGAAGGGTCTCAGGATTGGAATGGGAAGGAATTGGATATCACATCTCATGCTATAGGAAGGGTCTCAGATTTGGTATAAGCATAGAGATATCACATCTCATGCTATAGGAAGGGTTTTAGGATTTGAATGGCAAGGAGTTGGATATCACATCTCATGCCATAGGAAGGGTCTCAGGTTTGGTATAAGCATTGAGATATCACATCTCTGCTATCGGAAGGGTCTCAGGATTGGATTGGGAAGGAGTTGGATATCCCTTCTCATGCTATAGGAAGTGTCTCAGGTTGGAATGGGAAGGAGTTGGATATCACATCTCATGTTATAGGAAGGGTCTCAGGATTGGAATATGAAGGATTTGGATATCACATCTCTTGCTATAGGAAGGGTCTCAGGATTGGAATGGGTAGGAGTTGGATATTACTTTCTTGCTATAGGAAGGGTCTCATGTTTGGAATGGGAAGGAGTTGGATATCACATATGCTATAGTTAGTGTCTCAGGTTTGGAACGGGAAGGAGTTGGATATCACATCTCATGTTATAGGAAGGGTCTCAGGTTTGGTATAAGCATTGAGATATCACATCTCTGCTATCGGAAGCGGCTCAGGATTGGAATGGGAAGGAGTTGGATATCCCATCTCATGTTATAGGAAGAGTCTCTGGTTTGGTATTAGAATCATTGAGATATCACATCGCATGCTGTAGGAAGGGTCTAAGGATTGGAATGGGATGGACTTGGATATCACATCTCATGCTATAGGTAGGCTCTCAGGTTTGGTATAAGCATTGAGATATCACATATCATGCTATAGGAAGGGTCTCAGGATTGGAATGGGAAGGAATTGGATATCACATCTCATGCTATAGGAAGGGTCTCAGATTTGGTATAAGCATTGAGATATCACAGCTCATGCTAAAGGAAGGGTCTCAGGATTGGAATGAGAAGGAGTTGTATATGACATCTCAGGCCATAGGAAGGTTCTCAGGTTTGGTATAAGCATTGAGATATCACATCTCTGCTATCGGAAGGGTCTCAGGATTGGAATGGGAAGGAGTTGGATATCCCATTTCATGTTATAGGAAGGGTCTCAGGTTTGGTATTAGAAGCATAGAGATATCACATCTCATGCTATAGGAAGGGTCTCAGGATTGGAATGGGAAGGACTTGGATGTCACATCTCATGCTATAGGGAGGGTCTCAAGTTTGATATTAGAAGCATTGAGATAACAAATCTCATGATATCGGAAGGGTCTCAGGATTGGAATGGGAAGGAGTTGGATATCACATCTCATGATAAAGGAAGGGTCTAAGGTTTGGAAGGGGAAGGATTTGGATATCACATCTCATGTTATAGGACGGGTCTCAGGTTTGGTATTAGAAGCATTGAGATATCAAGTCTCATGGTATAAGAAGGGTCTCAGAATTGGAATGGGAAGGAGTTGGATATCACACCTCAAGCTATAGGAAGGGTCTCAGGATTGGAATGGGAAGGAGTTTGATATCACATCTCATGCCATAGTATGGGTCTCAGGTTTGGTAGAAGCATTGGGATATCACATCTCATGGTATCGGAAGGGTATCAGTATTGGATTTGGAAGAAGTTGGATATCCCATCTCATGCTATAGGAAGGGTCTCAGGCTGGAATGGGAAGGAGTTGGATATCACATTTCATGTTATAGGAAGGGTCTCAGGATTGGAATGGGAAGGACTTGGATATCATATCTCATGCTATAGGACGGGTCTCAGGTTTTTTATTAGAATCATTGAGATATCATATTGCATGCTGTAGGAAGGGTCTAAGGATTGGAATGGGAAGGACTTGGATATCACATCTCATGCTATAGATAGGCTCTTAGGTTTGGAAAGGGAAGGAGTTGGATATCACATCTCATGTTATAGGAAGGATCTCAGGTTTGGTATTAGAAGCATTGAGACATCACATCTCATGCTATAGGAAGGGTCTCAGGGTTGGAATGGGAAGGAGTTGGATATCACATCTCATCCAATAGGAAGGGTCTCAGGTTTGGAATGGGAAGGAATTGGATATCACATCTCATGTTATAGGAAGGATCTCAGGTTTGGTATTAGAAGCATTGAGATATCACATCACATGCTATAGGAAGGGTCTCAGGATTGGAATGTGAAGGATTTGGATATCACATCTCATGCTAAAGGAAGGGTCTCAGGTTTGGTAGAAGCAATGAGATATCACGTCTCTGCTATCGGAAGGGTCTCAGGATTGGATTGGGAAGGAGTTGGATATCCCTTCTCATGCTATAGGAAGGGTCTCAGGATTGGAATGGGAAGGAGTTGGATATCACATCTCATGCTAAAGGGAGGGTCTCAGGTTTGGAAGATAAGGATTTGGATATCACATCTCATGTTATAGGAAGGATCTCAGGTTTGGTATTAGAAGTATTGAGATATCACATCTCATGCTATCGGAAGGATCTCAGGTTTGGTATAGAAGCATTGAGATATCATATCTTATGCTATCAGAAGGGTCTCAGGATTGGAATGGGAAGGAGTTGGATATCACATCTCATGCTAAAGGGCGGGTCTCAGGTTTGGAAGGGGAAGGATTTGGATATCACATCTCATGTTATAGGATGGATCTCAGGTTTGGTATTAGAAGTATTGAGATATCACATCTCATGTTATCGGAAGGATCTCAGGTTTGGTATTAGAAGTATTGAGATATCATCTCTCATGCTATAGGAAGGGTCTCAGGATTGGAATGGGAAGGAGTTGGATATCACATCTCATGCTAAAGGAAGGGTCTCAGGTTTGGTAGAAGCATTGAGATATCACATCTCATGCTATAGGAAGGGTCTCAGGATTGGAATGGGAAGGACTTAGATATCACATATCATGCTATAGGGAGGGTCTCAGTTTTGATATTAGAAGCATTGAGATATCACATCTCATGCTATCGGAAGTGTCTCAGGATTGGAATGGGAAGGAGCTGGATATCACATCTCATGCTAAAGGAAGGGTCTCAGGTTTGGAACGGGAAGGAGTTGGATATCACATCTCATGCTAAAGGAAGGGTCTCAGGATTGGAATGGGAAGGAATTGGATATCACATCTCATGCTATAGGAAGGGTCTCAGATTTGGTATAAGCATAGAGATATCACATCTCATGCTATAGGAAGGGTTTTAGGATTTGAATGGCAAGGAGTTGGATATCACATCTCATGCCATAGGAAGGGTCTCAGGTTTGGTATAAGCATTGAGATATCACATCTCTGCTATCGGAAGGGTCTCAGGATTGGATTGGGAAGGAGTTGGATATCCCTTCTCATGCTATAGGAAGTGTCTCAGGTTGGAATGGGAAGGAGTTGGATATCACATCTCATGTTATAGGAAGGGTCTCAGGATTGGAATATGAAGGATTTGGATATCACATCTCTTGCTATAGGAAGGGTCTCAGGATTGGAATGGGTAGGAGTTGGATATTACTTTCTTGCTATAGGAAGGGTCTCATGTTTGGAATGGGAAGGAGTTGGATATCACATATGCTATAGTTAGTGTCTCAGGTTTGGAACGGGAAGGAGTTGGATATCACATCTCATGTTATAGGAAGGGTCTCAGGTTTGGTATAAGCATTGAGATATCACATCTCTGCTATCGGAAGCGGCTCAGGATTGGAATGGGAAGGAGTTGGATATCCCATCTCATGTTATAGGAAGAGTCTCTGGTTTGGTATTAGAATCATTGAGATATCACATCGCATGCTGTAGGAAGGGTCTAAGGATTGGAATGGGATGGACTTGGATATCACATCTCATGCTATAGGTAGGCTCTCAGGTTTGGTATAAGCATTGAGATATCACATATCATGCTATAGGAAGGGTCTCAGGATTGGAATGGGAAGGAATTGGATATCACATCTCATGCTATAGGAAGGGTCTCAGATTTGGTATAAGCATTGAGATATCACAGCTCATGCTAAAGGAAGGGTCTCAGGATTGGAATGAGAAGGAGTTGTATATGACATCTCAGGCCATAGGAAGGTTCTCAGGTTTGGTATAAGCATTGAGATATCACATCTCTGCTATCGGAAGGGTCTCAGGATTGGAATGGGAAGGAGTTGGATATCCCATTTCATGTTATAGGAAGGGTCTCAGGTTTGGTATTAGAAGCATAGAGATATCACATCTCATGCTATAGGAAGGGTCTCAGGATTGGAATGGGAAGGACTTGGATGTCACATCTCATGCTATAGGGAGGGTCTCAAGTTTGATATTAGAAGCATTGAGATAACAAATCTCATGATATCGGAAGGGTCTCAGGATTGGAATGGGAAGGAGTTGGATATCACATCTCATGATAAAGGAAGGGTCTAAGGTTTGGAAGGGGAAGGATTTGGATATCACATCTCATGTTATAGGACGGGTCTCAGGTTTGGTATTAGAAGCATTGAGATATCAAGTCTCATGGTATAAGAAGGGTCTCAGAATTGGAATGGGAAGGAGTTGGATATCACACCTCAAGCTATAGGAAGGGTCTCAGGATTGGAATGGGAAGGAGTTTGATATCACATCTCATGCCATAGTATGGGTCTCAGGTTTGGTAGAAGCATTGGGATATCACATCTCATGGTATCGGAAGGGTATCAGTATTGGATTTGGAAGAAGTTGGATATCCCATCTCATGCTATAGGAAGGGTCTCAGGCTGGAATGGGAAGGAGTTGGATATCACATTTCATGTTATAGGAAGGGTCTCAGGATTGGAATGGGAAGGACTTGGATATCATATCTCATGCTATAGGACGGGTCTCAGGTTTTTTATTAGAATCATTGAGATATCATATTGCATGCTGTAGGAAGGGTCTAAGGATTGGAATGGGAAGGACTTGGATATCACATCTCATGCTATAGATAGGCTCTTAGGTTTGGAAAGGGAAGGAGTTGGATATCACATCTCATGTTATAGGAAGGATCTCAGGTTTGGTATTAGAAGCATTGAGACATCACATCTCATGCTATAGGAAGGGTCTCAGGGTTGGAATGGGAAGGAGTTGGATATCACATCTCATCCAATAGGAAGGGTCTCAGGTTTGGAATGGGAAGGAATTGGATATCACATCTCATGTTATAGGAAGGATCTCAGGTTTGGTATTAGAAGCATTGAGATATCACATCACATGCTATAGGAAGGGTCTCAGGATTGGAATGTGAAGGATTTGGATATCACATCTCATGCTAAAAGAAGGGTCTCAGGTTTGGTAGAAGCAATGAGATATCACGTCTCTGCTATCGGAAGGGTCTCAGGATTGGATTGGGAAGGAGTTGGATATCCCTTCTCATGCTATAGGAAGGGTCTCAGGATTGGAATGGGAAGGAGTTGGATATCACATCTCATGCTAAAGGGAGGGTCTCAGGTTTGGAAGATAAGGATTTGGATATCACATCTCATGTTATAGGAAGGATCTCAGGTTTGGTATTAGAAGTATTGAGATATCACATCTCATGCTATCGTAAGGATCTCAGGTTTGGTATAGAAGCATTGAGTTATCATATCTTATGCTATCAGAAGGGTCTCAGGATTGGAATGGGAAGGAGTTGGATATCACATCTCATGCTAAAGGGCGGGTCTCAGGTTTGGAAGGGGAAGGATTTGGATATCACATCTCATGTTATAGGATGGATCTCAGGTTTGGTATTAGAAGTATTGAGATATCACATCTCATGTTATCGGAAGGATCTCAGGTTTGGTATTAGAAGTATTGAGATATCACCTCTCATGCTATAGGAAGGGTCTCAGGATTGGAATGGGAAGGAGTTGGATATCACATCTCATGCTAAAGGAAGGGTCTCAGGTTTGGTAGAAGCATTGAGATATCACATCTCATGCTATAGGAAGGGTCTCAGGATTGGAATGGGAAGGACTTAGATATCACATATCATGCTATAGGGAGGGTCTCAGTTTTGATATTAGAAGCATTGAGATATCACATCTCATGCTATCGGAAGTGTCTCAGGATTGGAATGGGAAGGAGCTGGATATCACATCTCATGCTAAAGGAAGGGTCTCAGGTTTGGAACGGGAAGGAGTTGGATATCACATCTCATGTTATAGGAAGGGTCTCAGGTTTGGTATAAACATTGAGATATCACATCTCTGCTATCGGAAGTGTCTCAGGATTGGAATGGGAAGGAGTTGGATATCCCATCTCATGTTATAGGACGGGTCTCAGGTTTTTTATTAGAATCATTGAGATATCATATTGCATGCTGTAGGAAGGGTCTAAGGATTGGAATGGGAAGGACTTGGATATCACATCTCATGCTATAGATAGGCTCTCAGGTTTGGAAAGTGAAGGAGTTGGATATCACATTTCATGTTAGAGGAAGGATCTCAGGTTTGGTATTAGAGGCATTGAGATATCACATCTCAGGCTATAGGAAGGGTCTCAGGATTGGAATGGGAAGGAGTTGGATATCACATCTCATGCTAAAGGAAGGGTCTCAGGTTTGGTATAAGCATTGAGATATCACATCTCATGCTATAGGAAGGGTCCAGGATTGGAATGGAAGGAGTTGGATATCACATCTCATGTTATAGGAAGGATCTCAGGTTTGGTATTAGAAGCATTGAGACATCACATCTCATGCTATAGGAAGGGTCTCAGGATTGGAATGGGAAGGAGTTGGATATCACATCTCATGCTATAGGAAGGGTCTCAGGATTGGAATGGGAAGGAGTTGAATATGACATCTCATGCCGTAGGAAGGGTCTCAGGTTTGGTATAAACATTGAGATATCACATCTCTGCTATCAAAAGGGTCTCAGGATTGGAATGGGAAGGAGTTGGATATCCCATCTCATGTTATAGGAAGAGTCTCAGGTTTGGTATTAGAAGCATTGAGATATCACATCTCATGCTATAGGAAGTGTCTCAGGATTGGAATGGGAAGGACTTGGATATCACATCTCATGCTATAGGTAGGGTCTCAAGTTTGATATTAGAAGCATTGAGATATCACATCGCATGCTATAGGAAGGGTCTGAGGATTGGAATGGGAAGGAGTTGGATATCACATCTCATGCTATGGGAAGGGTCTCAGGTTTGGTATAAGCAGTGAGATATCATATCTCATGCTATAGGAAGTGTCTCAGGATTGGAATGGGAAGGAGTTGGATATCACATCTCATGTTATAGGAAGGATCTCAGGTTTGGTATAAGCATTGAGATATCACATCTCTGCTATCGGAAGGGTCTCAGGATTGGAATGGGAAGGAGTTGGATATTCCCATCTCATGTTATAGGAAGGGTCTCAGGTTTGGTATTAGAAGCATTGAGATATCACATCTCATGCTATAGGAAGGGTCTCAGGATTGGAATGGGAAGGACTTGGATATCACATCTCATGCTATAGGGAGGGTCTCAAGTTTGATATTAGAAGCTTTGAGATATCACATCTCATGATATCGGAAGGGTCTCAGGATTGGAATGGGAAGGAGTTGGATATCACATCTCATGATAAAGGAAGGGTCTAAGGTTTGGAAGGGGAAGGATTTGGATATCACATCTCATGTTATATTACGGGTCTCAGGTTTGGTATTAGAAGCATTGAGATATCAAGTCTCATAGTATAGGAAGGGTCTCAGAATTGGAATGGGAAGGAGTTGGATATCACATCTCAAGCTATAGGAAGGGTCTCAGGATTGGAATGGGAAGGACTTGGATATCACATCTCATGCTATCGGAAGGGTCTCAGGATTGGAATGGGAAGGAGTTGGATATCACATCTCATGATAAAGGAAGGGTCTAAGGTTTGGAAGGGGAAGGATTTGGATATCACATCTCATGTTATATTACGGGTGTCAGGTTTGGTATTAGAAGCATTGAGATATCAAGTCTCATAGTATAGGAAGGGTCTCAGAATTGGAATGGGAAGGAGTTGGATATCACATCTCAAGCTATAGGAAGGGTCTCAGGATTGGAATGGGAAGGACTTGGATATCACATCTCATGTTATAGGAAGGGTCTCAGGATTGGAATGGGAAGAAGTTGGATATCACATCTCATGCTATTGGAAGGGTCTCAGGTTTGCAAGGGGAAAGAATTGTATATCCAATCTCATGTTATAGGACTGGTCTCAGGTTTGGTATTAGAAGCATTGAGATATCACATCGCATGCTGTAGGAAGGTTCTCAGGTTTGGAATGGGGAGGAATTGGATATCACATCTCATGTCATAGGAAGGATCTCAGGTTTGGTATTAGAAGCATTGAGATATCACATCTCATGCTATAGGAATGGTCTCAGGATTGGAATGGGAAGGAGTTGGATATTACATTCCTGCTATAGGAAGGGTCTCATGTTTGGAATGGGAATGTGTTGGATATCACATATGCTATAGGAAGGGTCTCAGGTTTGGAACGGGAAGGAGTTGGATATCACATCTCATGTTATAGGAAGGGTCTCAGGTTTGGTATAAGCATTGAGATATCACATCTCTGCTATCGGAAGTGTCTCAGGATTGGAATGGGAAGGTGTTGGATATCCCATCTCATGTTATAGGACGGGTCTCAGGTTTGTTATTAGAATCATTGAGATATCATATTGCATGCTGTAGGAAGGGTCTAAGGATTGGAATGGGAAGGAGTTGGATATCCCATCTCATGTTATAGGAAGAGTCTCAAGTTTGGTATTAGAAGCATTTAGATATCACATCTCATGCTATAGGAAGTGTCTCAGGATTGGAATGGGAAGGAGTTGGATATCACATTTCATGTTAGAGGAAGGATCTCAGGTTTGGTATTAGAGGCATTGAGATATCACATCTCATGCTATAGGAAGGGTCTCAGGATTGGAATGGGAAGGAGTTGGATATCACATCTCATGCTATAGGAAGGGTCTCGGGTTTGGCATAAGCATTGAGATATCACATCTCATGCTATAGGAAGGGTCTCAGGATTGGAATGGGAAGGAGTTGGATGTCACATCTCATGTTATAGGAAGGATCTCAGGTTTGGTATTAGAAGCATTGAGACATCACATCTCATGCTATCGGAAGGGTCTCAGGATTGGAATGGGAAGGACTTGGATATCACATCTCATGCTATAGGGAGGGTCTCAAGTTTGATATTAGAAGCATTGAGATATCATATCTCATGCTATAGGAAGGGTCTCAGGATTGGAATGGGAAGGAGTTGGATATCACATCTCATGCTATAGGAAGGGTCTCAGGTTTGGTATAAGCAGTGAGATATCACATCTCATGCTATAGGAAGTGTCTCAGGATTGGAATGGGAAGGAGTTGGATATCACATCTCATGTTATAGGAAGGATCTCAGGTTTGGTATAAGCATTGAGATATCACATCTCTACTATCGGAAGGGTCTCAGGATTGGAATGGGAAGGAGTTGGATATTCCCATCTCATGTTATAGGAAGGGTCTCAGGTTTGGTATTAGAAACATTGAGACATCACATCTCATGCTATAGAAAGGGTCTCAGGATTGGAATGGGAAGGACTTGGATATCACATCTCATGCTATAAGGAGGGTCTCAAGTTTGATATTAGAAGCATTGAGATATCACATCTCATGATATCGGAAGGGTCTCAAGGATGGAATGGGAAGGAGTTGGATATCACATCTCATGATAAAGGAAGTGTCTAAGGTTTGGAAGGGGAAGGAGTTTGATATCACATCTCATGCCATAGTATGGGTCTCAGGTTTGGTAGAAGCATTGGGATATCACATCTCATGCTATCGGAAGGATTTCAGGATTGGATTTGGAAGGAGTTGGATATCCCATCTCATGCTATAGGAAGGGTCTCAGGTTGGAATGGGAAGGAGTTGGATATCACATCTCATGTTATAGGAAGGGTCTCAGGATTGGAATTAGAAGGACTTGGATATCACATCTCATGCTATAGGAAGGCTCTCAGGTTTGGAAGGGGAAAGAGTTGGATATCACATTTCATGTTAGAGGTAGGATCTCAGGTTTGGTATTAGAGGCATTGAGATATCACATCTCATGCTATCAGAAGAGTCTCAGGATTGGAATGGGAAGGAGTTGGATATCACATCTCATGCTAAAGGGAGGGTCTCAGGTTTGGAAGGGGAAGGATTTGGATATCACATCTCATGTTATAGGAAGGATCTCAGGTTTGGTATTAGAAGCATTGAGATATCACATCTCATGCTATCGGAAGGATCTCAGGTTTGGTATAGAAGCATTGAGATATCACTTCTCATGCTATCAGAAGGTTCTCAGGATTGGAATGGGAAGGAGTTGGATATCACATCTCATGCTAAAGGGAGGGTCTCAGGTTTGGAAGGGGAAGGATTTGGATATCATATCTCATGTTATCAGAAGGATCTCAGGTTTGGTATTAGAAGTATTGAGATATCACATCTCATGCTATAGGAAGGGTCTCAGGATTGGAATGGGAAGGAGCTGGATATCACATCTCATGCTAAAGGAAGGGTCTCAGGTTTGGAACGGGAAGGAGTTGGATATCACATCTCATGTTATAGGAAGGGTCTCAGGTTTGGTATAAGCATTGAGATATCACATCTCTGCTATCGGAAGTGTCTCAGGATTGGAATGGGAAGGACTTGGATATCACATCTCATGCTATAGATAGGCTCTCAGGTTTGGAAAGGGAAGGAGTTGGATATCACATCTCATGTTATAGGAAGGATCTCAGGTTTGGTATTAGAAGCATTGAGATATCACATCTCATGCTATCGGAAGGATCTCAGGTTTGGTATAGAAGCATTGAGATATCACTTCTCATGCTATCAGAAGGTTCTCAGGATTGGAATGGGAAGGAGTTGGATATCACATCTCATGCTAAAGGGAGGGTCTCAGGTTTGGAAGGGGAAGGATTTGGATATCATATCTCATGTTATCAGAAGGATCTCAGGTTTGGTATTAGAAGTATTGAGATATCACATCTCATGCTATAGGAAGGGTCTCAGGATTGGAATGGGAAGGAGCTGGATATCACATCTCATGCTAAAGGAAGGGTCTCAGGTTTGGAACGGGAAGGAGTTGGATATCACATCTCATGTTATAGGAAGGGTCTCAGGTTTGGTATAAGCATTGAGATATCACATCTCTGCTATCGGAAGTGTCTCAGGATTGGAATGGGAAGGACTTGGATATCACATCTCATGCTATAGATAGGCTCTCAGGTTTGGAAAGGGAAGGAGTTGGATATCACATTTCATGTTAGAGGAAGGATCTCAGGTTTGGTATTAGAGGCATTGAGATATCAGATCTCAGGCTATAGGAAGGGTCTCAGGATTGGAATGGGAAGGAGTTGGATATCACATCTCATGCTAGAGGAAGGGTCTCAGGTTTGGTATAAGCATTGAGATATCACATCTCGTGCTATAGGAAGGGTCTCAGGATTGGAATGGGAAGGAGTTGTATATGACATCTCATGCCGTAGGAAGGGTCTCAGGTTTGGCATAAGCATTGAGATATCACATCTCTGCTATCGAAAGGGTCTTAGGATTGGAATGGGAAGGAGTTGGATATCCCATCTCATGTTATAGGAAGAGTCTCAGGTTTGGTATTAGAAGCATTGAGATATCCCATCTCATGATATAGGAAGGGTCTCAGTTTGGAATGGGAAGGAGTTGGATATCACATTTCATGTTATAGGAAGGGTCTCAGGATTGGAATGGGAAGGACTTGGATATCATATCCCATGCTATAGGAAGGCTCTCAGGTTTGGAAGGGGAAGGAGTTGGATATCTCATTTCATGTTAGAGGAAGGATCTCAGGTTTGGTATTAGAGGCCTTGAGATATCACATCTCATGCTATAGGAAGGGTCTCAGGATTGGAATGGGAAGGAGTTGGTTATCACATCTCAAGCTATAGGAACGGTCTCAGGTTTGGTATAAGCATTGTGATATCACATCTCATGCTATAGGAAGGGTCTCAGGATTGGAATGGGAAGGAGTTGGATATCACATCTCATGTTATAGGAAAGATCTCAGGTTTGGTATTAGAAGCATTGAGACATCACATCTCATGTTATAGGAAGGGTCTCAGGATTGGAATGGGAAGAAGTTGGATATCACATCTCATGCTATAGGAAGGGTCTCAGGTTTGGTATAAGCATTGAGATATTACATCTCATGCTATAGGAAGGGTCTCAGGATTGGAATGGGAAGGAGTTGTATATGACATCTCATGCTATAGGAAGGGTCTCAGGTTTGGTATAAGCATTGAGATATCACATCACATGCTATAGGAAGGGTCTCAGGATTGGAATGGGAAGGACTTGGATATCACATCTCATGCTATAGGCAGGGTCTCAGGTTTGGAAAGGGAATGAGATGGATATCACATTTCATGTTAGAGGTAGGATCTCAGGTTTGGTATTAGAGGCATTGAGATATCACATCTCATGCTATCAGAAGGGTCTCAGGATTGGAATGGGAAGGAGTTGGATATCACATCTCATGCTAAAGGGAGGGTCTCAGGTTTGGAAGGGGAAGGATTTGGAAATCACATCTCATGTTATAGGAAGGATCTCAGGTTTGGTATTAGAAGCATTGAGATATCACATCTCATGCTTTCATAAGGGTCTCAGGATTGGAATGGGAAGGAGTTGGATATCACATCTGATGTTATAGGAAGGATCTCAGGTTTGGTATTAGAAGCATTGAGACATCACATCTCATGCTATAGGAAGGGTCTCAGGATTGGAATGGGAAGGAGTTGGATATAACATCTCATGCTATAGGAAGGGTCTCAGATTTGGTATAAGCATTGAGATATCACATCTCATGCTATAGGAAGGGTCTCAGGATTGGAATGGGAAGGAGTTGTATATGACATCTCAGGCCATAGGAAGGGTCTCAGGTTTGGTATAAGCATTGAGATATCACATCTCTGCTATCGGAAGGGTCTCAGGATTGGAATGGGAAGGAATTGGATATCACATCTCATGTTATAGGAAGGATCTCAGGTTTGGTATTAGAAGCATTGAGATATCCCTTCTCATGCTATAGGAAGGGTCTCAGGATTGGAATGTGAAGGATTTGGATATCACATCTCATGCTAAAGGAAGGGTCTCAGGTTTGGTAGAAGCATTGAGATATCACGTCTCTGCTATCGGAAGGGTCTCAGGAATGGATTGGGAAGGAGTTGGATATCCCTTCTCATGCTATAGGAAGGGTCTCAGGTTTGGTATAAGCATTGAGATATCACATCTCTGCTATCGGAAGGGTCTCAGGATTGGATTGGGAAGGAGTTGGATATCCCTTCTCATGCTATAGGAAGTGTCTCAGGTTGGAATGGGAAGGAGTTGGATATCACATCTCATGTTATAGGAAGGGTCTCAGGATTGGAATGGGAAGGATTTGGATATCACATCTCTTGCTATAGGAAGGGTCTCAGGATTGGAATGGGTAGGAGTTGGATATTACTTTCTTGCTATAGGAAGGGTCTCATGTTTGGAATGGGAAGGAGTTGGATATCACATATGCTATAGTTAGTGTCTCAGGTTTGGAACGGGAAGGAGTTGGATATCACATCTCATGTTATAGGAAGGGTCTCAGGTTTGGTATAAGCATTGAGATATCACATCTCTGCTATCGGAAGTGGCTCAGGATTGGAATGGGAAGGAGTTGGATATCCCATCTCATGTTATAGGACGAGTCTCTGGTTTGGTATTAGAATCATTGAGATATCACATCGCATGCTGTAGGAAGGGTCTAAGGATTGGAATGGGATGGACTTGGATATCACATCTCATGCTATAGATAGGCTCTTAGGTTTGGAAAGGGAAGGAGTTGGATATCACATTTCAATCTAGAGGAAGGATCTCAGGTTTGGTATTAGAAGCATTGAGATATCACATCTCATGCTATAGGAAGGGTCTCAGGATTGGAATGGGAAGGAGCTGGATATCACATCTCATGCTAAAGGAAGGGTCTCAGGTTTGGAACGGGAAGGATTTGGATATCACATCTCATGTTATAGGAAGGGTCTCAGGTTTGGTATAAGCATTGAGATATCACATCTCTGCTATCGGAAGTGTCTCAGGATTGGAATGGGAAGGAGTTGGATATCCCATCTCATGTTATAGGACGGGTCTCAGGTTTGGTATTAGAAGCATTGAGATATCACATCACATGCTATAGGAAGGGTCTCAGGATTGGAATGTGAAGGATTTGGATATCACATCTCATTCTAAAGGAAGGGTCTCAGGTTTGGTAGAAGCAATGAGATATCACGTCTCTGCTATCGGAAGGGTCTCAGGATTGGATTGGGAAGGAGTTGGATATCCCTTCTCATGCTATAGGAAGGGTCTCAGGATTGGAATGGGAAGGAGTTGGATATCACATCTCATGCTAAAGGGAGGGTCTCAGGTTTGGAAGATAAGGATTTGGATATCACATCTCATGTTATAGGAAGGATCTCAGGTTTGGTATTAGAAGTATTGAGATATCACATCTCATGCTATCGGAAGGATCTCAGGTTTGGTATAGAAGCATTGAGATATCATATCTTATGCTATCAGAAGGGTCTCAGGATTGGAATGGGAAGGAGTTGGATATCACATCTCATCCAATAGGAAGGGTCTCAGGTTTGGAATGGGAAGGAATTGGATATCACATCTCATGTTATAGGAAGGATCTCAGGTTTGGTATTAGAAGCATTGAGATATCACATCACATGCTATAGGAAGGGTCTCAGGATTGGAATGTGAAGGATTTGGATATCACATCTCATGCTAAAGGAAGGGTCTCAGGTTTGGTAGAAGCAATGAGATATCACGTCTCTGCTATCGGAAGGGTCTCAGGATTGGATTGGGAAGGAGTTGGATATCCCTTCTCATGCTATAGGAAGGGTCTCAGGATTGGAATGGGAAGGAGTTGGATATCACATCTCATGCTAAAGGGAGGGTCTCAGGTTTGGAAGATAAGGATTTGGATATCACATCTCATGTTATAGGAAGGATCTCAGGTTTGGTATTAGAAGTATTGAGATATCACATCTCATGCTATCGGAAGGATCTCAGGTTTGGTATAGAAGCATTGAGATATCATATCTTATGCTATCAGAAGGGTCTCAGGATTGGAATGGGAAGGAGTTGGATATCACATCTCATGCTAAAGGGCGGGTCTCAGGTTTGGAAGGGGAAGGATTTGGATATCACATCTCATGTTATAGGATGGATCTCAGGTTTGGTATTAGAAGTATTGAGATATCACATCTCATGTTATCGGAAGGATCTCAGGTTTGGTATTAGAAGTATTGAGATATCACCTCTCATGCTATAGGAAGGGTCTCAGGATTGGAATGGGAAGGAGTTGGATATCACATCTCATGCTAAAGGAAGGGTCTCAGGTTTGGTAGAAGCATTGAGATATCACATCTCATGCTATAGGAAGGGTCTCAGGATTGGAATGGGAAGGACTTAGATATCACATATCATGCTATAGGGAGGGTCTCAGTTTTGATATTAGAAGCATTGAGATATCACATCTCATGCTATCGGAAGTGTCTCAGGATTGGAATGGGAAGGAGCTGGATATCACATCTCATGCTAAAGGAAGGGTCTCAGGTTTGGAACGGGAAGGAGTTGGATATCACATCTCATGCTAAAGGAAGGGTCTCAGGATTGGAATGGGAAGGAATTGGATATCACATCTCATGCTATAGGAAGGGTCTCAGATTTGGTATAAGCATAGAGATATCACATCTCATGCTATAGGAAGGGTTTTAGGATTTGAATGGCAAGGAGTTGGATATCACATCTCATGCCATAGGAAGGGTCTCAGGTTTGGTATAAGCATTGAGATATCACATCTCTGCTATCGGAAGGGTCTCAGGATTGGATTGGGAAGGAGTTGGATATCCCTTCTCATGCTATAGGAAGTGTCTCAGGTTGGAATGGGAAGGAGTTGGATATCACATCTCATGTTATAGGAAGGGTCTCAGGATTGGAATATGAAGGATTTGGATATCACATCTCTTGCTATAGGAAGGGTCTCAGGATTGGAATGGGTAGGAGTTGGATATTACTTTCTTGCTATAGGAAGGGTCTCATGTTTGGAATGGGAAGGAGTTGGATATCACATATGCTATAGTTAGTGTCTCAGGTTTGGAACGGGAAGGAGTTGGATATCACATCTCATGTTATAGGAAGGGTCTCAGGTTTGGTATAAGCATTGAGATATCACATCTCTGCTATCGGAAGCGGCTCAGGATTGGAATGGGAAGGAGTTGGATATCCCATCTCATGTTATAGGAAGAGTCTCTGGTTTGGTATTAGAATCATTGAGATATCACATCGCATGCTGTAGGAAGGGTCTAAGGATTGGAATGGGATGGACTTGGATATCACATCTCATGCTATAGGTAGGCTCTCAGGTTTGGTATAAGCAATGAGATATCACATATCATGCTATAGGAAGGGTCTCAGGATTGGTATGAGCATTGAGATATCACATCTCTGCTATCGGAAGGGTCTCAGGATTGGAATGGGAAGGAATTGGATATCACATCTCATGTTATAGGAAGGATCTCAGGTTTGGTATTAGAAGCATTGAGATATCCCTTCACATGCTATAGGAAGGGTCTCAGGATTGGAATGTGAAGGATTTGGATATCACATCTCATGCTAAAGGAAGGGTCTCAGGTTTGGTAGAAGCATTGAGATATCACGTCTCTGCTATCGGAAGGGTCTCAGGATTGGATTGGGAAGGAGTTGGATATCCCTTCTCATGCTATAGGAAGGGTCTCAGGTTTGGTATAAGCATTGAGATATCACATCTCTGCTATCGGAAGGGTCTCAGGATTGGATTGGGAAGGAGTTGGATATCCCTTCTCATGCTATAGGAAGTGTCTCAGGTTGGAATGGGAAGGAGTTGGATATCACATCTCATGTTATAGGAAGGGTCTCAGGATTGGAATGGGAAGGATTTGGATATCACATCTCTTGCTATAGGAAGGGTCTCAGGATTGGAATGGGTAGGAGTTGGATATTACTTTCTTGCTATAGGAAGGGTCTCATGTTTGGAATGGGAAGGAGTTGGATATCACATATGCTATAGTTAGTGTCTCAGGTTTGGAACGGGAAGGAGTTGGATATCACATCTCATGTTATAGGAAGGGTCTCAGGTTTGGTATAAGCATTGAGATATCACATCTCTGCTATCGGAAGTGGCTCAGGATTGGAATGGGAAGGAGTTGGATATCCCATCTCATGTTATAGGACGAGTCTCTGGTTTGGTATTAGAATCATTGAGATATCACATCGCATGCTGTAGGAAGGGTCTAAGGATTGGAATGGGATGGACTTGGATATCACATCTCATGCTATAGATAGGCTCTTAGGTTTGGAAAGGGAAGGAGTTGGATATCACATTTCATGTTAGAGGAAGGATCTCAGGTTTGGTATTAGAAGCATTGAGATATCACATCTCATGCTATAGGAAGGGTCTCAGGATTGGAATGGGAAGGAGCTGGATATCACATCTCATGCTAAAGGAAGGGTCTCAGGTTTGGAACGGGAAGGATTTGGATATCACATCTCATGTTATAGGAAGGGTCTCAGGTTTGGTATAAGCATTGAGATATCACATCTCTGCTATCGGAAGTGTCTCAGGATTGGAATGGGAAGGAGTTGGATATCCCATCTCATGTTATAGGACGGGTCTCTGGTTTGTTATTAGAATCATTGAGATATCATATTGCATGCTGTAGGAAGGGTCTAAGGGTTGGAATGGGAAGCACTTGGATATCACATCTCATGCTATAGATAGGCTCCTAGGTTTGGAAAGGGAAGGAGTTGGATATCACATTTCATGTTATAGGAAGGATCTCAGGTTTGGTATTAGAAGCATTGAGACATCACATCTCATGCTATAGGAAGGGTCTCAGGGTTGGAATGGGAAGGAGTTGGATATCACATCTCATCCAATAGGAAGGGTCTCAGGTTTGGAATGGGAAGGAATTGGATATCACATCTCATGTTATAGGAAGGATCTCAGGTTTGGTATTAGAAGCATTGAGATATCACATCACATGCTATAGGAAGGGTCTCAGGATTGGAATGTGAAGGATTTGGATATCACATCTCATGCTAATGGAAGGGTCTCAGGTTTGGTAGAAGCAATGAGATATCACGTCTCTGCTATCGGAAGGGTCTCAGGATTGGATTGGGAAGGAGTTGGATATCCCTTCTCATGCTATAGGAAGGGTCTCAGGATTGGAATGGGAAGGAGTTGGATATCACATCTCATGCTAAAGGGAGGGTCTCAGGTTTGGAAGATAAGGATTTGGATATCACATCTCATGTTATAGGAAGGATCTCAGGTTTGGTATTAGAAGTATTGAGATATCACATCTCATGCTATCGGAAGGATCTCAGGTTTGGTATAGAAGCATTGAGATATCATATCTTATGCTATCAGAAGGGTCTCAGGATTGGAATGGGAAGGAGTTGGATATCACATCTCATGCTAAAGGGCGGGTCTCAGGTTTGGAAGGGGAAGGATTTGGATATCACATCTCATGTTATAGGATGGATCTCAGGTTTGGTATTAGAAGTATTGAGATATCACATCTCATGTTATCGGAAGGATCTCAGGTTTGGTATTAGAAGTATTGAGATATCACCTCTCATGCTATAGGAAGGGTCTCAGGATTGGAATGGGAAGGAGTTGGATATCACATCTCATGCTAAAGGAAGGGTCTCAGGTTTGGTAGAAGCATTGAGATATCACATCTCATGCTATAGGAAGGGTCTCAGGATTGGAATGGGAAGGACTTAGATATCACATATCATGCTATAGGGAGGGTCTCAGTTTTGATATTAGAAGCATTGAGATATCACATCTCATGCTATCGGAAGTGTCTCAGGATTGGAATGGGAAGGAGCTGGATATCACATCTCATGCTAAAGGAAGGGTCTCAGGTTTGGAACGGGAAGGAGTTGGATATCACATCTCATGCTAAAGGAAGGGTCTCAGGATTGGAATGGGAAGGAATTGGATATCACATCTCATGCTATAGGAAGGGTCTCAGATTTGGTATAAGCATAGAGATATCACATCTCATGCTATAGGAAGGGTTTTAGGATTTGAATGGCAAGGAGTTGGATATCACATCTCATGCCATAGGAAGGGTCTCAGGTTTGGTATAAGCATTGAGATATCACATCTCTGCTATCGGAAGGGTCTCAGGATTGGATTGGGAAGGAGTTGGATATGCCTTCTCATGCTATAGGAAGTGTCTCAGGTTGGAATGGGAAGGAGTTGGATATCACATCTCATGTTATAGGAAGGGTCTCAGGATTGGAATATGAAGGATTTGGATATCACATCTCTTGCTATAGGAAGGGTCTCAGGATTGGAATGGGTAGGAGTTGGATATTACTTTCTTGCTATAGGAAGGGTCTCATGTTTGGAATGGGAAGGAGTTGGATATCACATATGCTATAGTTAGTGTCTCAGGTTTGGAACGGGAAGGAGTTGGATATCACATCTCATGTTATAGGAAGGGTCTCAGGTTTGGTATAAGCATTGAGATATCACATCTCTGCTATCGGAAGCGGCTCAGGATTGGAATGGGAAGGAGTTGGATATCCCATCTCATGTTATAGGAAGAGTCTCTGGTTTGGTATTAGAATCATTGAGATATCACATCGCATGCTGTAGGAAGGGTCTAAGGATTGGAATGGGATGGACTTGGATATCACATCTCATGCTATAGGTAGGCTCTCAGGTTTGGTATAAGCATTGAGATATCACATATCATGCTATAGGAAGGGTCTCAGGATTGGTATAAGCATTGAGATATCACATCTCTGCTATCGGAAGGGTCTCAGGATTGGAATGGGAAGGAATTGGATATCACATCTCATGTTATAGGAAGGATCTCAGGTTTGGTATTAGAAGCATTGAGATATCCCTTCTCATGCTATAGGAAGGGTCTCAGGATTGGAATGTGAAGGATTTGGATATCACATCTCATGCTAAAGGAAGGGTCTCAGGTTTGGTAGAAGCATTGAGATATCACGTCTCTGCTATCGGAAGGGTCTCAGGATTGGATTGGGAAGGAGTTGGATATCCCTTCTCATGCTATAGGAAGGGTCTCAGGTTTGGTATAAGCATTGAGATATCACATCTCTGCTATCGGAAGGGTCTCAGGATTGGATTGGGAAGGAGTTGGATATCCCTTCTCATGCTATAGGAAGTGTCTCAGGTTGGAATGGGAAGGAGTTGGATATCACATCTCATGTTATAGGAAGGGTCTCAGGATTGGAATGGGAAGGATTTGGATATCACATCTCTTGCTATAGGAAGGGTCTCAGGATTGGAATGGGTAGGAGTTGGATATTACTTTCTTGCTATAGGAAGGGTCTCATGTTTGGAATGGGAAGGAGTTGGATATCACATATGCTATAGTTAGTGTCTCAGGTTTGGAACGGGAAGGAGTTGGATATCACATCTCATGTTATAGGAAGGGTCTCAGGTTTGGTATAAGCATTGAGATATCACATCTCTGCTATCGGAAGTGGCTCAGGATTGGAATGGGAAGGAGTTGGATATCCCATCTCATGTTATAGGACGAGTCTCTGGTTTGGTATTAGAATCATTGAGATATCACATCGCATGCTGTAGGAAGGGTCTAAGGATTGGAATGGGATGGACTTGGATATCACATCTCATGCTATAGATAGGCTCTTAGGTTTGGAAAGGGAAGGAGTTGGATATCACATTTCATGTTAGAGGAAGGATCTCAGGTTTGGTATTAGAAGCATTGAGATATCACATCTCATGCTATAGGAAGGGTCTCAGGATTGGAATGGGAAGGAGCTGGATATCACATCTCATGCTAAAGGAAGGGTCTCAGGTTTGGAACGGGAAGGATTTGGATATCACATCTCATGTTATAGGAAGGGTCTCAGGTTTGGTATAAGCATTGAGATATCACATCTCTGCTATCGGAAGTGTCTCAGGATTGGAATGGGAAGGAGTTGGATATCCCATCTCATGTTATAGGACGGGTCTCAGGTTTGTTATTAGAATCATTGAGATATCATATTGCATGCTGTAGGAAGGGTCTAAGGGTTGGAATGGGAAGCACTTGGATATCACATCTCATGCTATAGATAGGCTCCTAGGTTTGGAAAGGGAAGGAGTTGGATATCACATTTCATGTTATAGGAAGGATCTCAGGTTTGGTATTAGAAGCATTGAGACATCACATCTCATGCTATAGGAAGGGTCTCAGGGTTGGAATGGGAAGGAGTTGGATATCACATCTCATCCAATAGGAAGGGTCTCAGGTTTGGAATGGGAAGGAATTGGATATCACATCTCATGTTATAGGAAGGATCTCAGGTTTGGTATTAGAAGCATTGAGATATCACATCACATGCTATAGGAAGGGTCTCAGGATTGGAATGTGAAGGATTTGGATATCACATCTCATGCTAAAGGAAGGGTCTCAGGTTTGGTAGAAGCAATGAGATATCACATCTCTGCTATCGGAAGGGTCTCAGGATTGGATTGGGAAGGAGTTGGATATCCCTTCTCATGCTATAGGAAGTGTCTCAGGTTGGAATGGGAAGGAGTTGGATATCACATCTCATGTTATAGGAAGGGTCTCAGGATTGGAATATGAAGGATTTGGATATCACATCTCTTGCTATAGGAAGGGTCTCAGGATTGGAATGGGTAGGAGTTGGATATTACTTTCTTGCTATAGGAAGGGTCTCATGTTTGGAATGGGAAGGAGTTGGATATCACATATGCTATAGTTAGTGTCTCAGGTTTGGAACGGGAAGGAGTTGGATATCACATCTCATGTTATAGGAAGGGTCTCAGGTTTGGTATAAGCATTGAGATATCACATCTCTGCTATCGGAAGCGGCTCAGGATTGGAATGGGAAGGAGTTGGATATCCCATCTCATGTTATAGGAAGAGTCTCTGGTTTGGTATTAGAATCATTGAGATATCACATCGCATGCTGTAGGAAGGGTCTAAGGATTGGAATGGGATGGACTTGGATATCACATCTCATGCTATAGGTAGGCTCTCAGGTTTGGTATAAGCATTGAGATATCACATATCATGCTATAGGAAGGGTCTCAGGATTGGAATGGGAAGGAATTGGATATCACATCTCATGCTATAGGAAGGGTCTCAGATTTGGTATAAGCATTGAGATATCACAGCTCATGCTAAAGGAAGGGTCTCAGGATTGGAATGAGAAGGAGTTGTATATGACATCTCAGGCCATAGGAAGGTTCTCAGGTTTGGTATAAGCATTGAGATATCACATCTCTGCTATCGGAAGGGTCTCAGGATTGGAATGGGAAGGAGTTGGATATCCCATTTCATGTTATAGGAAGGGTCTCAGGTTTGGTATTAGAAGCATAGAGATATCACATCTCATGCTATAGGAAGGGTCTCAGGATTGGAATGGGAAGGACTTGGATGTCACATCTCATGCTATAGGGAGGGTCTCAAGTTTGATATTAGAAGCATTGAGATAACAAATCTCATGATATCGGAAGGGTCTCAGGATTGGAATGGGAAGGAGTTGGATATCACATCTCATGATAAAGGAAGGGTCTAAGGTTTGGAAGGGGAAGGATTTGGATATCACATCTCATGTTATAGGACGGGTCTCAGGTTTGGTATTAGAAGCATTGAGATATCAAGTCTCATGGTATAAGAAGGGTCTCAGAATTGGAATGGGAAGGAGTTGGATATCACACCTCAAGCTATAGGAAGGGTCTCAGGATTGGAATGGGAAGGAGTTTGATATCACATCTCATGCCATAGTATGGGTCTCAGGTTTGGTAGAAGCATTGGGATATCACATCTCATGGTATCGGAAGGGTATCAGTATTGGATTTGGAAGAAGTTGGATATCCCATCTCATGCTATAGGAAGGGTCTCAGGCTGGAATGGGAAGGAGTTGGATATCACATTTCATGTTATAGGAAGGGTCTCAGGATTGGAATGGGAAGGACTTGGATATCATATCTCATGCTATAGGACGGGTCTCAGGTTTTTTATTAGAATCATTGAGATATCATATTGCATGCTGTAGGAAGGGTCTAAGGATTGGAATGGGAAGGACTTGGATATCACATCTCATGCTATAGATAGGCTCTTAGGTTTGGAAAGGGAAGGAGTTGGATATCACATCTCATGTTATAGGAAGGATCTCAGGTTTGGTATTAGAAGCATTGAGACATCACATCTCATGCTATAGGAAGGGTCTCAGGGTTGGAATGGGAAGGAGTTGGATATCACATCTCATCCAATAGGAAGGGTCTCAGGTTTGGAATGGGAAGGAATTGGATATCACATCTCATGTTATAGGAAGGATCTCAGGTTTGGTATTAGAAGCATTGAGATATCACATCACATGCTATAGGAAGGGTCTCAGGATTGGAATGTGAAGGATTTGGATATCACATCTCATGCTAAAAGAAGGGTCTCAGGTTTGGTAGAAGCAATGAGATATCACGTCTCTGCTATCGGAAGGGTCTCAGGATTGGATTGGGAAGGAGTTGGATATCCCTTCTCATGCTATAGGAAGGGTCTCAGGATTGGAATGGGAAGGAGTTGGATATCACATCTCATGCTAAAGGGAGGGTCTCAGGTTTGGAAGATAAGGATTTGGATATCACATCTCATGTTATAGGAAGGATCTCAGGTTTGGTATTAGAAGTATTGAGATATCACATCTCATGCTATCGGAAGGATCTCAGGTTTGGTATAGAAGCATTGAGATATCATATCTTATGCTATCAGAAGGGTCTCAGGATTGGAATGGGAAGGAGTTGGATATCACATCTCATGCTAAAGGGCGGGTCTCAGGTTTGGAAGGGGAAGGATTTGGATATCACATCTCATGTTATAGGATGGATCTCAGGTTTGGTATTAGAAGTATTGAGATATCACATCTCATGTTATCGGAAGGATCTCAGGTTTGGTATTAGAAGTATTGAGATATCACCTCTCATGCTATAGGAAGGGTCTCAGGATTGGAATGGGAAGGAGTTGGATATCACATCTCATGCTAAAGGAAGGGTCTCAGGTTTGGTAGAAGCATTGAGATATCACATCTCATGCTATAGGAAGGGTCTCAGGATTGGAATGGGAAGGACTTAGATATCACAAATCATGCTATAGGGAGGGTCTCAGTTTTGATATTAGAAGCATTGAGATATCACATCTCATGCTATCGGAAGTGTCTCAGGATTGGAATGGGAAGGAGCTGGATATCACATCTCATGCTAAAGGAAGGGTCTCAGGTTTGGAACGGGAAGGAGTTGGATATCACATCTCATGTTATAGGAAGGGTCTCAGGTTTGGTATAAACATTGAGATATCACATCTCTGCTATCGGAAGTGTCTCAGGATTGGAATGGGAAGGAGTTGGATATCCCATCTCATGTTATAGGACGGGTCTCAGGTTTTTTATTAGAATCATTGAGATATCATATTGCATGCTGTAGGAAGGGTCTAAGGATTGGAATGGGAAGGACTTGGATATCACATCTCATGCTATAGATAGGCTCTCAGGTTTGGAAAGTGAAGGAGTTGGATATCACATTTCATGTTAGAGGAAGGATCTCAGGTTTGGTATTAGAGGCATTGAGATATCACATCTCAGGCTATAGGAAGGGTCTCAGGATTGGAATGGGAAGGAGTTGGATATCACATCTCATGCTAAAGGAAGGGTCTCGGGTTTGGTATAAGCATTGAGATATCACATCTCATGCTATAGGAAGGGTCCAGGATTGGAATGGAAGGAGTTGGATATCACATCTCATGTTATAGGAAGGATCTCAGGTTTGGTATTAGAAGCATTGAGACATCACATCTCATGCTATAGGAAGGGTCTCAGGATTGGAATGGGAAGGAGTTGAATATGACATCTCATGCCGTAGGAAGGGTCTCAGGTTTGGTATAAACATTGAGATATCACATCTCTGCTATCAAAAGGGTCTCAGGATTGGAATGGGAAGGAGTTGGATATCCCATCTCATGTTATAGGAAGAGTCTCAGGTTTGGTATTAGAAGCATTGAGATATCACATCTCATGCTATAGGAAGTGTCTCAGGATTGGAATGGGAAGGACTTGGATATCACATCTCATGCTATAGGTAGGGTCTCAAGTTTGATATTAGAAGCATTGAGATATCACATCGCATGCTATAGGAAGGGTCTGAGGATTGGAATGGGAAGGAGTTGGATATCACATCTCATGCTATGGGAAGGGTCTCAGGTTTGGTATAAGCAGTGAGATATCATATCTCATGCTATAGGAAGTGTCTCAGGATTGGAATGGGAAGGAGTTGGATATCACATCTCATGTTATAGGAAGGATCTCAGGTTTGGTATAAGCATTGAGATATCACATCTCTGCTATCGGAAGGGTCTCAGGATTGGAATGGGAAGGAGTTGGATATTCCCATCTCATGTTATAGGAAGGGTCTCAGGTTTGGTATTAGAAGCATTGAGATATCACATCTCATGCTATAGGAAGGGTCTCAGGATTGGAATGGGAAGGACTTGGATATCACATCTCATGCTATAGGGAGGGTCTCAAGTTTGATATTAGAAGCTTTGAGATATCACATCTCATGATATCGGAAGGGTCTCAGGATTGGAATGGGAAGGAGTTGGATATCACATCTCATGATAAAGGAAGGGTCTAAGGTTTGGAAGGGGAAGGATTTGGATATCACATCTCATGTTATATTACGGGTGTCAGGTTTGGTATTAGAAGCATTGAGATATCAAGTCTCATAGTATAGGAAGGGTCTCAGAATTGGAATGGGAAGGAGTTGGATATCACATCTCAAGCTATAGGAAGGGTCTCAGGATTGGAATGGGAAGGACTTGGATATCACATCTCATGTTATAGGAAGGGTCTCAGGATTGGAATGGGAAGAAGTTGGATATCACATCTCATGCTATTGGAAGGGTCTCAGGTTTGCAAGGGGAAAGAATTGTATATCCAATCTCATGTTATAGGACTGGTCTCAGGTTTGGTATTAGAAGCATTGAGATATCACATCGCATGCTGTAGGAAGGTTCTCAGGTTTGGAATGGGGAGGAATTGGATATCACATCTCATGTCATAGGAAGGATCTCAGGTTTGGTATTAGAAGCATTGAGATATCACATCTCATGCTATAGGAATGGTCTCAGGATTGGAATGGGAAGGAGTTGGATATTACATTCCTGCTATAGGAAGGGTCTCATGTTTGGAATGGGAATGTGTTGGATATCACATATGCTATAGGAAGGGTCTCAGGTTTGGAACGGGAAGGAGTTGGATATCACATCTCATGTTATAGGAAGGGTCTCAGGTTTGGTATAAGCATTGAGATATCACATCTCTGCTATCGGAAGTGTCTCAGGATTGGAATGGGAAGGTGTTGGATATCCCATCTCATGTTATAGGACGGGTCTCAGGTTTGTTATTAGAATCATTGAGATATCATATTGCATGCTGTAGGAAGGGTCTAAGGATTGGAATGGGAAGGAGTTGGATATCCCATCTCATGTTATAGGAAGAGTCTCAAGTTTGGTATTAGAAGCATTTAGATATCACATCTCATGCTATAGGAAGTGTCTCAGGATTGGAATGGGAAGGAGTTGGATATCACATTTCATGTTAGAGGAAGGATCTCAGGTTTGGTATTAGAGGCATTGAGATATCACATCTCATGCTATAGGAAGGGTCTCAGGATTGGAATGGGAAGGAGTTGGATATCACATCTCATGCTATAGGAAGGGTCTCAGGTTTGGCATAAGCATTGAGATATCACATCTCATGCTATAGGAAGGGTCTCAGGATTGGAATGGGAAGGAGTTGGATATCACATCTCATGTTATAGGAAGGATCTCAGGTTTGGTATTAGAAGCATTGAGACATCACATCTCATGCTATCGGAAGGGTCTCAGGATTGGAATGGGAAGGACTTGGATATCACATCTCATGCTATAGGGAGGGTCTCAAGTTTGATATTAGAAGCATTGAGATATCATATCTCATGCTATAGGAAGGGTCTCAGGATTGGAATGGGAAGGAGTTGGATATCACATCTCATGCTATAGGAAGGGTCTCAGGTTTGGTATAAGCAGTGAGATATCACATCTCATGCTATAGGAAGTGTCTCAGGATTGGAATGGGAAGGAGTTGGATATCACATCTCATGTTATAGGAAGGATCTCAGGTTTGGTATAAGCATTGAGATATCACATCTCTACTATCGGAAGGGTCTCAGGATTGGAATGGGAAGGAGTTGGATATTCCCATCTCATGTTATAGGAAGGGTCTCAGGTTTGGTATTAGAAACATTGAGATATCACATCTCATGCTATAGAAAGGGTCTCAGGATTGGAATGGGAAGGACTTGGATATCACATCTCATGCTATAAGGAGGGTCTCAAGTTTGATATTAGAAGCATTGAGATATCACATCTCATGATATCGGAAGGGGGTCAAGGATGGAATGGGAAGGAGTTGGATATCACATCTCATGATAAAGGAAGTGTCTAAGGTTTGGAAGGGGAAGGAGTTTGATATCACATCTCATGCCATAGTATGGGTCTCAGGTTTGGTAGAAGCATTGGGATATCACATCTCATGCTATCGGAAGGGTATCAGGATTGGATTTGGAAGGAGTTGGATATCCCATCTCATGCTATAGGAAGGGTCTCAGGTTGGAATGGGAAGGAGTTGGATATCACATCTCATGTTATAGGAAGGGTCTCAGGATTGGAATTAGAAGGACTTGGATATCACATCTCATGCTATAGGAAGGCTCTCAGGTTTGGAAGGGGAAAGAGTTGGATATCACATTTCATGTTAGAGGTAGGATCTCAGGTTTGGTATTAGAGGCATTGAGATATCACATCTCATGCTATCAGAAGAGTCTCAGGATTGGAATGGGAAGGAGTTGGATATCACATCTCATGCTAAATGGAGGGTCTCAGGTTTGGAAGGGGAAGGATTTGGATATCACATCTCATGTTATAGGAAGGATCTCAGGTTTGGTATTAGAAGCATTGAGATATCACATCTCATGCTATCGGAAGGATCTCAGGTTTGGTATAGAAGCATTGAGATATCACTTCTCATGCTATCAGAAGGTTCTCAGGATTGGAATGGGAAGGAGTTGGATATCACATCTCATGCTAAAGGGAGGGTCTCAGGTTTGGAAGGGGAAGGATTTGGATATCATATCTCATGTTATCAGAAGGATCTCAGGTTTGGTATTAGAAGTATTGAGATATCACATCTCATGCTATAGGAAGGGTCTCAGGATTGGAATGGGAAGGAGCTGGATATCACATCTCATGCTAAAGGAAGGGTCTCAGGTTTGGAACGGGAAGGAGTTGGATATCACATCTCATGTTATAGGAAGTGTCTCAGGTTTGGTATAAGCATTGAGATATCACATCTCTGCTATCGGAAGTGTCTCAGGATTGGAATGGGAAGGACTTGGATATCACATCTCATGCTATAGATAGGCTCTCAGGTTTGGAAAGGGAAGGAGTTGGATATCACATCTCATGTTATAGGAAGGATCTCAGGTTTGGTATTAGAAGCATTGAGATATCACATCTCATGCTATCGGAAGGATCTCAGGTTTGGTATAGAAGCATTGAGATATCACTTCTCATGCTATCAGAAGGTTCTCAGGATTGGAATGGGAAGGAGTTGGATATCACATCTCATGCTAAAGGGAGGGTCTCAGGTTTGGAAGGGGAAGGATTTGGATATCATATCTCATGTTATCAGAAGGATCTCAGGTTTGGTATTAGAAGTATTGAGATATCACATCTCATGCTATAGGAAGGGTCTCAGGATTGGAATGGGAAGGAGCTGGATATCACATCTCATGCTAAAGGAAGGGTCTCAGGTTTGGAACGGGAAGGAGTTGGATATCACATCTCATGTTATAGGAAGGGTCTCAGGTTTGGTATAAGCATTGAGATGTCACATCTCTGCTATCGGAAGTGTCTCAGGATTGGAATGGGAAGGACTTGGATATCACATCTCATGCTATAGATAGGCTCTCAGGTTTGGAAAGGGAAGGAGTTGGATATCACATTTCACGTTAGAGGAAGGATCTCAGGTTTGGTATTAGAGGCATTGAGATATCAGATCTCAGGCTATAGGAAGGGTCTCAGGATTGGAATGGGAAGGAGTTGGATATCACATCTCATGCTAGAGGAAGGGTCTCAGGTTTGGTATAAGCATTGAGATATCACATCTCGTGCTATAGGAAGGGTCTCAGGATTGGAATGGGAAGGAGTTGTATATGACATCTCATGCCGTAGGAAGGGTCTCAGGTTTGGCATAAGCATTGAGATATCACATCTCTGCTATCGAAAGGGTCTTAGGATTGGAATGGGAAGGAGTTGGATATCCCATCTCATGTTATAGGAAGAGTCTCAGGTTTGGTATTAGAAGCATTGAGATATCCCATCTCATGATATAGGAAGGGTCTCAGTTTGGAATGGGAAGGAGTTGGATATCACATTTCATGTTATAGGAAGGGTCTCAGGATTGGAATGGGAAGGACTTGGATATCATATCCCATGCTATAGGAAGGCTCTCAGGTTTGGAAGGGGAAGGAGTTGGATATCACATTTCATGTTAGAGGAAGGATCTCAGGTTTGGTATTAGAGGCCTTGAGATATCACATCTCATGCTATAGGAAGGGTCTCAGGATTGGAATGGGAAGGAGTTGGTTATCACATCTCAAGCTATAGGAACGGTCTCAGGTTTGGTATAAGCATTGTGATATCACATCTCATGCTATAGGAAGGGTCTCAGGATTGGAATGGGAAGGAGTTGGATATCACATCTCATGTTATAGGAAAGATCTCAGGTTTGGTATTAGAAGCATTGAGACATCACATCTCATGTTATAGGAAGGGTCTCAGGATTGGAATGGGAAGAAGTTGGATATCACATCTCATGCTATAGGAAGGGTCTCAGGTTTGGTATAAGCATTGAGATATTACATCTCATGCTATAGGAAGGGTCTCAGGATTGGAATGGGAAGGAGTTGTATATGACATCTCATGCTATAGGAAGGGTCTCAGGTTTGGTATAAGCATTGAGATATCACATCACATGCTATAGGAAGGGTCTCAGGATTGGAATGGGAAGGACTTGGATATCACATCTCATGCTATAGGCAGGGTCTCAGGTTTGGAAAGGGAATGAGATGGATATCACATTTCATGTTAGAGGTAGGATCTCAGGTTTGGTATTAGAGGCATTGAGATATCACATCTCATGCTATCAGAAGGGTCTCAGGATTGGAATGGGAAGGAGTTGGATATCACATCTCATGCTAAAGGGAGGGTCTCAGGTTTGGAAGGGGAAGGATTTGGAAATCACATCTCATGTTATAGGAAGGATCTCAGGTTTGGTATTAGAAGCATTGAGATATCACATCTCATGCTTTCATAAGGGTCTCAGGATTGGAATGGGAAGGAGTTGGATATCACATCTGATGTTATAGGAAGGATCTCAGGTTTGGTATTAGAAGCATTGAGACATCACATCTCATGCTATAGGAAGGGTCTCAGGATTGGAATGGGAAGGAGTTGGATATAACATCTCATGCTATAGGAAGGGTCTCAGATTTGGTATAAGCATTGAGATATCACATCTCATGCTATAGGAAGGGTCTCAGGATTGGAATGGGAAGGAGTTGTATATGACATCTCAGGCCATAGGAAGGGTCTCAGGTTTGGTATAAGCATTGAGATATCACATCTCTGCTATCGGAAGGGTCTCAGGATTGGAATGGGAAGGAATTGGATATCACATCTCATGTTATAGGAAGGATCTCAGGTTTGGTATTAGAAGCATTGAGATATCCCTTCTCATGCTATAGGAAGGGTCTCAGGATTGGAATGTGAAGGATTTGGATATCACATCTCATGCTAAAGGAAGGGTCTCAGGTTTGGTAGAAGCATTGAGATATCACGTCTCTGCTATCGGAAGGGTCTCAGGATTGGATTGGGAAGGAGTTGGATATCCCTTCTCATGCTATAGGAAGGGTCTCAGGTTTGGTATAAGCATTGAGATATCACATCTCTGCTATCGGAAGGGTCTCAGGATTGGATTGGGAAGGAGTTGGATATCCCTTCTCATGCTATAGGAAGTGTCTCAGGTTGGAATGGGAAGGAGTTGGATATCACATCTCATGTTATAGGAAGGGTCTCAGGATTGGAATGGGAAGGATTTGGATATCACATCTCTTGCTATAGGAAGGGTCTCAGGATTGGAATGGGTAGGAGTTGGATATTACTTTCTTGCTATAGGAAGGGTCTCATGTTTGGAATGGGAAGGAGTTGGATATCACATATGCTATAGTTAATGTCTCAGGTTTGGAACGGGAAGGAGTTGGATATCACATCTCATGTTATAGGAAGGGTCTCAGGTTTGGTATAAGCATTGAGATATCACATCTCTGCTATCGGAAGTGGCTCAGGATTGGAATGGGAAGGAGTTGGATATCCCATCTCATGTTATAGGACGAGTCTCTGGTTTGGTATTAGAATCATTGAGATATCACATCGCATGCTGTAGGAAGGGTCTAAGGATTGGAATGGGATGGACTTGGATATCACATCTCATGCTATAGATAGGCTCTTAGGTTTGGAAAGGGAAGGAGTTGGATATCACATTTCATGTTAGAGGAAGGATCTCAGGTTTGGTATTAGAAGCATTGAGATATCACATCTCATGCTATAGGAAGGGTCTCAGGATTGGAATGGGAAGGAGCTGGATATCACATCTCATGCTAAAGGAAGGGTCTCAGGTTTGGAACGGGAAGGATTTGGATATCACATCTCATGTTATAGGAAGGGTCTCAGGTTTGGTATAAGCATTGAGATATCACATCTCTGCTATCGGAAGTGTCTCAGGATTGGAATGGGAAGGAGTTGGATATCCCATCTCATGTTATAGGACGGGTCTCAGGTTTGTTATTAGAATCATTGAGATATCATATTGCATGCTGTAGGAAGGGTCTAAGGGTTGGAATGGGAAGCACTTGGATATCACATCTCATGCTATAGATAGGCTCCTAGGTTTGGAAAGGGAAGGAGTTGGATATCACATTTCATGTTAGAGGAAGGATCTCAGGTTTGGTATTAGAAGCATTGAGATATCACATCTCATGCTATAGGAAGGGTCTCAGGATTGGAATGGGAAGTAGTTGGATATCACATCTCATGCTATAGGAAGGGTCTCAGGTTTGGTATAAGCATTGAGATATCACATCTCAAGCTATAGGACGGGTCTCAGGATTGGAATGGAAGGAGTTGGATATCACATCTCATGTTATAGTAAGGATCTCAGGTTTGGTATTAGAAGCATTGAGACATCACATCTCATGCTGTAGGAAGGGTCTCAGGGTTGGAATGGGAAGGAGTTGGATATCACATCTCATCCAATAGGAAGGGTCTCAGGTTTGGAATGGGAAGGAATTGGATATCACATCTCATGTTATAGGAAGGATCTCAGGTTTGGTATTAGAAGCATTGAGATATCACATCTCATGCTATAGGAAGGGTCTCAGGATTGGAATGTGAAGGATTTGGATATCACATCTCATGCTAAAGGAAGGGTCTCAGGTTTGGTAGAAGCATTGAGATATCACGTCTCTGCTATCGGAAGGGTCTCAGGATTGGATTGGGAAGGAGTTGGATATCCCTTCTCATGCTATAGGAAGGGTCTCAGGATTTGAATTGCAAGGAGTTGGATATCACATCTCATGCCATAGGAAGGGTCTCAGGTTTGGTATAAGCATTGAGATATCACATCTCTGCTATCGGAAGGGTCTCAGGATTGGATTGGGAAGGATTTGGATATCCCTTCTCATGCTATAGGAAGTGTCTCAGGTTGGAATGGTAAGGAGTTGGATATCACATCTCATGTTATAGGAAGGGTCTCAGGATTGGAATGGGAAGGATTTGGATATCACATCTCTTGCTATAGGAACAGTCTCAGGATTGGAATGGGTAGGAGTTGGATATTACTTTCTTGCTATAGGAAGGGTCTCATGTTTGGAATGGGAAGGAGTTGGATATCACATATGCTATAGTTAGTGTCTCAGGTTTGGAACGGGAAGGAGTTGGATATCACATCTCATGTTATAGGAAGGGTCTCAGGTTTGGTATAAGCATTGAGATATCACATCTCTGCTATCGGAAGCGGCTCAGGATTGGAATGGGAAGGAGTTGGATATCCCATCTCATGTTATAGGAAGAGTCTCTGGTTTGGTATTAGAATCATTGAGATATCACATCGCATGCTGTTGGAAGGGTCTAAGGATTGGAATGGGATGGACTTGGATATCACATCTCATGCTATAGGTAGGCTCTCAGGTTTGGTATAAGCATTGAGATATCACATCTCATGCTATAGGAAGGGTCTCAGGATTGGAATGGGAAGGATTTGGATATCACATCTCATGCTATAGGAAGGGTCTCAGATTTGGTATAAGCATTGAGATATCACATCTCATGCTAAAGGAAGGGTCTCAGGTTTGGAAAGGGAAGGAGTTGGATATCACATTTCATGTTAGAGGAAGGATCTCAGGTTTGGTATTAGAAGCATTGAGATATCACATCTCATGCTATAGGACGGGTCTCAGGATTGGAATGGAAGGAGTTGGATATCACATCTCATGCTATAGGAAGGGTCTCAGGTTTGGTATAAGCATTGAGATATCACATCTCATGCTATAGGAAGGGTCTCAGGATTGGAATGGAAGGAGTTGGATATCACATCTCATGTTATAGGAAGGATCTCAGGTTTGGTATTAGATGCATTGAGACATCACATCTCATGCTATAGGAAGGGTCTCAGGGTTGGAATGGGAAGGAGTTGGATATCACATCTCATCCAATAGGAAGGGTCTCAGGTTTGGAATGGGAAGGAATTGGATATCACATCTCATGTTATAGGAAGAATCTCAGGTTTGGTATTAGAAGCATTGAGATATCACATCTCATGCTATAGGAAGGGTCTCAGGATTGGAATGTGAAGGATTTGGATATCACATCTCATGCTAAAGGAAGGGTCTCAGGTTTGGTAGAAGCATTGAGATATCACGTTTCTGCTATCGGAAGGGTCTCAGGATTGGATTGGGAAGGAGTTGGATATCCCTTCTCATGCTATAGGAAGGGTCTCAGGATTTGAATGGGAAGGAGTTGGATATCACATCTCATGTTATAGGAAGGGTCTCAGGATTGGAATGGGAAGGATTTGGATATCACATCTCTTGCTATAGGAAGGGTCTCAGTATTGGAATGGGTAGGAGTTGGATATTACTTTCTTGCTATAGGAAGGGTCTCATGTTTGGAATGGGAAGCAGTTGGATATCACATATGCTATAGTTAGTGTCTCAGGTTTGGAACGGGAAGGAGTTGGATATCCCATCTCATGTTATAGGAAGAGTCTCTGGTTTGGTATTAGAATCATTGAGATATCACATCGCATGCTGTAGGAAGGGTCTAAGGATTGGAATGGGATGGACTTGGATATCACATCTCATGCTATAGGTAGGCTCTCAGGTTTGGTATAAGCATTGAGATATCACATCTCATGCTATAGGAAGGGTCTCAGGATTGGAATGGGAAGGAATTGGATATCACATCTCATGCTATAGGAAGGGTCTCAGATTTGGTATAAGCATTGAGATATCACATCTCATGCTAAAGAAAGGGTCTCAGGATTGGAATGGGAAGGAGTTGTATATGACATCTCAGGCCATAGGAAGGGTCTCAGGTTTGGTATAAGCATTGAGATATCACATCTCTGCTATCGGAAGGGTCTCAGGATTGGAATGGGAAGGAGTTGGATATCCCATCTCATGTTATAGGAATGGTGTCAGGTTTGGTATTAGAAGCATAGAGATATCACATCTCATGCTATAGGAAGGGTCTCAGGATTGGAATGGGAAGGACTTGGATGTCACATCTCATGCTATAGGGAGGGTCTCAAGTTTGATATTAGAAGCATTGAGATAACAAATCTCATGATATCGGAAGGGTCTCAGGATTGGAATGGGAAGGAGTTGGATATCACATCTCATGATAAAGGAAGGGTCTAAGGTTTGGAAGGGGAAGGATTTGGATATCACATCTCATGTTATAGGACGGGTCTCAGTTTTGGTATTAGAAGCATTGAGATATCAAGTCTCATGGTATAAGAAGGGTCTCAGAATTGGAATGGGAAGGAGTTGGATATCACACCTCAAGCTATAGGAAGGGTCTCAGGATTGGAATGGGAAGGAGTTTGATATCACATCTCATGCCATAGTATGGGTCTCAGGTTTGGTAGAAGCATTGGGATATCACATCTCATGCTATCGGAAGGGTATCAGTATTGGATTTGGAAGAAGTTGGATATCCCATCTCATGCTATAGGAAGGGTCTCAGGTTGGAATGGGAAGGAGTTGGATATCACATTTCATGTTATAGGAAGGGTCTCAGGATTGGAATGGGAAGGACTTGGATATCATATCTCATGCTATAGGAAGGCTCTCAGGTTTCGAAGGGGAAGGAATTGGATATCACATCTCAAGCTATAGGAAGGGTCTCAGGATTGGAATGGGAAGGAGTTGGATATCACATCTCAAGCTATAGGAAGGGTCTCAGGTTTGGTATAAGCATTGAGATATCACATCTCATGCTATAGGAAGGGTCTCAGGATTGGAATGTGAAGGAGTTGGATATCACATCTCATGTTATAGGAAATATCTCAGGTTTGGTATTAGAAGCATTGAGACATCACATCTCATGTTATAGGAAGGGTCTCAGGATTGGAATGGGAAGAAGTTGGATATCACATCTCATGCTATAGGAAGGGTCTCAGGTTTGGTTTAAGCATTGAGATATCACATCTCATGCTATAGGAAGGGTCTCAGGATTGGAACGGGAAGGAGTTGTATATGACATCTCATGCCATAGGAAGGGTCTCAGGTTTGGTATAAGCATTGAGATATCACATCACATGCTATAGGAAGGGTCTCAGGATTGGAATGGGAAGGACTTGGATATCACATCTCATGCTATAGGCAGGGCCTCAGGTTTGGAAAGGGAAGCAGATGGATATCACATTTCATGTTAGAGATAGGATCTCAGGTTTGGTATTAGAGGCATTGAGATATCACATCTCATGCTATCAGAAGGGTCTCAGGATTGGAATGGGAAGGAGTTGTATATCACATCTCATGCTAAATGGAGGGTCTCAGGTTTGGAAGGGGAAGGATTTGGAAATCACATCTCATGTTATAGGAAGGATCTCAGGTTTGGTATTAGAAGCATTGAGATATCACATCTCATGCTATCGGAAGTATCTCAGGTTTGGTATTAGAGGCATTGAGATATCACATCTCATGCTATCATAAGGGTCTCAGGATTGGAATGGGAAGGAGTTGGATATCACATCTCATGTTATTGGAAGGATCTCAGGTTTGGTATTAGAAGCATTGAGACATCACATCTCATGCTATAGGAAGGGTCTCAGGATTGGAATGGGAAGGAGTTGAATATCACATCTCATGCTATAGGAAGGGTCTCAGATTTGGTATAAGCATTGAGATGTCACATCTCATGCTATAGGAAGGGTCTCAGGATTGGATTGGGAAGGAGTTGTATATGACATCTCATGTTATAGGAAGGGTCTCAGGTTTGGTATTAGAAGCATTGAGATATCACATCTCATGCTATAGGAAGGGTCTCAGGATTGGAATGGGGAGGACTTGGATGTCACATCTCATGCTATAGGGAGGGTCTCAAGTTTGATATTAGAAGCATTGAGATAACAAATCTCATGATATCGGAAGGGTCTCAGGATTGGAATGGGAAGGAGTTGGATATCACATCTCATGATAAAGGAAGGGTCTAAGGTTTGGAAGGGGAAAGATTTGGATATCACATCTCATGTTATAGGACGGGTCTCAGGTTTGGTATTAGAAGCATTGAGATATCAAGTCTCATGGCATAGGAAGGGTCTCAGAATTGGAATAGGAAGGAGTTGGATATCACATCTCAAGCTATAGGAAGAGTCTCAGGATTGGAATGGGAATGAGTTTGATATCACATCTCATGCCATAGTATGGGTCTCAGGTTTGGTAGAAGCATTGGGATATCACATCTCATGCTATTGGAAGGGTATCAGTATTGGATTTGGAAGGAGTTGGATATCCCATCTCATGCTATAGGAAGGGTCTCAGGTTGGAATGGGAAGGAGTTGGATATCACATTTCATGTTATAGGAAGGGTCTCAGGATTGGAATGGGAAGGACTTGGATATCATATCTCATGCTATAGGAAGGCTCTCAGGTTTGGAAGGGGAAGGAGTTGGATATCACATTTCATGTTAGAGGAAGGATCTCAGGTTTGGTATTAGAGGCCTTGAGATATCACATCTCATGCTATAGGAAGGGTCTCAGGATTGGAATGGGAAGGAGTTGGATATCACATCTCAAGCTTTAGGAAGGGTCTCAGGTTTGGTATAAGCATTGAGATAGCACATCTCATGCTATAGGAAGGGTCTCAGGATTGGAATGGGAAGGAGTTGGATATCACATCTCATGTTATAGGAAAGATCTCAGGTTTGGTATTAGAAGCATTGAGACATCACATCTCATGTTATAGGAAGGGTCTCGGGATTGGAATGGGAAGAAGTTGGATATCACATCTCATGCTATAGGAAGGGTCTCAGGTTTGGAAGGGGAAGGAGTTGGATATCCAATCTCATGTTATAGGACTGGTCTCAGGTTTGGTATTAGAAGCATTGAGATATCACATCGCATGCTGTAGGAAGGTTCTCAGGTTTGGTATTAGAAGCATTGAGACATCACATCTCATGCTATAGGAAGGGTCTCAGGATTGGAATGGGAAGGAGTTGGATATCACATCTCATGTTATAGGAAGGATCTCAGGTTTGGTATTAGAAGCATTGAGACATCACATCTCATGCTATAGGAAGGGTCTCAGGATTGGAATGGGAAGGAGTTGGATATCACATCTCATGCTATAGGAAGGGTCTCACATTTGGTATAAGCATTGAGATATCACATCTCATGCTATAGGAAGGGTCTCAGGATTGGATTGGGAAGGAGTTTTATATGACATCTCAGGCCATAGGAAGGGTCTCAGGATTGGTATAAGCATTGAGATATCACATCTCTGCTATCGGAAGGGTCTCAGGATTGGAATGGGAAGGAGTTGGATATCCCATCTCATGTTATAGGAAGGGTCTCAGGTTTGGTATTAGAAGCATTGAGATATCACATCTCATGCTATAGGAAGGGTCTCAGGATTGGAATGGGGAGGACTTGGATGTCACATCTCATGCTATAGGGAGGGTCTCAAGTTTGATATTAGAAGCATTGAGATAACAAATCTCATGATATCGGAAGGGTCTCAGGATTGGAATGGGAAGGAGTTGGATATCACATCTCATGATAAAGGAAGGGTCTAAGGTTTGGAAGGGGAAAGATTTGGATATCACATCTCATGTTATAGGACGGGTCTCAGGTTTGGTATTAGAAGCATTGAGATATCAAGTCTCATGGCATAGGAAGGGTCTCAGAATTGGAATGTGAAGGAGTTGGATATCACATCTCAAGCTATAGGAAGAGTCTCAGGATTGGAATGGGAAGGAGTTTGATATCACATCTCATGCCATAGTATGGGTCTCAGGTTTGGTAGAAGCATTGGGATATCACATCTCATGCTATTGGAAGGGTATCAGTATTGGATTTGGAAGGAGTTGGATATCCCATCTCATGCTATAGGAAGGGTCTCAGGTTGGAATGGGAAGGAGTTGGATATCACATTTCATGTTATAGGAAGGGTCTCAGGATTGGAATGGGAAGGACTTGGATATCATATCTCATGCTATAGGAAGGCTCTCAGGTTTGGAAGGGGAAGGAGTTGGATATCACATTTCATGTTAGAGGAAGGATCTCAGGTTTGGTATTAGAGGCCTTGAGATATCACATCTCATGCTATAGGAAGGGTCTCAGGATTGGAATGGGAAGGAGTTGGATATCACATCTCAAGCTTTAGGAAGGGTCTCAGGTTTGGTATAAGCATTGAGATAGCACATCTCATGCTATAGGAAGGGTCTCAGGATTGGAATGGGAAGGAGTTGGATATCACATCTCATGTTATAGGAAGGATCTCAGGTTTGGTATTAGAAGCATTGAGACATCACATCTCATGCTATAGGAAGGGTCTCAGGATTGGAATGGGAAGGAGTTGGATATCACATCTCATGCTATAGGAAGGGTCTCAGATTTGGTATAAGCATTGAGATATCACATCTCTGCTATCGGAAGGGTCTAAGGATTGGAATGGGAAGGAGTTGGATATCCCATCTCATGCTATAGGGAGGGTCTCAATTTTGATATTAGAAGCATTGAGATAACAAATCTCATGATATCGGAAGGGTCTCAGGATTGGAATGGGAAGGAGTTGGATATCACATCTCATGATAAAGGAAGGGTCTAAGGTTTGGAAGGGGAAAGATTTGGATATCACATCTCATGTTATAGGACGGGTCTCAGGTTTGGTATTAGAAGCATTGAGATATCAAGTCTCATGGTATAGGAAGGGTCTCAGAATTGGAATGGGAAGGAGTTGGATATCACATCTCAAGCTATAGGAAGAGTCTCAGGATTGGAATGGGAAGGAGTTTGATATCACATCTCATGCCATAGTATGGTTCTCAGGTTTGATAGAAGCATTGAGATATCACATCTCATGCTATTGGAAGGGTATCAGTATTGGATTTGGAAGGAGTTGGATATCCCATCTCATGCTATAGGAAGGGTCTCAGGTTGGAATGGGAAGGAGTTGGATATCACATTCCATGTCATAGGAAGGTCTCAGGATTGGAATGGGAAGGACTTGGATATCATATCTCATGCTATAGGAAGGCTCTCAGGTTTGGAAGGAGAAGGAGTTGGATATCACATTTCATGTTAGAGGAAGGATCTCAGGTTTGGTATTAGAGGCCTTTAGATATCACATCTCATGCTATAGGAAGGGTCTCAGGTTGGAATGGGAATATCTCACTGCTTATACCAAACCTGAGACCCTTCCTATAGCATGAGATGTGATATCCAACTCCTTCCCATTCCAATCCTGAGACCCTTCCTTTAGCATGAGATGTGATATCCAGCTCCTTCCCATTCCAATCCTGAGACCCTTCTGATAGCATAAGATGTGATATCTCAATGCTTCTAATATCAAAACTGAGACCCTCCCTATAGCATGATATGTGATATCTAAGTCCTTCCCATTCCAATCCTGAGACCCTTCCTATAGCATGAGATGTGATATCTCAATGCTTCTACCAAACCTGAGACCCTTCCTTTAGCATGAGATGTGATAACCAACTCCTTCCCATTCCAATCCTGAGACCCTTCCTATAGCATGAGATGTGATATCTCAATACTTCTAATACCAAACCTGAGATCCTTCTGATAACATGAGATATGATATCCAAATCCTTCCCCTTCCAAACCTGAGACCCTCCCTTTAGCATGAGATGTGATATCCAACTCCTTCCCATTCCAATCCTGAGAACCTTCTGATAGCATGAGATGTGATATCTCAATGCTTCTATACCAAACCTGAGATCCTTCCGATAGCATGAGATGTGATATCTCAATGCTTCTAATACCAAACCTGAGATCCTTCCTATAACATGAGATGTGATATCCAAATCCTTCCCCTTCCAAACCTGAGACCCTCCCTTTAGCATGAGATGTGATATCCAACTCCTTCCCATTCCAATCCTGAGAACCTTCTGATAGCATGAGATGTGATATCTCAATGCTTCTATACCAAACCTGAGATCCTTCCGAAAGCATGAGATGTGATATCTCAATGCTTCTAATACCAAACCTGAGATCCTACCTCTAACATGAAATGTGATATCCAACTCTTTCCCCTTCCAAACCTGAGAGCCTTCCTATAGCATGAGATGTGATATCCAAGTCCTTCTAATTCCAATCCTGAGACCCTTCCTATAACATGAGATGTGATATCCAACTCCTTCCCATTCCAACCTGAGACCCTTCCTATAGCATGAGATGGGATATCCAACTCCTTCCAAATCCAATCCTGATACCCTTCCGATAGCATGAGATGTGATATCCCAATGCTTCTACCAAACCTGAGACCCATACTATGGCATGAGATGTGATATCAAACTCCTTCCCCTTCCAAACCTTAGACACTTCCTTTATCATGAGATGTGATATCCAACTCCTTCCCATTCCATCCTTGAGACCCTTCCGATATCATGAGATGTGATATCTCAATGCTTCTAATATCAAACTTGAGACCCTCCTTATAGCATGAGATGTGATATCCAAGTCCTTCCCATTCCAATCCTGAGACCCTTCCTATAGCATGAGATGTGATATCTCAATGCTTCTAATACCAAACCTGAGACCCTTCCTATAACATGAGATGGGAATATCCAACTCCTTCCCATTCCAATCCTGAGACCCTTCCGATAGTAGAGATGTGATATCTCAATGCTTATACCAAACCTGAGATCCTTCCTATAACATGAGATGTGATATCCAACTCCTTCCCATTCCAATCCTGAGACACTTCCTATAGCATGAGATGTGATATCTCACTGCTTATACCAAACCTGAGACCCTTCCTATAGCATGAGATGTGATATCCAACTCCTTCCCATTCCAATCCTGAGACCCTTCCTATAGCATGAGATATGATATCTCAATGCTTCTAATATCAAACTTGAGACCCTCCCTATAGCATGAGATGTGATATCCAAGTCCTTCCCATTCCAATCCTGAGACCCTTCCGATAGCATGAGATGTGATGTCTCAATGCTTCTAATACCAAACCTGAGATCCTTCCTATAACATGAGATGTGATATCCAACTCCTTCCCATTCCAATCCTGAGACCCTTCCTATAGCATGAGATGTGATATCTCAATGCTTATACCAAACCTGAGACCCTTCCTATAGCATGAGATGTGATATCCAACTCCTTCCCATTCCAATCCTGAGACCCTTCCTATAGCATGAGATGTGATATCTCAATGCCTCTAATACCAAACCTGAGATCCTTCCTCTAACATGAAATGTGATATCCAACTCCTTCCCATTCCAATCCTGAGACACTTCCTATAGCATGAGATGTGATATCTAAATGCTTCTAATACCAAACTTGAGACTCTTCCTATAACATGAGATGGGATATCCAACTCCTTCCCATTCCAATCCTTAGACCCTTCCTACAGCATGCAATATGATATCTCAATGATTCTAATAACAAACCTGAGACCCGTCCTATAACATGAGATGGGATATCCAACACCTTCCCATTCCAATCCTGAGACACTTCCGATAGCAGAGATGTGATATCTCAATGCTTATACCAAACCTGAGACCCTTCCTATAACATGAGATGTGATATCCAACTCCTTCCCGTTCCAAACCTGAGACCCTTCCTATAGCATATGTGATATCCAACACATTCCCATTCCAAACATGAGACCCTTCCTATAGCAGGAATGTAATATCCAACTCCTTCCCATTTCAATCCTGAGACCATTCCTATAGCATGAGATGTGATATCTCAATGCTTCTAATACCAAACCTGAGATCCTTCCTATGACATGAGATGTGATATCCAATTCCTCCCCATTCCAAACCTGAGAACCTTCCTACAGCATGCGATGTGATATCTCAATGCTTCTAATACCAAACCTGAGACCAGTCCTATAACATGAGATTGGATATCCAACTCCTTCCTCTTCCAAACCTGAGACCCTTCCTATAGCATGAGATGTGATATCCAACTTCTTCCCATTCCAATCCTGAGACCCTTCCTATAACATGAGATGTGATGTCTCAATGCTTCTAATACCAAACCTGAGATCTTTCCTATAACATGAGATGTGATATCCAACTCCTTCCCATTCCAATCCTGAGACCCTTCCTATAGCATGAGATGTGCTATCTCAATGCTTATACCAAACCTGAGACCCTTCCTAAAGCTTGAGATGTGATATCCAACTCCTTCCCATTCCAATCCTGAGACCCTTCCTATAACATGAAATGTGATATCCAACTCCTTCCCATTCCAACCTGAGACCCTTCCTATAGCATGAGATGTGATATCTCAAGGCCTCTAATACCAAACCTGAGATCCTTCCTCTAACATGAAATGTGATATCCAACTCCTTCTCCTTCCAAACCTGAGAGCCTTCCTATAGCATGAGATATGATATACAAGTCCTTCCCATTCCAATCCTGAGACCCTTCCTATAACATGAAATGTGATATCCAACTCCTTCCCATTCCAACCTGAGACCCTTCCTATAGCATGAGATGGGATATCCAACTCCTTCCAAATCCAATACTGATACCCTTCCAATAGCATGAGATGTGATATCCCAATGCTTCTATCAAACCTGAGAACCATACTATGGCATGAGATGTGATATCAAACTCCTTCCCATTCCAATCCTGAGACTCTTCCTATAGCTTGAGATGTGATATCCAACTCCTTCCCATTCCAATTCTGAGACCCTTCCTATACCATGAGACTTGATATCTCAATGCTTCTAATACCAAACCTGAGACCCGTCCTATAACATGAGATGTGATATCCAAATCTTTCCCCTTCCAAACCTTAGACCCTTCCTTTATCATGAGATGTGATATCCAACTCCTTCCCATTCCAATCCTGAGACCCTTCCGATATCATGAGATTTGTTATCTCAATGCTTCTAATATCAAAATTGAGACCCTCCCTATAGCATGAGATGGGATATCCAACTCCTTCCCATTCCAATCCTGAGACCCTTCCGATAGCAGAGATGTGATATCTCAATGCTTATACCAAATCTGAGACCCTTCCTATAGCATGAGATGTGATATCCAACTCCTTCCCATTCCAATCCTGAGACCCTTCCTATAGCATGAGATGTGATGTCTCAATGCTTCTAATACCAAACCTGAGATCCTTCCTATAACATGAGATGTGATATCCAACTCCTTCCCATTCCAATCCTGAGACCCTTCCTATAGCATGAGATGTGCTATCTCAATGCTTATACCAAACCTGAGACCCTTCCTAAAGCTTGAGATGTGATATCCAACTCCTTCCCATTCCAATCCTGAGACCCTTCCTATAGCATGAGATGTGATATCTCAAGGCCTCTAATACCAAACCTGAGATCCTTCCTCTAACATGAAATGTGATATCCAACTCCTTCCCCTTCCAAACCTGAGAGCCTTCCTATAGCATGAGATATGATATCCAAGTCCTTCCCATTCCAATCCTGAGACCCTTCCTATAACATGAAATGTGATATCCAACTCCTTCCCATTCCAACCTGAGACCCTTCCTATAACATGAAATGTGTTATCCAACTCCTTCCAAATCCAATACTGATACCCTTCCAATAGCATGAAATGTGATATCCCAATGCTTCTACCAAACCTGAGACCCATACTATGGCATGAGAGGTGATATCAAACTCCTTCCCATTCCAATCCTGAGACTCTTCCTATAGCTTGAGATGTGATATCCAACTCCTTCACATTCCAATTCTGAGACCCTTCCTATGCCATGAGACTTGATATCTCAATGCTTCTAATACCAAACCTGAGACCCGTCCTATAACATGAGATGTGATATCCAAATCTTTCCCCTTCCAAACCTTAGACTCTTCCTTTATCATGAGATGTGATATCCAACTCCTTCCCATTCCAATCCTGAGACCCTTCCGATATCATGAGATTTGTTATCTCAATGCTTCTAATATCAAACTTGAGACACTCCCTATAGCATGAGATGTGACATCCAAGTCCTCCCCATTCCAATCCTGAGACCCTTCCTATAGCATGAGATGTGATATCTCAATGCTTCTAATACCAAACCTGAGACCCTTCCTATAACATGAGATGGGATATCCAACTCCTTCCCATTCCAATCCTGAGACCCTTCCGATAGCAGAGATGTGATATCTTATACCAAACCTGAGACCCTTCCTATAACATGAGATGTGATATCCAACTCCTTCCCATTCCAATAGGTAGGCTCTCAGGTTTGGTATAAGCATTGAGATATCACATCTCATGCTATAGGAAGGGTCTCAGGATTGGAATGGGAAGGATTTGGATATCACATCTCATGCTATAGGAAGGGTCTCAGATTTGGTATAAGCATTGAGATATCACATCTCATGCTAAAGGAAGGGTCTCAGGTTTGGAAAGGGAAGGAGTTGGATATCACATTTCATGTTAGAGGAAGGATCTCAGGTTTGGTATTAGAAGCATTGAAATATCACATCTCATGCTATAGGACGGGTCTCAGGATTGGAATGGAAGGAGTTGGATATCACATCTCATGCTATAGGAAGGGTCTCAGGTTTGGTATAAGCATTGAGATATCACATCTCATGCTATAGGACGGGTCTCAGGATTGGAATGGAAGGAGTTGGATATCACATCTCATGTTATAGGAAGGATCTCAGGTTTGGTATTAGATGCATTGAGACATCACATCTCATGCTATAGGAAGGGTCTCATGGTTGGAATGGGAAGGAGTTGGATATCACATCTCATCCAATAGGAAGGGTCTCAGGTTTGGAATGGGAAGGAATTGGATATCACATCTCATGTTATAGGAAGAATCTCAGGTTTGGTATTAGAAGCATTGAGATATCACATCTCATGCTATAGGAAGGGTCTCAGGATTGGAATGTGAAGGATTTGGATATCACATCTTATGCTAAAGGAAGGGTCTCAGGTTTGGTAGAAGCATTGAGATATCACGTTTCTGCTATCGAAAGGGTCTCAGGATTGGATTGGGAAGGAGTTGGATATCCCTTCTCATGCTATAGGAAGGGTCTCAGGATTTGAATGGGAAGGAGTTGGATATCACATCTCATGTTATAGGAAGGGTCTCAGGATTGGAATGGGAAGGATTTGGATATCACATCTCTTGGTATAGGAAGGGTCTCAGGATTGGAATGGGTAGGAGTTGGATATTACTTTCTTGCTATAGGAAGGGTCTCATGTTTGGAATGGGAAGCAGTTGGATATCACATATGCTATAGTTAGTGTCTCAGGTTTGGAACGGGAAGGAGTTGGATATCCCATCTCATGTTATAGGAAGAGTCTCTGGTTTGGTATTAGAATCATTGAGATATCACATCGCATGCTGTAGGAAGGGTCTAAGGATTGGAATGGGATGGACTTGGATATCACATCTCATGCTATAGGTAGGCTCTCAGGTTTGGTATAAGCATTGAGATATCACATCTCATGCTATAGGAAGGGTCTCAGGATTGGAATGGGAAGGAATTGGATATCACATCTCATGCTATAGGAAGGGTCTCAGATTTGGTATAAGCATTGAGATATCACATCTCATGCTAAAGAAAGGGTCTCAGGATTGGAATGGGAAGGAGTTGTATATGACATCTCAGGCCATAGGAAGGGTCTCAGGTTTGGTATAAGCATTGAGATATCACATCTCTGCTATCGGAAGGGTCTCAGGATTGGAATGGGAAGGAGTTGGATATCCCATCTCATGTTATAGGAATGGTCTCAGGTTTGGTATTAGAAGCATAGAGATATCACATCTCATGCTATAGGAAGGGTCTCAGGATTGGAATGGGAAGGACTTGGATGTCACATCTCATGCTATAGGGAGGGTCTCAAGTTTGATATTAGAAGCATTGAGATAACAAATCTCATGATATCGGAAGGGTCTCAGGATTGGAATGGGAAGGAGTTGGATATCACATCTCATGATAAAGGAAGGGTCTAAGGTTTGGAAGGGGAAGGATTTGGATATCACATCTCATGTTATAGGACGGGTCTCAGTTTTGGTATTAGAAGCATTGAGATATCAAGTCTCATGGTATAAGAAGGGTCTCAGAATTGGAATGGGAAGGAGTTGGATATCACACCTCAAGCTATGGGAAGGTCCTCAGGTTTGGAATGGGAAGGAGTTTGATATCACATCTCATGCCATAGTATGGGTCTCAGGTTTGGTAGAAGCATTGGGATATCACATCTCATGCTATCGGAAGGGTATCAGTATTGGATTTGGAAGAAGTTGGATATCCCATCTCATGCTATAGGAAGGGTCTCAGGTTGGAATGGGAAGGAGTTGGATATCACATTTCATGTTATAGGAAGGGTCTCAGGATTGGAATGGGAAGGACTTGGATATCATATCTCATGCTATAGGAAGGCTCTCAGGTTTGGAAGGGGAAGGAGTTGGATATCACATCTCAAGCTATAGGAAGGGTCTCAGGATTGGAATGGGAAGGAGTTGGATATCACATCTCAAGCTATAGGAAGGGTCTCAGGTTTGGTATAAGCATTGAGATATCACATCTCATGCTATAGGAAGGGTCTCAGGATTGGAATGGGAAGGAGTTGGATATCACATCTCATGTTATAGGAAATATCTCAGGTTTGGTATTAGAAGCATTGAGACATCACATCTCATGTTATAGGAAGGGTCTCAGGATTGGAATGGGAAGAAGTTGGATATCACATCTCATGCTATAGGAAAGGTCTCAGGTTTGGTATAAGCATTGAGATATCACATCTCATGCTATAGGAAGGGTCTCAGGATTGGAACGGGGAGGAGTTGTATATGACATCTCATGCCATAGGAAGGGTCTCAGGTTTGGTATAAGCATTGAGATATCACATCACATGCTATAGGAAGGGTCTCAGGATTGGAATGGGAAGGACTTGGATATCACATCTCATGCTATAGGCAGGGCCTCAGGTTTGGAAAGGGAAGGAGATGGATATCACATTTCATGTTAGAGATAGGATCTCAGGTTTGGTATTAGAGGCATTGAGATATCACATCTCATGCTATCAGAAGGGTCTCAGGATTGGAATGGGAAGGAGTTGTATATCACATCTCATGCTAAATGGAGGGTCTCAGGTTTGGAAGGGGAAGGATTTGGAAATCACATCTCATGTTATAGGAAGGATCTCAGGTTTGGTATTAGAAGCATTGAGATATCACATCTCATGCTATCGGAAGTATCTCAGGTTTGGTATTAGAGGCATTGAGATATCACATCTCATGCTATCATAAGGGTCTCAGGATTGGAATGGGAAGGAGTTGGATATCACATCTCATGTTATTGGAAGGATCTCAGGTTTGGTATTAGAAGCATTGAGACATCACATCTCATGCTATAGGAAGGGTCTCAGGATTGGAATGGGAAGGAGTTGAATATCACATCTCATGCTATAGGAAGGGTCTCAGATTTGGTATAAGCATTGAGATATCACATCTCATGCTATAGGAAGGGTCTCAGGATTGGATTGGGAAGGAGTTGTATATGACATCTCATGTTATAGGAAGGGTCTCAGGTTTGGTATTAGAAGCATTGAGATATCACATCTCATGCTATAGGAAGGGTCTCAGGATTGGAATGGGGAGGACTTGGATGTCACATCTCATGCTACAGGGAGGGTCTCAAGTTTGATATTAGAAGCATTGAGATAACAAATCTCATGATATCGGAAGGGTCTCAGGATTGGAATGGGAAGGAGTTGGATATCACATCTCATGATAAAGGAAGGGTCTAAGGTTTGGAAGGGGAAAGATTTGGATATCACATCTCATGTTATAGGACGGGTCTCAGGTTTGGTATTAGAAGCATTGAGATATCAAGTCTCATGGCATAGGAAGGGTCTCAGAATTGGAATGGGAAGGAGTTGGATATCACATCTCAATCTATAGGAAGAGTCTCAGGATTGGAATGGGAATGAGTTTGATATCACATCTCATGCCATAGTATGGGTCTCAGGTTTGGTAGAAGCATTGGGATATCACATCTCATGCTATTGGAAGGGTATCAGTATTGGATTTGGAAGGAGTTGGATATCCCATCTCATGCTATAGGAAGGGTCTCAGGTTGGAATGGGAAGGAGTTGGAAATCACATTTCATGTTATAGGAAGGGTCTCAGGATTGGAATGGGAAGGACTTGGATATCATATCTCATGCTATAGGAAGGCTCTCAGGTTTGGAAGGGGAAGGAGTTGGATATCACATTTCATGTTAGAGGAAGGATCTCAGGTTTGGTATTAGAGGCCTTGAGATATCACATCTCATGCTATAGGAAGGGTCTCAGGATTGGAATGGGAAGGAGTTGGATATCACATCTCAAGCTTTAGGAAGGGTCTCAGGTTTGGTATAAGCATTGAGATAGCACATCTCATGCTATAGGAAGGGTCTCAGGATTGGAATGGGAAGGAGTTGGATATCACATCTCATATTATAGGAAAGATCTCAGGTTTGGTATTAGAAGCATTGAGACATCACATCTCATGTTATAGGAAGGGTCTCAGGATTGGAATGGGAAGAAGTTGGATATCACATCTCATGCTATAGGAAGGGTCTCAGGTTTGGAAGGGGAAGGAGTTGGATATCCAATCTCATGTTATAGGACTGGTCTCAGGTTTGGTATTAGAAGCATTGAGATATCACATCGCATGCTGTAGGAAGGTTCTCAGGTTTGGTATTAGAAGCATTGAGACATCACATCTCATGCTATAGGAAGGGTCTCAGGATTGGAATGGGAAGGAGTTGGATATCACATCTCATGTTATAGGAAGGATCTCAGGTTTGGTATTAGAAGCATTGAGACATCACATCTCATGCTATAGGAAGGGTCTCAGGATTGGAATGGGAAGGAGTTGGATATCACATCTCATACTATAGGAAGGGTCTCACATTTGGTATAAGCATTGAGATATCACATCTCATGCTATAGGAAGGGTCTCAGGATTGGATTGGGAAGGAGTTGTATATGACATCTCAGGCCATAGGGAGGGTCTCAGGATTGGTATAAGCATTGAGATATCACATCTCTGCTATCGGAAGGGTCTCAGGATTGGAATGGGAAGGAGTTGGATATCCAATCTCATGTTATAGGAAGGGTCTCAGGTTTGGTATTAGAAGCATTGAGATATCACATCTCATGCTATAGGAAGGGTCTCAGGATTGGAATGGGGAGGACTTGGATGTCACATCTCATGCTATAGGGAGGGTCTCAAGTTTGATATTAGAAGCATTGAGATAACAAATCTCATGATATCGGAAGGGTCTCAGGATTGGAATGGGAAGGAGTTGGATATCACATCTCATGATAAAGGAAGGGTCTAAGGTTTGGAAGGGGAAAGATTTGGATATCACATCTCATGTTATAGGACGGGTCTCAGGTTTGGTATTAGAAGCATTGAGATATCAAGTCTCATGGCATAGGAAGGGTCTCAGAATTGGAATGGGAAGGAGTTGGATATCACATCTCAAGCTATAGGAAGAGTCTCAGGATTGGAATGGGAATGAGTTTGATATCACATCTCATGCCATAGTATGGGTCTCAGGTTTGGTAGAAGCATTGGGATATCACAATTCATGCTATTGGAAGGGTATCAGTATTGGATTTCGAAGGAGTTGGATATCCCATCTCATGCTATAGGAAGGGTCTCAGGTTGGAATGGGAAGGAGTTGGATATCACATTTCATGTTATAGGAAGGGTCTCAGGATTGGAATGGGAAGGACTTGGATATCATATCTCATGCTATAGGAAGGCTCTCAGGTTTGGAAGGGGAAGGAGTTGGATATCACATTTCATGTTAGAGGAAGGATCTCAGGTTTGGTATTAGAGGCCTTGAGATATCACATCTCATGCTATAGGAAGGGTGTCAGGATTGGAATGGGAAGGAGTTGGATATCACATCTCAAGCTTTAGGAAGGGTCTCAGGTTTGGTATAAGCATTGCGATAGCACATCTCATGCTATAGGAAGGGTCTCAGGATTGGAATGGGAAGGAGTTGGATATCACATCTCATGTTATAGGAAAGATCTCAGGTTTGGTATTAGAAGCATTGAGACATCACATCTCATGTTATAGGAAGGGTCTCAGGATTGGAATGGGAAGAAGTTGGATATCACATCTCATGCTATAGGAAGGGTCTCAGGTTTGGAAGGGGAAGGAGTTGGATATCCAATCTCATGTTATAGGGCTGGTCTCAGGTTTGGTATTAGAAGCATTGAGATATCACATCGCATGCTGTAGGAAGGTTCTCAGGTTTGGTATTAGAAGCATTGAGACATCACATCTCATGCTATAGGAAGGGTCTCAGGATTGGAATGGGAAGGAGTTGGATATCACATCTCATGCTATAGGAAGGGTCTCACATTTGGTATAAGCATTGAGATATCACATCTCATGCTATAGGAAGGGTCTCAGGATTGGATTGGGAAGGAGTTGTATATGACATCTCAGGCCATAGGAAGGGTCTCAGGATTGGTATAAGCATTGAGATATCACATCTCTGCTATCGGAAGGGTCTCAGGATTGGAATGGGAAGGAGTTGGATATCCCATCTCATGTTATAGGAAGGGTCTCAGGTTTGGTATTAGAAGCATTGAGATATCACATCTCATGCTATAGGAAGGGTCTCAGGATTGGAATGGGGAGGACTTGGATGTCACATCTCATGCTATAGGGAGTGTCTCAAGTTTGATATTAGAAGCATTGAGATAACAAATCTCATGATATCGGAAGGGTCTCAGGATTGGAATGGGAAGGAGTTGGATATCACATCTCATGATAAAGGAAGAGTCTAAGGTTTGGAAGGGGAAAGATTTGGATATCACATCTCATGTTATAGGACGGGTCTCAGGTTTGGTATTAGAAGCATTGAGATATCAAGTCTCATGGCATAGGAAGGGTCTCAGAATTGGAATGTGAAGGAGTTGGATATCACATCTCAAGCTATAGGAAGAGTCTCAGGATTGGAATGGGAAGGAGTTTGATATCACCTCTCATGCCATAGTATGGGTCTCAGGTTTGGTAGAAGCATTGGGATATCACATTTCATGCTATTGGAAGGGTATCAGTATTGGATTTGGAAGGAGTTGGATAACACATTTCATGTTATAGGAAGGGTCTCAGGTTGGAATGGGAAGGAGTTGGATATCACATTTCATGTTATAGGAAGGGTCTCAGGATTGGAATGGGAAGGACTTGGATATCATATCTCATGCTATAGGAAGGCTCTCAGGTTTGGAAGGGGAAGGAGTTGGATATCACATTTCATGTTAGAGGAAGGATCTCAGGTTTGGTATTAGAGGCCTTGAGATATCACATCTCATGCTATAGGAAGGGTCTCAGGATTGGAATGGGAAGGAGTTGGATATCACATCTCAAGCTTTAGGAAGGGTCTCAGGTTTGGTATAAGCATTGAGATAGCACATCTCATGCTATAGGAAGGGTCTCAGGATTGGAATGGGAAGGAGTTGGATATCACATCTCATGTTATAGGAAGGATCTCAGGTTTGGTATTAGAAGCATTGAGACATCACATCTCATGCTATAGGAAGGGTCTCAGGATTGGAATGGGAAGGAGTTGGATATCACATCTCATGCTATAGGAAGGGTCTCAGATTTGGTATAAGCATTGAGATATCAAATCTCTGCTATCGGAAGGGTCTCAGGATTGGAATGGGAAGGAGTTGGATATCCCATCTCATGCTATAGGGAGGGTCTCAATTTTGATATTAGAAGCATTGAGATAACAAATCTCATGATATCGGAAGGGTCTCAGGATTGGAATGGGAAGGAGTTGGATATCACATCTCATGATAAAGGAAGGGTCTAAGGTTTGGAAGGGGAAAGATTTGGATATCACATCTCATGTTATAGGACGGGTCTCAGGTTTGGTATTAGAAGCATTGAGATATCAAGTCTCATGGTATAGGAAGGGTCTCAGAATTGGAATGGGAAGGAGTTGGATATCACATCTCAAGCTATAGGAAGAGTCTCAGGATTGGAATGGGAAGGAGTTTGATATCACATCTCATGCCATAGTATGGTTCTCAGGTTTGATAGAAGCATTGGGATATCACATCTCATGCTATTGGAAGGGTATCAGTATTGGATTTGGAAGGAGTTGGATATCCCATCTCATGCTATAGGAAGGGTCTCAGGTTGGAATGGGAAGGAGTTGGATATCACATTTCATGTTATAGGAAGGGTCTCAGGATTGGAATGGGAAGGACTTGTATATCATATCTCATGCTATAGGAAGGCTCTCAGGTTTGGAAGGAGAAGGAGTTGGATATCACATTTCATGTTAGAGGAAGGATCTCAGGTTTGGTATTAGAGGCCTTGAGATATCACATCTCATGCTATAGGAAGGGTCTCAGGTTGGAATGGGAAGGAGTTGGATATCACATTTCATGTTATAGGAAGGGTCTCAGGATTGGAATGGGAAGGAGTTGGATATCACATCTCAAGCTTTAGGAAGGGTCTCAGGTTTGGTATAAGCATTGAGATAGCACATCTCATGCTATAGGAAGGGTCTCAGGATTGGAATGGGAAGGAGTTGGATATCACATCTCATGTTATAGGAAAGATCTCAGGTTTGGTATTAGAAGCATTGAGACATCACATCTCATGTTATAGGAAGGGTCTCAGGATTGGAATGGGAAGAAGTTGGATATCACATCTCATGCTATAGGAAGGGTCTCAGGTTTGGAAGAGGAAGGAGTTGGATATCCAATCTCATGTTATAGGACTGGTCTCAGGTTTGGTATTAGAAGCATTGAGATATCACATCGCATGCTGTAGGAAGGTTCTCAGGTTTGGAATGGGGAGGAATTGGATATCACATCTCATGTCATAGGAAGGATCTCAGGTTTGGTATTAGAAGCATTGAGATATCACATCTCATGCTATAGGAATGGTCTCAGGATTGAAATGGGAAGGAGTTGGATATTACATTCCTGCTATAGGAAGGGTCTCATGTTTGGAATGGGAATGTGTTGGATATCACATATGCTATAGGAAGGGTCTCAGGTTTGGAACGGGAAGGAGTTGGATATCACATCTCATGTTATAGGAAGGGTCTCAGGTTTGGTATAAGCATTGAGATATCACATCTCTGCTATCGGAAGTGTCTCAGGATTGGAATGGGAAGGTGTTGGATATCCCATCTCATGTTATAGGACGGGTCTCAGGTTTGTTATTAGAATCATTGAGATATCATATTGCATGCTGTAGGAAGGGTCTAAGGATTGGAATGGGAAGGAGTTGGATATCCCATCTCATGTTATAGGAAGAGTCTCAAGTTTGGTATTAGAAGCATTTAGATATCACATCTCATGCTATAGGAAGTGTCTCAGGATTGGAATGGGAAGGAGTTGGATATCACATTTCATGTTAGAGGAAGGATCTCAGGTTTGGTATTAGAGGCATTGAGATATCACATCTCATGCTATAGGAAGGGTCTCAGGATTGGAATGGGAAGGAGTTGGATATCACATCTCATGCTATAGGAAGGGTCTCAGGTTTGGTATAAGCATTGAGATATCACATCTCATGCTATAGGAAGGGTCTCAGGATTGGAATGGGAAGGAGTTGGATATCACATCTCATGTTATAGGAAGGATCTCAGGTTTGGTATTAGAAGCATTGAGACATCACATCTCATGCTATCGGAAGGGTATAAGCATTGAGATATCACATCTCTGCTATCGGAAGTGTCTCAGGATTGGAATGGGAAGGAGTTGGATATCATATCTCATGTTATAGGACGGGTCTCAGGTTTGTTATTAGAATCATTGAGATATCATATTGCATGCTGTAGGAAGGGTCTAAGGGTTGGAATGGGAAGGACTTGGATATCACATCTCATGCTATAGATAGGCTCCTAGGTTTGGAAAGGGAAGGAGTTGGATATCACATTTCATGTTAGAGGAAGGATCTCAGGTTTGGTATTAGAAGCATTGAGATATCACATCTCATGCTATAGGAAGGGTCTCAGGATTGGAATGGGAAGTAGTTGGATATCACATCTCATGCTATAGGAAGGGTCTCAGGTTTGGTATAAGCATTGAGATATCACATCTCATGCTATAGGACGGGTCTCAGGATTGGAATGGAAGGAGTTGGATATCACATCTCATGTTATAGTAAGGATCTCAGGTTTGGTATTAGAAGCATTGAGACATCACATCTCATGCTGTAGGAAGGGTCTCAGGGTTGGAATGGGAAGGAGTTGGATATCACATCTCATCCAATAGGAAGGGTCTCAGGTTTGGAATGGGAAGGAATTGGATATCACATCTCATGTTATAGGAAGGATCTCAGGTTTGGTATTAGAAGCATTGAGATATCACATCTCATGCTATAGGAAGGGTCTCAGGATTGGAATGTGAAGGATTTGGATATCACATCTCATGCTAAAGGAAGGGTCTCAGGTTTGGTAGAAGCATTGAGATATCACGTCTCTGCTATCGGAAGGGTCTCAGGATTGGATTGGGAAGGAGTTGGATATCCCTTCTCATGCTATAGGAAGGGTCTCAGGATTTGAATTGCAAAGAGTTGGATATCACATCTCATGCCATAGGAAGGGTCTCAGGTTTGGTATAAGCATTGAGATATCACATCTCTGCTATCGGAAGGGTCTCAGGATTGGATTGGGAAGGAGTTGGATATCCCTTCTCATGCTATAGGAAGTGTCTCAGGTTGGAATGGTAAGGAGTTGGATATCACATCTCATGTTATAGGAAGGGTCTCAGGATTGGAATGGGAAGGATTTAGATATCACATCTCTTGCTATAGGAAGGGTCTCAGGATTGGAATGGGTAGGAGTTGGATATTACTTTCTTGCTATAGGAAGGGTCTCATGTTTGGAATGGGAAGGAGTTGGATATCACATATGCTATAGTTAGTGTCTCAGGTTTGGAACGGGAAGGAGTTGGATATCACATCTCATGTTATAGGAAGGGTCTCAGGTTTGGTATAAGCATTGAGATATCACATCTCTGCTATCGGAAGCGGCTCAGGATTGGAATGGGAAGGAGTTGGATATCCCATCTCATGCTATAGGAAGAGTCTCTGGTTTGGTATTAGAATCATTGAGATATCACATCGCATGCTGTTGGAAGGGTCAGGATTGGAATGGGAAGGAGTTGGATATCCCATCTCATGCTATAGGAAGAGTCTCTGGTTTGGTATTAGAATCATTGAGATATCACATCGCATGCTGTTGGAAGGGTCTAAGGATTGGAATGGGATGGACTTGGATATCACATCTCATGCTATAGGTAGGCTCTCAGGTTTGGTATAAGCATTGAGATATCACATCTCATGCTATAGGAAGGGTCTCAGGATTGGAATGGGAAGGATTTGGATATCACATCTCATGCTATAGGAAGGGTCTCAGATTTGGTATAAGCATTGAGATATCACATCTCATGCTAAAGGAAGGGTCTCAGGTTTGGAAAGGGAAGGAGTTGGATATCACATTTCATGTTAGAGGAAGGATCTCAGGTTTGGTATTAGAAGCATTGAGATATCACATCTCATGCTATAGGACGGGTCTCAGGATTGGAATGGAAGGAGTTGGATATCACATCTCATGCTATAGGAAGGGTCTCAGGTTTGGTATAAGCATTGAGATATCACATCTCATGCTATAGGACGGGTCTCAGGATTGGAATGGAAGGAGTTGGATATCACATCTCATGTTATAGGAAGGATCTCAGGTTTGGTATTAGATGCATTGAGACATCACATCTCATGCTATAGGAAGGGTCTCAGGGTTGGAATGGGAAGGAGTTGGATATCACATCTCATCCAATAGGAAGGGTCTCAGGTTTGGAATGGGAAGGAATTAGATATCACATCTCATGTTATAGGAAGAATCTCAGGTTTGGTATTAGAAGCATTGAGATATCACATCTCATGCTATAGGAAGGGTCTCAGGATTGGAATGTGAAGGATTTGGATATCACATCTCATGCTAAAGGAAGGGTCTCAGGTTTGGTAGAAGCATTGAGATATCACGTTTCTGCTATCGGAAGGGTCTCAGGATTGGATTGGGAAGGAGTTGGATATCCCTTCTCATGCTATAGGAAGGGTCTCAGGATTTGAATGGGAAGGAGTTGGATATCACATCTCATGTTATAGGAAGGGTCTCAGGATTGGAATGGGAAGGATTTGGATATCACATCTCTTGCTATAGGAAGGGTCTCAGGATTGGAATGGGTAGGAGTTGGATATTACTTTCTTGCTATAGGAAGGGTCTCATGTTTGGAATGGGAAGCAGTTGGATATCACATATGCTATAGTTAGTGTCTCAGGTTTGGAACGGGAAGGAGTTGGATATCCCATCTCATGTTATAGGAAGAGTCTCTGGTTTGGTATTAGAATCATTGAGATATCACATCGCATGCTGTAGGAAGGGTCTAAGGATTGGAATGGGATGGACTTGGATATCACATCTCATGCTATAGGTAGGCTCTCAGGTTTGGTATAAGCATTGAGATATCACATCTCATGCTATAGGAAGGGTCTCAGGATTGGAATGGGAAGGAATTGGATATCACATCTCATGCTATAGGAAGGGTCTCAGATTTGGTATAAGCATTGAGATATCACATCTCATGCTAAAGAAAGGGTCTCAGGATTGGAATGGGAAGGAGTTGTATATGACATCTCAGGCCATAGGAAGGGTCTCAGGTTTGGTATAAGCATTGAGATATCACATCTCTGCTATCGGAAGGGTCTCAGGATTGGAATGGGAAGGAGTTGGATATCCCATCTCATGTTATAGGAATGGTCTCAGGTTTGGTATTAGAAGCATAGAGATATCACATCTCATGCTATAGGAAGGGTCTCAGGATTGGAATGGGAAGGACTTGGATGTCACATCTCATGCTATAGGGAGGGTCTCAAGTTTGATATTTGAAGCATTGAGATAACAAATCTCATGATATCGGAAGGGTCTCAGGATTGGAATGGGAAGGAGTTGGATATCACATCTCATGATAAAGGAAGGGTCTAAGGTTTGGAAGGGGAAGGATTTGGATATCACATCTCATGTTATAGGACGGGTCTCAGTTTTGGTATTAGAAGCATTGAGATATCAAGTCTCATGGTATAAGAAGGGTCTCAGAATTGGAATGGGAAGGAGTTGGATATCACACCTCAAGCTATAGGAAGGGTCTCAGGATTGGAATGGGAAGGAGTTTGATATCACATCTCATGCCATAGTATGGGTCTCAGGTTTGGTAGAAGCATTGGGATATCACATCTCATGCTATCGGAAGGGTATCAGTATTGGATTTGGAAGAAGTTGGATATCCCATCTCTTGCTATAGGAAGGGTCTCAGGTTGGAATGGGAAGGAGTTGGATATCACATTTCATGTTATAGGAAGGGTCTCAGGATTGGAATGGGAAGGACTTGGATATCATATCTCATGCTATAGGAAGGCTCTCAGGTTTGGAAGGGGAAGGAGTTGGATATCACATCTCAAGCTATAGGAAGGGTCTCAGGATTGGAATGGGAAGGAGTTGGATATCACATCTCAAGCTATAGGAAGGGTCTCAGGTTTGGTATAAGCATTGAGATATCACATCTCATGCTATAGGAAGGGTCTCAGGATTGGAATGGGAAGGAGTTGGATATCACATCTCATGTTATAGGAAATATCTCAGGTTTGGTATTAGAAGCATTGAGACATCACATCTCATGTTATAGGAAGGGTCTCAGGATTGGAATGGGAAGAAGTTGGATATCACATCTCATGCTATAGGAAAGGTCTCAGGTTTGGTATAAGCATTGAGATATAACATCTCATGCTATAGGAAGGGTCTCAGGATTGGAATGGGAAGGACTTGGATATCACATCTCATGCTATAGGCAGGGCCTCAGGTTTGGAAAGGGAAGGAGATGGATATCACATTTCATGTTAGAGATAGGATCTCAGGTTTGGTATTAGAGGCATTGAGATATCACATCTCATGCTATCAGAAGGGTCTCAGGATTGGAATGGGAAGGAGTTGTATATCACATCTCATGCTAAATGGAGGGTCTCAGGTTTGGAAGGGGAAGGATTTGGAAATCACATCTCATGTTATAGGAAGGATCTCAGGTTTGGTATTAGAAGCATTGAGATATCATCTCATGCTATCGGAAGTAACTCGGGTTTGGTATTAGAGGCATTGAGATATCACATCTCATGCTATCATAAGGGTCTCAGGATTGGAATGGGAAGGAGTTGGATATCACATCTCATGTTATTGGAAGGATCTCAGGTTTGGTATTAGAAGCATTGAGACATCACATCTCATGCTATAGGAAGGGTCTCAGGATTGGAATGGGAAGGAGTTGAATATCACATCTCATGCTATAGGAAGGGTCTCAGATTTGGTATAAGCATTGAGATATCACATCTCATGCTATAGGAAGGGTCTCAGGATTGGATTGGGAAGGAGTTGTATATGACATCTCATGTTATAGGAAGGGTCTCAGGTTTGGTATTAGAAGCATTGAGATATCACATCTCATGCTATAGGAAGGGTCTCAGGATTGGAATGGGGAGGACTTGGATGTCACATCTCATGCTATAGGGAGGGTCTCAAGTTTGATATTAGAAGCATTGAGATAACAAATCTCATGATATCGGAAGGGTCTCAGGATTGGAATGGGAAGGAGTTGGATATCACATCTCATGATAAAGGAAGGATCTAAGGTTTGGAAGGGGAAAGATTTGGATGTCACATCTCATGTTATAGGACGGGTCTCAGGTTTGGTATTAGAAGCATTGAGATATCAAGTCTCATGGCATAGGAAGGGTCTCAGAATTGGAATGGGAAGGAGTTGGATATCACATCTCAAGCTATAGGAAGAGTCTCAGGATTGGAATGGGAATGAGTTTGATATCACATCTCATGCCATAGTATGGGTCTCAGGTTTGGTAGAAGCATTGGGATATCACATCTCATGCTATTGGAAGGGTATCAGTATTGGATTTGGAAGGAGTTGGATATCCCATCTCATGCTATAGGAAGGGTCTCAGGTTGGAATGGGAAGGAGTTGGATATCACATTTCATGTTATAGGAAGGGTCTCAGGATTGGAATGGGAAGGACTTGGATATCATATCTCATGCTATAGGAAGGCTCTCAGGTTTGGAAGGGGAAGGAGTTGGATATCACATTTCATGTTAGAGGAAGGATCTCAGGTTTGGTATTAGAGGCCTTGAGATATCACATCTCATGCTATAGGAAGGGTCTCAGGATTGGAATGGGAAGGAGTTGGATATCACATCTCAAGCTTTAGGAAGGGTCTCAGGTTTGGTATAAGCATTGAGATAGCACATCTCATGCTATAGGAAGGGTCTCAGGATTGGAATGGGAAGGAGTTGGATATCACATCTCATGCTATAGGAAGGATCTCAGGTTTGATATTAGAAGCATTGAGACATCACATCTCATGCTATCGGAAGGGTCTCAGGATTGGAATGGGAAGGACTTGGATATCACATCTCATGCTATAGGGAGGGTCTCAAGTTTGATATTAGAAGCATTGAGATATCATATCTCATGCTATAGGAAGGGTCTCAGGATTGGAATGGGAAGGAGTTGGATATCACATCTCAAGCTTTAGGAAGGGTCTCAGGTTTGGTATAAGCATTGCGATAGCACATCTCATGCTATAGGAAGGGTCTCAGGATTGGAATGGGAAGGAGTTGGATATCACATCTCATGTTATAGGAAAGATCTCAGGTTTGGTATTAGAAGCATTGAGACATCACATCTCATGTAATAGGAAGGGTCTCAGGATTGGAATGGGAAGAAGTTGGATATCACATCTCATGCTATAGGAAGGGTCTCAGGTTTGGAAGGGGAAGGAGTTGGATATCCAATCTCATGTTATAGGACTGGTCTCAGGTTTGGTATTAGAAGCATTGAGATATCACATCGCATGCTGTAGGAAGGTTCTCAGGTTTGGTATTAGAAGCATTGAGACATCACATCTCATGCTATAGGAAGGGTCTCAGGATTGGAATGGGAAGGAGTTGGATATCACATCTCATGTTATAGGAAGGATCTCAGGTTTGGTATTAGAAGCATTGAGACATCACATCTCATGCTATAGGAAGGGTCTCAGGATTGGAATGGGAAGGAGTTGGATATCACATCTCATGCTATAGGAAGGGTCTCACATTTGGTATAAGCATTGAGATATCACATCTCATGCTATAGGAAGGGTCTCAGGATTGGATTGGGAAGGAGTTGTATATGACATCTCAGGCCATAGGAAGGGTCTCAGGATTGGTATAAGCATTGAGATATCACATCTCTGCTATCGGAAGGGTCTCAGGATTGGAATGGGAAGGAGTTGGATATCCCATCTCATGTTATAGGAAGGGTCTCAGGTTTGGTATTAGAAGCATTGAGATATCACATCTCATGCTATAGGAAGGGTCTCAGGATTGGAATGGGGAGGACTTGGATGTCACATCTCATGCTATAGGGAGTGTCTCAAGTTTGATATTAGAAGCATTGAGATAACAAATCTCATGATATCGGAAGGGTCTCAGGATTGGAATGGGAAGGAGTTGGATATCACATCTCATGATAAAGGAAGGGTCTAAGGTTTGGAAGGGGAAAGATTTGGATATCACATCTCATGTTATAGGACGGGTCTCAGGTTTGGTATTAGAAGCATTGAGATATCAAGTCTCATGGCATAGGAAGGGTCTCAGAATTGGAATGTGAAGGAGTTGGATATCACATCTCAAGCTATAGGAAGAGTCTCAGGATTGGAATGGGAAGGAGTTTGATATCACCTCTCATGCCATAGTATGGGTCTCAGGTTTGGTAGAAGCATTGGGATATCACATTTCATGCTATTGGAAGGGTATCAGTATTGGATTTGGAAGGAGTTGGATATCACATTTCATGTTATAGGAAGGGTCTCAGGTTGGAATGGGAAGGAGTTGGATATCACATTTCATGTTATAGGAAGGGTCTCAGGATTGGAATGGGAAGGACTTGGATATCATATCTCATGCTATAGGAAGGCTCTCAGGTTTGGAAGGGGAAGGAGTTGGATATCACATTTCATGTTAGAGGAAGGATCTCAGGTTTGGTATTAGAGGCCTTGAGATATCACATCTCATGCTATAGGAAGGGTCTCAGGATTGGAATGGGAAGGAGTTGGATATCACATCTCAAGCTTTAGGAAGGGTCTCAGGTTTGGTATAAGCATTGAGATAGCACATCTCATGCTATAGGAAGGGTCTCAGGATTGGAATGGGAAGGAGTTGGATATCACATCTCATGTTATAGGAGGGATCTCAGGTTTGGTATTAGAAGCATTGAGACATCACATCTCATGCTATAGGAAGGGTCTCAGGATTGGAATGGGAAGGAGTTGGATATCACATCTCATGCTATAGGAAGGGTCTCAGATTTGGTATAAGCATTGAGATATCACATCTCTGCTATCGGAAGGGTCTCAGGATTGGAATGGGAAGGAGTTGGATATCCCATCTCATGCTATAGGGAGGGTCTCAATTTTGATATTAGAAGCATTGAGATAACAAATCTCATGATATCGGAAGGGTCTCAGGATTGGAATGGGAAGGAGCTGGATATCACATCTCATGCTATAGGCAGGGTCTCAGGTTTGGAAAGGGAAGGAGATGGATATCACATTTCATGTTAGAGGTAGGATCTCAGGTTTGGTATTAGAGGCATTGAAATATCACATCTCATGCTATCAGAAGGGTCTCAGGATTGGAATGGGAAGGAGTTGGATATCACATCTCATGCTAAAGGTAGGGTCTCAGGTTTGGAAGTGGAAGGATTTGGAAATCACATCTCATGTTATAGGAAGGATCTCAGGTTTGGTATTAGAAGCATTGAGATATCACATCTCATGCTATCAGAAGTATCTCAGGTTTGGTATTAGAGGCATTGAGATATCACATCTCATGCTATCATAAGGGTCTCAGGATTGGAATGGGAAGGAGTTGGATATCACATCTCATGTTATAGGAAGGATCTCAGGTTTGGTATTAGAAGAATTGAGACATCACATCTCATGCTATAGGAAGGGTCTCAGGATTGGAATGGGAAGAAGTTGGATATCACATCTCATGCTATAGGAAGGGTCTCAGGTTTGGAAAGGGAAGGAGATGGATATCACATTTCATGTTAGAGGTAGGATCTCAGGTTTGGTATTAGAGGCATTGAAATATCACATCTCATGCTATCAGAAGGGTCTCAGGATTGGAATGGGAAGGAGTTGGATATCACATCTCATGCTAAAGGTAGGGTCTCAGGTTTGGAAGTGGAAGGATTTGGAAATCACATCTCATGTTATAGGAAGGATCTCAGGTTTGGTATTAGAAGCATTGAGATATCACATCTCATGCTATCAGAAGTATCTCAGGTTTGGTATTAGAGGCATTGAGATATCACATCTCATGCTATCATAAGGGTCTCAGGATTGGAATGGGAAGGAGTTGGATATCACATCTCATGTTATAGGAAGGATCTCAGGTTTGGTATTAGAAGAATTGAGACATCACATCTCATGCTATAGGAAGGGTCTCAGGATTGGAATGGGAAGAAGTTGGATATCACATCTCATGCTATAGGAAGGGTCTCAGATTTGGTATAAGCATTGAGATATCACATCTAATGCTATAGGAAGGGTCTCAGGATTGGAATGGGAAGGAGTTGCATATGACATCTCAGGCCATAGGAAGGCTCTCAGGTTTGGTATAAGCATTGAGATATCACATCTCTGCTATCGGAAGGGTCTCAGGATTGGAATGGGAAGGAGTTGGATATCCCAAATCATGTTATAGGAAGGGTCTCAGGTTTGGTATTAGAAGCATTGAGATATCACATCTCATGCTATAGGAAGGGTCTCAGGATTGGAATGGGGAGGACTTGGATGTCACATCTCATGTTATAGGAAGGCTCTCAGGTTTGGAAGGGGAAGGAGTTGGATATCACATTTCATGTTAGAGGAACGATCTCAGGTTTGGTATTAGAGGCCTTGAGATATCACATCTCATGCTATAGGAAGGGTCTCAGGATTGGAATGGGAAGGAGTTGGATATCACATCTCAAGCTATAGGAACGGTCTCAGGTTTGGTATAAGCATTGTGATATCACATCTCATGCTATAGGAAGGGTCTCAGGATTGGAATGGGAAGGAGTTGGATATCACATCTCATGTTATAGGAAAGATCTCAGGTTTGGTATTAGAAGCATTGCGACATCACATCTCATGTTATAGGAAGGGTCTCAGGATTGGAATGGGAAGAAGTTGGATATCACATCTCATGCTATAGGAAGGGTCTCAGGTTTGGTATAAGCATTGAGATATCACATCTCATGCTATAGGAAGGGTCTCAGGATTGGAATGGGAAGGAGTTGTATATGACATCTCATGCCATAGGAAGGGTCTCAGGTTTGGTATAAGCATTGAGATATCACATCACATGCTATAGGAAGGGTCTCAGGATTGGAATGGAAAGGACTTGGATATCACATCTCATGCTATAGGCAGGGTCTCAGGTTTGGAAAGGGAAGGAGATGGATATCACATTTCATGTTAGAGGTAGGATCTCAGGTTTGGTATTAGAGGCATTGAAATATCACATCTCATGCTATCAGATGGGTCTCAGGATTGGAATGGGAAGGAGTTGGATATCACATCTCATGCTAAAGGGAGGGTCTCAGGTTTGGAAGGGGAAGGATTTGGAAATCACATCTCATGTTATAGGAAGGATCTCAGGTTTGGTATTAGAAGCATTGAGATATCACATCTCATGCTATCGGAAGTATCTCAGGTTTGGTATTAGAGGCATTGAGATATCACATCTCATGCTATCATAAGGGTCTCAGGAATGGAATGGGAAGGAGTTGGATATCACATCTCATGTTATAGGAAGGATCTCAGGTTTGGTATTAGAAGCATTGAGACATCACATCTCATGCTATAGGAAGGGTCTCAGGATTGGAATGGGAAGGAGTTGGATATCACATCTCATGCTATAGGAAGGGTCTCAGATTTGGTATAAGCATTGAGATATCACATCACATGCTATAGGAAGGGTCTCAGGATTGGAATGGGAAGGACTTGGGTATCACATCTCATGCTATAGGCAGGGTCTCAGGTTTGGAAAGGGAAGGAGATGGATATCACATTTCATGTTAGAGGTAGGATCTCAGGTTTGGTATAAGAGGCATTGAAATATCACATCTCATGCTATCAGAAGGGTCTCAGGATTGGAATGGGAAGGAGTTGGATATCACATCTCATGCTAAAGGGAGGGTCTCAGGTTTGGAAGTGGAAGGATTTGGAAATCACATCTCATGTTATAGGAAGGATCTCAGGTTTGGTAATAGAAGCATTGAGATATCACATCTCATGCTATCATAAGGGTCTCAGGATTGGAATGGGAAGGAGTTGGATATCACATCTCATGTTATAGGAAGGATCTCAGGTTTGGTATTAGAAGAATTGAGACATCACATCTCATGCTATAGGAAGGGTCTCAGGATTGGAATGGGAAGAAGTTGGATATCACATCTCATGCTATAGGAAGGGTCTCAGATTTGGTATAAGCATTGAGATATCACATCTAATGCTATAGGAAGGGTCTCAGGATTGGAATGGGAAGGAGTTGCATATGACATCTCAGGCCATAGGAAGGGTCTCAGGTTTGGTATAAGCATTGAGATATCACATCTCTGCTATCGGAAGGGTCTCAGGATTGGAATGGGAAGGAGTTGGATATCCCAAATCATGTTATAGGAAGGGTCTCAGGTTTGGTATTAGAAGCATTGAGATATCACATCTCATGCTATAGGAAGGGTCTCAGGATTGGAATGGGGAGGACTTGGATGTCACATCTCATGTTATAGGAAGGCTCTCAGGTTTGGAAGGGGAAGGAGTTGGATAACACATTTCATGTTAGAGGAACGATCTCAGGTTTGGTATTAGAGGCCTTGAGATATCACATCTCATGCTATAGGAAGGGTCTCAGGATTGGAATGGGAAGGAGTTGGATATCACATCTCAAGCTATAGGAACGGTCTCAGGTTTGGTATAAGCATTGTGATATCACATCTCATGCTATAGGAAGGGTCTCAGGATTGGAATGGGAAGGAGTTGGATATCACATCTCATGTTATAGGAAAGATCTCAGGTTTGGTATTAGAAGCATTGCGACATCACATCTCATGTTATAGGAAGGGTCTCAGGATTGGAATGGGAAGAAGTTGGATATCACATCTCATGCTATAGGAAGGGTCTCAGGTTTGGTATAAGCATTGAGATATCACATCTCATGCTATAGGAAGGGTCTCAGGATTGGAATGGGAAGGAGTTGTATATGACATCTCATGCCATAGGAAGGGTCTCAGGTTTGGTATAAGCATTGAGATATCACATCACATGCTATAGGAAGGGTCTCAGGATTGGAATGGAAAGGACTTGGATATCACATCTCATGCTATAGGCAGGGTCTCAGGTTTGGAAAGGGAAGGAGATGGATATCACATTTCATGTTAGAGGTAGGATCTCAGGTTTGGTATTAGAGGCATTGAAATATCACATCTCATGCTATCAGATGGGTCTCAGGATTGGAATGGGAAGGAGTTGGATATCACATCTCATGCTAAAGGGAGGGTCTCAGGTTTGGAAGGGGAAGGATTTGGAAATCACATCTCATGTTATAGGAAGGATCTCAGGTTTGGTATTAGAAGCATTGAGATATCACATCTCATGCTATCGGAAGTATCTCAGGTTTGGTATTAGAGGCATTGAGATATCACATCTCATGCTATCATAAGGGTCTCAGGATTGGAATGGGAAGGAGTTGGATATCACATCTCATGTTATAGGAAGGATCTCAGGTTTGGTATTAGAAGCATTGAGACATCACATCTCATGCTATAGGAAGGGTCTCAGGATTGGAATGGGAAGGAGTTGGATATCACATCTCATGCTATAGGAAGGGTCTCAGGTTTGGAAAGGGAAGGAGATGGATATCACATTTCATGTTAGAGGTAGGATCTCAGGTTTGGTATTAGAGGCATTGAAATATCACATCTCATGCTATCAGAAGGGTCTCAGGATTGGAATGGGAAGGAGTTGGATATCACATCTCATGTTATAGGAAGGATCTCAGGTTTGGTATTAGAAGCATTGAGACATCACATCTCATGCTATAGGAAGGGTCTCAGGATTGGAATGGGAAGGAGTTGGATATCACATCTCATGCTATAGGAAGGGTCTCAGATTTGGTATAAGCATTGAGATATCACATCACATGCTATAGGAAGGGTCTCAGGATTGGAATGGGAAGGACTTGGATATCACATCTCATGCTATAGGCAGGGTCTCAGGTTTGGAAAGGGAAGGAGATGGATATCACATTTCATGTTAGAGGTAGGATCTCAGGTTTGGTATTAGAGGCATTGAAATATCACATCTCATGCTATCAGAAGGGTCTCAGGATTGGAATGGGAAGGAGTTGGATATCACATCTCATGCTAAAGGGAGGGTCTCAGGTTTGGAAGTGGAAGGATTTGGAAATCACATCTCATGTTATAGGAAGGATCTCAGGTTTGGTAATAGAAGCATTGAGATATCACATCTCATGCTATCATAAGGGTCTCAGGATTGGAATGGGAAGGAGTTGGATATCACATCTCATGTTATAGGAAGGATCTCAGGTTTGGTATTAGAAGAATTGAGACATCACATCTCATGCTATAGGAAGGGTCTCAGGATTGGAATGGGAAGAAGTTGGATATCACATCTCATGCTATAGGAAGGGTCTCAGATTTGGTATAAGCATTGAGATATCACATCTAATGCTATAGGAAGGGTCTCAGGATTGGAATGGGAAGGAGTTGCATATGACATCTCAGGCCATAGGAAGGGTCTCAGGTTTGGTATAAGCATTGAGATATCACATCTCTGCTATCGGAAGGGTCTCAGGATTGGAATGGGAAGGAGTTGGATATCCCAAATCATGTTATAGGAAGGGTCTCAGGTTTGGTATTAGAAGCATTGAGATATCACATCTCATGCTATAGGAAGGGTCTCAGGATTGGAATGGGGAGGACTTGGATGTCACATCTCATGTTATAGGGAGGGTCTCAAGTTTGATATTAGAAGCATTGAGATAACAAATCTCATGATATCGGTAGGGTCTCAGGATTGGAATGGGAAGGAATTGGATATCACATCTCATGATAAAGGAAGGGTCTAAGGTTTGGAAGGGGATGGATTTGGATATCACATCTCATGTTATAGGACGGGTCTCAGGTTTGGTATTAGAAGCATTGAGATATTAAGTCTCATGGTATAGGAAGGGTCTCAGAATTGGAATGGGAAGGAGTTGGATATCACATCTCAAGCTATAGGTAGGGTCTCAGGATTGGAATAGTAAGGAGTTTGATATCACATCTCATGCCATAGTATGGGTCTCAGGTTTGGTAGAAGCATTGGGATATCACATCTCATGCTATCGGAAGGGTATCAGTATTGGATTTGGAAGGAGTTGGATATCCCATCTCATGCTATAGGAAGGGTCTCAGGTTGGAATGGGAAGGAATTGGATATCACATTTCATGTTATAGGAAGGCTCTCAGGTTTGGAAGGGGAAGGAGTTGGATATCCCATTTCATGTTAGAGGAAGGATCTCAGGTTTGGTATTAGAGGCCTTGAGATATCACATCTCATGCTATAGGAAGGGTCTCAGGATTGGAATGGGAAGGAGTTGGATATCACATCTCAAGCTATAGGAAGGGTCTCAGGTTTGGTATAAGCATTGAGATATCACATCTCATGCTATAGGAAGGGTCTCAGGATTGGAATGGGAAGGAGTTGGATATCACATCTCATGTTATAGGAAAGATCTCAGGTTTGGTATTAGAAGCATTGAGACATCACATCTCATGTTATAGGAAGGGTCTCAGGATTGGAATGGGAAGAAGTTGGATATCACATCTCATGCTATAGGAAGAGTCTCAGGTTTGGAAGGGGAAGGAGTTGGATATCCAATCTCATGTTATAGGACTGGTCTCGGGTTTGGTATTAGAAGCATTGAGATATCACATCGCATGCTGTAGGAAGGTTCTCAGGTTTGGAATGGGGAGGAATTGGATATCACATCTCATGTCATAGGAAGGATCTCAGGTTTGGTATTAGAAGCATTGAGATATCACATCTCATGCTATAGGAATGGTCTCAGGATTGGAATGGGAAGGAGTTGGATATTACACTCTTGCTATAGGAAGGGTCTCATGTTTGGAATGGGAAGGAGTTGGATATCACATATGCTATAGGAAGGGTCTCAGGTTTGGACCGGGAAGGAGTTGGATATCACATCTCATGTTATAGGAAGGGTCTCAGGTTTGGTATAAGCATTGAGATATCACATCTCTGCTATCGGAAGTGTCTCAGGATTGGAATGGGAAGGAGTTGGATATCCCATCTCATGTTATAGGATGGGTCTCAGGTTTGTTATTAGAATCATTGAGATATCATATTGCATGCTGTAGGAAGGGTCTAAGGATTGGAATGGGAAGGACTTGGATATCACATCTCATGCTATAGGTAGGCTCTCAGGTTTGGAAAGGGAAGGAGTTGGATATCACATTTCATGTTAGAGGAAGGATCTCAGGTTTGGTATTAGAGGCATTGAGATATCACATCTCATGCTATAGGAAGAGTCTCAGGATTGGAATGGGAAGGAGTTGGATATCACATTTCATGCTATAGGAAGGGTCTCAGGTTTGGTATAAGCATTGAGATATCACATCTCATGCTATAGGAAGGGTCTTGGGATTGGAATGGGAAGGAGTTGGATATCACATCTCATGTTATAGGAAGGATCTCAGGTTTGGTATTAGAAGCATTGAGACATCACATCTCATGCTATAGGAAGGGTCTCAGGATTGGAATGGGAAGGAGTTGGATATCACATCTCATGCTATAGGAAGGGTCTCAGGTTTGGTATAAGCATTGAGATATCACATCTCATGCTATAGGAAGGGTCTCAGGATTGGAATGGGAAGGAGTTGTATATGACATCTCATGCCATAGGAAGGGTCTTAGGTTTGGTATAAGCATTGAGATATCACATCTCTGCTATCGGAAGGGTCTCAGGATTGGAATGGGAAGGAGTTGGATATCCCATCTCATGTTATAGGAAGAGTCTCAGGTTTGGTATTAGAAGCATTGAGACATCACATCGCATGTTGTAGCAAGGGTCTCAGGATTGGAATGGGAAGGACTTGGGTATCACATCTCATGCTATAGGGAGGGTCACAAGTTTGATATTAGAAGCATTGAGATATCACATCTCATGCTATAGAAAGGGTCTCAGGATTGGAATGGGAAGGAGTTGGATATCACATCTCATGCTATAGGAAGGGTCTCAGGTTTGGTATAAGCAGTGAGATATCACATCTCATGCTATAGGAAGTGTCTCAGGATTGGAATGGGAAGGAGTTGGATATCACATCTCATGTTATAGGAAGGATCTCAGGTTTGGTATAAGCATTGAGATATCACATCTCTGCTATCGGAAGGGTCTCAGGATTGGAATGGGAAGGAGTTGGATATTCCCATCTCATGTTATAGGAAGGGTCTCAGGTTTGGTATTAGAAGCATTGAGATATCACATCTCATGCTATAAGAAGGGTCTCAGGATTGGAATGGGAAGGACTTGGATATCACATCTCATGCTATAGGGAGGGTCTCAAGTTTGATATTAGAAGCATTGAGATATCACATCTCATGATATCGGAAGAGTCTCAGGATTGGAATGGGAAGGAGTTGGATATCACATCTCATGATAAAGGAAGGGTCTAAGGTTTGGAAGGGGAAGGATTTGGATATCACATCTCATGTTATAGGACGGGTCTCAGGTTTGGTATTAGAAGCATTGAGATATCAAGTCTCGTTGTATAGGAAGGGTCTCAGAATTGGAATGGGAAGGAGTTGGATATCACATCTCAAGCTATAGGAAGGGTCACAGGATTGGAATGGGAAGGAGTTTGATATCACATCTCATGCCATAGTATGGGTCTCAGGTTTGGTAGAAGCATTGGGATATCACATCTCATGCTATCGGAAGGGTATCAGGATTGGATTTGGAAGGAGTTGGATATCCCATCTCATGCTATAGGAAGGGTCTCAGGTTGGAATGGGAAGGAGTTGGATATCACATCTCATGTTATAGGAAGGGTCTCAGGATTGGAATGGGAAGGACTTGGATATCACATCTCATGCTATAGGAAGGCTCTCAGGTTTGCAACGGGAAAGAGTTGGATATCACATTTCATGTTAGAGGTAGGATCTCAGGTTTGGTATTAGAGGCATTGATATATCACATCTCATGCTATCAGAAGAGTCTCAGAATTGGAATGGGAAGGAGTTGGATATCACATCTCATGCCATAGTATGGGTCTCAGGTTTGGTAGAAGCATTGGGATATCACATCTCATGCTATCGGAAGGATTTCAGGATTGGATTTGGAAGGAGTTGGATATCCCATCTCATGCTATAGGAAGGGTCTCAGGTTGGAATGGGAAGGAGTTTGATATCACATCTCATGCCATAGTATGGGTCTCAGGTTTGGTAGAAGCATTGGGATATCACATCTCATGCTATCGGAAGGGTATCAGGATTGGATTTGGAAGGAGTTGGATATCCCATCTCATGCTATAGGAAGGGTCTCAGGTTGGAATGGGAAGGAGTTGGATATCACATCTCATGTTATAGGAAGGGTCTCAGGATTGGAATGGAAAGGACTTGGATATCATATCTCATGCTATAGGAAGGCTCTCAGGTTTGGAAGGGGAAGGAGTTGGATATCACATTTCATGTTAGAGGAAGGATCTCAGGTTTGGTATTAGAGGCATTGAGATATCACATCTCATGCTATAGGAAGGGTCTCAGGATTGGAATGGGAAGGAGTTGGATATCACATCTCAAGCTATAGGAAGGGTCTCAGGTTGGGTATAAGCATTGAGATATCACATCTCATGCTATAGGAATGGTCTCAGGATTGGAATGGGAAGGAGATGGATATCACATCTCATGTTATAGGAAAGATCTCAGGTTTGGTATTAGAAGCATTGAGATATCACATCTCATGCTATAAGCAGGGTCTCAGGATTGGAATGGGAAGGAGTTGTATATGGCATCTCATGCCATAGGAAGGGTCTCAGGTTTGGTATAAGCATTGAGACATCACATCTCATGCTATAGGAAGGGTCTCAGGATTGGAATGGGAAGGACTTGGATATCACATCTCATGCTATAGGCAGGATCTCAGGTTTGGAAAGGGAAGGAGTTGGATATCATATTTCATGTTAGAGGTAGGATCTCAGGTTTGGTATTAGAGGCATTGAGATATCACATCTCATGCTATCAGAAGGGTCTCAGGATTGGAATGGGAAGGAGTTGGATATCACATCTCATGCTAAAGGGAGGGTCTCAGGTTTGGAAGGGGAAGGATTTGGATATCACATCTCATGTTATAGGAAGGATCTCAGGTTTGGTATTAGAAGCATTGAGATATCACATCTCATGCTATCGGAAGTATCTCAGGTTTGGTATTAGAGGCATTGAGATATCACATCTCATGCTATCATAAGGGTCTCAGGATTGGAATGGGAAGGAGTTGGATATCACATTTCATGCTAAAGAGAGGGTCTCAAGTTTGGAAGGGGAAGGATTTGGATATCACATCACATGTTATAAGAAGGATCTCAGGTTTGGTATTAGAAGCATTGAGATATCACATCTCATGCTATCGGAAGGGTCTCAGGATTGGAATGGGAAGGAGTTGGATATCACATCTTATGCTATAGGAAGGGTCTCAGGTTTGGAACGGGAAGGAGTTGGATATCACATCTCATGTTATAGGAAGAGTCTCAGGTTTGGTATAAGCATTGAGATATCACATCTCTGCAATCGGAAGTGTCTCAGGATTGGGATGGGAAGGAGTTGGATATCACATCTCATGCTATAGGAAGGGTCTCAGGTTTGGAACGGGAAGGAGTTGGATATCCCATCTCATGTTATAGGACGGGTCTCAGGTTTGGTATTAGAAGCATTGAGATATCACATCGCATGCTGTAGGAAGGGTCTGAGGATTGGAATGGGAAGGAGTTGGATATTACATTCTTGCTATAGGAAGGGTCTCATGTTTGGAATGGGAAGGAGTTGGATATCACATATGCTATAGGAAGGGTCTCAGGTTTGGAACGGGAAGGAGTTGGATATCACATCTCATGCTATAGGAAGGGTCTCAGGTTTGGAATAAGCATTGAGATATCACATCTCTGCTATCAGAGTGTCTCAGGATTGGAATGGGAAGGAGTTGGATATCACATCTCATGTTATAGGACGGGTCTCAGGTTTGTTATTAGAATCATTGAGATATCATATTGTATGCTGTAGGAAGGGTCTAAGGATTGGAATGGGAAGGTCTTGGATATCACATCTCATGCTATAGGTAGGCTCTCAGGTTTGGAAAGGGAAGGAGTTGGATATCACATTTCATGTTAGAGGAAGGATTTCAGGTTTGGTATTAGAGGCATTGAGATATCACATCTCATGCTATAGGAAGGGTCTCAGGATTGGAATGGGAAGGAGTTGCATATGACATCTCAGGCCATAGGAAGGGTCTCAGGTTTGGTATAAGCATTGAGATATCACATCTCTGCTATCGGAAGGGTCTCAGGATTGGAATGGGAAGGAGTTGGATATCCCAAATCATGTTATAGGAAGGGTCTCAGGTTTGGTATTAGAAGCATTGAGATATCACATCTCATGCTATAGGAAGGGTCTCAGGATTGGAATGGGGAGGACTTGGATGTCACATCTCATGTTATAGGGAGGGTCTCAAGTTTGATATTAGAAGCATTGAGATAACAAATCTCATGATATCGGAAGGGTCTCAGGATTGGAATGGGAAGGAATTGGATATCACATCTCATGATAAAGGAAGGGTCTAAGGTTTGGAAGGGGATGGATTTGGATATCACATCTCATGTTATAGGACGGGTCTCAGGTTTGGTATTAGAAGCATTGAGATATCAAGTCTCGTTGTATAGGAAGGGTCTCAGAATTGGAATGGGAAGGAGTTGGATATCACATCTCAAGCTATAGGAAGGGTCACAGGATTGGAATGGGAAGGAGTTTGATATCACATCTCATGCCATAGTATGGGTCTCAGGTTTGGTAGAAGCATTGGGATATCACATCTCATGCTATCGGAAGGGTATCAGGATTGGATTTGGAAGGAGTTGGATATCCCATCTCATGCTATAGGAAGGGTCTCAGGTTGGAATGGGAAGGAGTTGGATATCACATCTCATGTTATAGGAAGGGTCTCAGGATTGGAATGGAAAGGACTTGGATATCATATCTCATGCTATAGGAAGGCTCTCAGGTTTGGAAGGGGAAGGAGTTGGATATCACATTTCATGTTAGAGGAAGGATCTCAGGTTTGGTATTAGAGGCATTGAGATATCACATCTCATGCTATAGGAAGGGTCTCAGGATTGGAATGGGAAGGAGTTGGATATCACATCTCAAGCTATCGGAAGGGTCTCAGGTTGGGTATAAGCATTGAGATATCACATCTCATGCTATAGGAATGGTCTCAGGATTGGAATGGGAAGGAGATGGATATCACATCTCATGTTATAGGAAAGATCTCAGGTTTGGTATTAGAAGCATTGAGATATCACATCTCATGCTATAAGCAGGGTCTCAGGATTGGAATGGGAAGGAGTTGTATATGGCATCTCATGCCATAGGAAGGGTCTCAGGTTTGGTATAAGCATTGAGACATCACATCTCATGCTATAGGAAGGGTCTCAGGATTGGAATGGGAAGGACTTGGATATCACATCTCATGCTATAGGCAGGATCTCAGGTTTGGAAAGGGAAGGAGTTGGATATCATATTTCATGTTAGAGGTAGGATCTCAGGTTTGGTATTAGAGGCATTGAGATATCACATCTCATGCTATCAGAAGGGTCTCAGGATTGGAATGGGAAGGAGTTGGATATCACATCTCATGCTAAAGGGAGGGTCTCAGGTTTGGAAGGGGAAGGATTTGGATATCACATCTCATGTTATAGGAAGGATCTCAGGTTTGGTATTAGAAGCATTGAGATATCACATCTCATGCTATCGGAAGTATCTCAGGTTTGGTATTAGAGGCATTGAGATATCACATCTCATGCTATCATAAGGGTCTCAGGATTGGAATGGGAAGGAGTTGGATATCACATTTCATGCTAAAGAGAGGGTCTCAAGTTTGGAAGGGGAAGGATTTGGATATCACATCACATGTTATAAGAAGGATCTCAGGTTTGGTATTAGAAGCATTGAGATATCACATCTCATGCTATCGGAAGGGTCTCAGGATTGGAATGGGAAGGAGTTGGATATCACATCTTATGCTATAGGAAGGGTCTCAGGTTTGGAACGGGAAGGAGTTGGATATCACATCTCATGTTATAGGAAGAGTCTCAGGTTTGGTATAAGCATTGAGATATCACATCTCTGCAATCGGAAGTGTCTCAGGATTGGGATGGGAAGGAGTTGGATATCACATCTCATGCTATAGGAAGGGTCTCAGGTTTGGAACGGGAAGGAGTTGGATATCCCATCTCATGTTATAGGACGGGTCTCAGGTTTGGTATTAGAAGCATTGAGATATCACATCGCATGCTGTAGGAAGGGTCTGAGGATTGGAATGGGAAGGAGTTGGATATTACATTCTTGCTATAGGAAGGGTCTCATGTTTGGAATGGGAAGGAGTTGGATATCACATATGCTATAGGAAGGGTCTCAGGTTTGGAACGGGAAGGAGTTGGATATCACATCTCATGCTATAGGAAGGGTCTCAGGTTTGGAATAAGCATTGAGATATCACATCTCTGCTATCAGAGTGTCTCAGGATTGGAATGGGAAGGAGTTGGATATCACATCTCATGTTATAGGACGGGTCTCAGGTTTGTTATTAGAATCATTGAGATATCATATTGTATGCTGTAGGAAGGGTCTAAGGATTGGAATGGGAAGGTCTTGGATATCACATCTCATGCTATAGGTAGGCTCTCAGGTTTGGAAAGGGAAGGAGTTGGATATCACATTTCATGTTAGAGGAAGGATTTCAGGTTTGGTATTAGAGGCATTGAGATATCACATCTCATGCTATAGGAAGGGTCTCAGGATTGGAATGGGAAGGAGTTGCATATGACATCTCAGGCCATAGGAAGGGTCTCAGGTTTGGTATAAGCATTGAGATATCACATCTCTGCTATCGGAAGGGTCTCAGGATTGGAATGGGAAGGAGTTGGATATCCCAAATCATGTTATAGGAAGGGTCTCAGGTTTGGTATTAGAAGCATTGAGATATCACATCTCATGCTATAGGAAGGGTCTCAGGATTGGAATGGGGAGGACTTGGATGTCAGATCTCATGTTATAGGGAGGGTCTCAAGTTTGATATTAGAAGCATTGAGATAACAAATCTCATGATATCGGAAGGGTCTCAGGATTGGAATGGGAAGGAATTGGATATCACATCTCATGATAAAGGAAGGGTCTAAGGTTTGGAAGGGGATGGATTTGGATATCACATCTCATGTTATAGGACGGGTCTCAGGTTTGGTATTAGAAGCATTGAGATATCAAGTCTCATGGTATAGGAAGGGTCTCAGAATTGGAATGGGAAGGAGTTGGATATCACATCTCAAGCTATAGGTAGGGTCTCAGGATTGGAATGGGAAGGAGTTTGATATCACATCTCATGCCATAGTATGGGTCTCAGGTTTGGTAGAAGCATTGGGATATCACATCTCATGCTATCGGAAGGGTATCAGTATTGGATTTGGAAGGAGTTGGATATCCCATCTCATGCTATAGGAAGGGTCTCAGGTTGGAATGGGAAGGAATTGGATATCACATTTCATGTTATAGGAAGGCTCTCAGGTTTGGAAGGGGAAGGAGTTGGATATCACATTTCATGTTAGAGGAAGGATCTCAGGTTTGGTATTAGAGGCCTTGAGATATCACATCTCATGCTATAGGAAGGGTCTCAGGATTGGAATGGGAAGGAGTTGGATATCACATCTCAAGCTATAGGAAGGGTCTCAGGTTTGGTATAAGCATTGAGATATCACATCTCATGGGGTCTCAGGGTCTCAGGATTGGAATGGGAAGGAGTTGGATATCACATCTCATGTTATAGGAAAGATCTCAGGTTTGGTATTAGAAGCATTGAGACATCACATCTCATGTTATAGGAAGGGTCTCAGGATTGGAATGGGAAGAAGTTGGATATCACATCTCATGCTATAGGAAGAGTCTCAGGTTTGTAAGGGGAAGGAGTTGGATATCCAATCTCATGTTATAGGACTGGTCTCGGGTTTGGTATTAGAAACATTGAGATATCACATTGCATGCTGTAGGAAGGTTCTCAGGTTTGGAATGGGGAGGAATTGGATATCACATCTCATGTCATAGGAAGGATCTCAGGTTTGGTATTAGAAGCATTGAGATATCACATCTCATGCTATAGGAATGGTCTCAGGATTGGAATGGGAAGGAGTTGGATATTACACTCTTGCTATAGGAAGGGTCTCATGTTTGGAATGGGAAGGAGTTGGATATCACATATGCTATAGGAAGGGTCTCAGGTTTGGACCGGGAAGGAGTTGGATATCACATCTCATGTTATAGGAAGGGTCTCAGGTTTGGTATAAGCATTGAGATATCACATCTCTGCTATCGGAAGTGTCTCAGGATTGGAATGGGAAGGAGTTGGATATCCCATCTCATGTTATAGGACGGGTCTCAGGTTTGTTATTAGAATAATTGAGATATCATATTGCATGCTGTAGGAAGGGTCTAAGGATTGGAATGGGAAGGAGTTGGATATCACATCTTATGCTATTGGAAGGGTCTCAGGTTTGGAACGGGAAGGAGTTGGATATCACATCTCATGTTATAGGAAGAGTCTCAGGTTTGGTATAAGCATTGAGATATCACATCTCTGCAATCGGAAGTGTCTCAGGATTGGGATGGGAAGGAGTTGGATATCACATCTCATGCTATAGGAAGGGTCTCAGGTTTGGAACGGGAAGGAGTTGGATATCCCATCTCATGTTATAGGACGGGTCTCAGGTTTGGTATTAGAAGCATTGAGATATCACATCGCATGCTGTAGGAAGGGTCTGAGGATTGGAATGGGAAGGAGTTGGATATTACATTCTTGCTATAGGAAGGGTCTCATGTTTGGAATGGGAAGGAGTTGGATATCACATATGCTATAGGAAGGGTCTCAGGTTTGGAAAGGGAAGGAGTTGGATATCACATCTCATGCTATAGGAAGGGTCTCAGGTTTGGAATAACCATTGAGATATCACATCTCTGCTATCGGAAGTGTCTCAGGATTGGAATGGGAAGGAGTTGGATATCACATCTCATGTTATAGGACGGGTCTCAGGTTTGTTATTAGAATCATTGAGATATCATATTGTATGATGTAGGAAGGGTTTAAGGATTGGAATGGGAAGGTCTTGGATATCACATCTCATGCTATAGGTAGGCTCTCAGGTTTGGAAAGGGAAGGAGTTGGATATCACATTTCATGTTAGGGGAAGGATTTCAGGTTTGTATTAGAGGCATTGAGATATCACATCTCATGCTATAGGAAGGGTCTCAGGATTGGAATGGGAAGGAGTTGCATATGACATCTCAGGCCATAGGAAGGGTCTCAGGTTTGGTATAAGCATTGAGATATCACATCTCTGCTATCGGAAGGGTCTCAGGATTGGAATGGGAAGGAGTTGGATATCCCAAATCATGTTATAGGAAGGGTCTCAGGTTTGGTATTAGAAGCATTGAGATATCACATCTCATGCTATAGGAAGGGTCTCAGGATTGGAATGGGGAGGACTTGGATGTCACATCTCATGTTATAGGGAGGGTCTCAAGTTTGATATTAGAAGCATTGAGATAACAAATCTCATGATATCGGAAGGGTCTCAGGATTGGAATGGGAAGGAATTGGATATCACATCTCATGATAAAGGAAGGGTCTAAGGTTTGGAAGGGGAAGGATTTGGATATCACATCTCATGTTATAGGACGGGTCTCAGGTTTGGTATTAGAAGCATTGAGATATCAAGTCTCATGGTATAGGAAGGGTCTCAGAATTGGAATGGGAAGGAGTTGGATATCACATCTCAAGCTATAGGTAGGGTCTCAGGATTGGAATGGGAAGGAGTTTGATATCACATCTCATGCCATAGTATGGGTCTCAGGTTTCGTAGAAGCATTGGGATATCACATCTCATGCTATCGGAAGGGTATCAGTATTGGATTTGGAAGGAGTTGGATATCCCATCTCATGCTATAGGAAGGGTCTCAGGTTGGAATGGGAAGGAATTGGATCTCACATTTCATGTTATAGGAAGGCTCTCAGGTTTGGAAGGGGAAGGAGTTGGATATCACATTTCATGTTAGAGGAAGGATCTCAGGTTTGGTATTAGAGGCCTTGAGATATCACATCTCATGCTATAGGAAGGGTCTCAGGATTGGAATGGGAAGGAGTTGGATATCACATCTCAAGCTATAGGAAGGGTCTCAGGTTTGGTATAAGCATTGAGATATCACATCTCATGCTATAGGAAGGGTCTCAGGATTGGAATGGGAAGGAGTTGGATATCACATCTCATGTTATAGGAAAGATCTCAGGTTTGGTATTAGAAGCATTGAGACATCACATCTCTCATGTTATAGGAAGGGTCTCAGGATTGGAATGGGAAGAAGTTGGATATCACATCTCATGCTATAGGAAGAGTCTCAGGTTTGGAAGGGGAAGGAGTTGGATATCCAATCTCATGTTATAGGACTGGTCTCGGGTTTGGTATTAGAAGCATTGAGATATCACATCGCATGCTGTAGGAAGGTTCTCAGGTTTGGAATGGGGAGGAATTGGATATCACATCTCATGTCATAGGAAGGATCTCAGGTTTGGTATTAGAAGCATTGAGATATCACATCTCATGCTATAGGAATGGTCTCAGGATTGGAATGGGAAGGAGTTGGATATTACACTCTTGCTATAGGAAGGGTCTCATGTTTGGAATGGGAAGGAGTTGGATATCACATATGCTATATGAAGGGTCTCAGGTTTGGACCGGGAAGGAGTTGGATATCACATCTCATGTTATAGGAAGGGTCTCAGGTTTGGTATAAGCATTGAGATATCACATCTCTGCTATCGGAAGTGTCTCAGGATTGGAATGGGAAGGAGTTGGATATCCCATCTCATGTTATAGGACGGGTCTCAGGTTTGTTATTAGAATCATTGAGATATCATATTGCATGCTGTAGGAAGGGTCTAAGGATTGGAATGGGAAGAACTTGGATATCACATCTCATGCTATAGGTAGGCTCTCAGGTTTGTAAAGGGAAGGAGTTGGATATCACATTTCATGTTAGAGGAAGGATCTCAGGTTTGGTATTAGAGGCATTGAGATATCACATCTCATGCTATAGGAAGAGTCTCAGGATTGGAATGGGAAGGAGTTGGATATCACATCTCATGCTATAGGAAGGGTCTTGGGATTGGAATGGGAAGGAGTTGGATATCACATCTCATGTTATAGGAAGGATCTCAGGTTTGGTATTAGAAGCATTGAGACATCACATCTCATGCTATAGGAAGGGTCTCAGGATTGGAATGGGAAGGAGTTGGATATCACATCTCATGCTATAGGAAGGGTCTCAGGTTTGGTATAAGCATTGAGATATCACATCTCATGCTATAGGAAGGGTCTCAGGATTGGAATGGGAAGGAGTTGTATATGACATCTCATGCCATAGGAAGGGTCTTAGGTTTGGTATAAGCATTGAGATATCACATCTCTGCTATCGGAAGGGTCTCACGATTGGAATGGGAAGGAGTTGGATATCCCATCTCATGTTATAGGAAGAGTCTCAGGTTTGGTATTAGAAGCATTGAGACATCACATCGCATGCTGTAGGAAGGGTCTCAGGATTGGAATGGGAAGGACTTGGGTATCACATCTCATGCTATAGGGAGGGTCTCAAGTTTGATATTAGAAGCATTGAGATATCACATCTCATGCTATAGGAAGGGTCTCAGGATTGGAATGGGAAGGAGTTGGATATCACATCTCATGCTATAGGAAGGGTCTCAGGTTTGGTATAAGCAGTGAGATATCACATCTCATGCTATAGGAAGTGTCTCAGGATTGGAATGGGAAGGAGTTGGATATCACATCTCATGCTATAGGAAGGGTCTCAGGTTTGGTATAAGCAGTGAGATATCACATCTCTGCTATCGGAAGGGTCTCAGGATTGGAATGGGAAGGAGTTGGATATTCCCATCTCATGTTATAGGAAGGGTCTCAGGTTTGGTATTAGAAGCATTGAGATATCACATCTCATGCTATAGGAAGGGTCTCAGGATTGGAATGGGAAGGACTTGGATATCACATCTCATGCTATAGGGAGGGTCTCAAGTTTGATATTAGAAGCATTGAGATATCACATCTCATGATATCGGAAGAGTCTCAGGATTGGAATGGGAAGGAGTTGGATATCACATCTCATGATAAAGGAAGGGTCTAAGGTTTGGAAGGGGAAGGATTTGGATATCACATCTCATGTTATAGGACGGCTCTCAGGTTTGGTATTAGAAGCATTGAGATATCAAGTCTCATTGTATAGGAAGGGTCTCAGAATTGGAATGGGAAGGAGTTGGATATCACATCTCAAGCTATAGGAAGGGTCACAGCATTGGAATGGGAAGGAGTTTGATATCACATCTCATGCCATGGTATGGGTCTCAGGTTTGGTAGAAGCATTGGGATATCACATCTCATGCTATCGGAAGGGTATCAGGATTGGATTTGGAAGGAGTTGGATATCCCATCTCATGCTATAGGAAGGGTCTCAGGTTGGAATGGGAAGGAGTTGGATATCACATCTCATGTTATAGGAAGGGTCTCAGGATTGGAATGGGAAGGACTTGGATATCACATCTCATGCTATAGGAAGGCTCTCAGGTTTGCAACGGGAAAGAGTTGGATATCACATTTCATGTTAGAGGTAGGATCTCAGGTTTGGTATTAGAGGCATTGAGATATCACATCTCATGCTATCAGAAGAGTCTCAGAATTGGAATGGGAAGGAGTTGGATATCACATCTCATGCCATAGTATGGGTCTCAGGTTTGGTAGAAGCATTGGGATATCACATCTCATGCTATCGGAAGGATTTCAGGATTGGATTTGGAAGGAGTTGGATATCCCATCTCATGCTATAGGAAGGGTCTCAGGTTAGAATTGGAAGCAGTTTGATATCACATCTCATGCCATAGTATGGGTCTCAGGTTTGGTAGAAGCATTGGGATATCACATCTCATGCTATCTGAAGGGTATCAGGATTGGATTTGGAAGGAGTTGGATATCCCATCTCATGCTATAGGAAGGGTCTCAGGTTGGAATGGGAAGGAGTTGGATATCACATCTCATGTTATAGGAAGGGTCTCAGGATTGGAATGGAAAGGACTTGGATATCATATCTCATGCTATAGGAAGGCTCTCAGGTTTGGAAGGGGAAGGAGTTGGATATCACATTTCATGTTAGAGGAAGGATCTCAGGTTTGGTATTAGAGGCATTGAGATATCACATCTCATGCTATAGGAAGGGTCTCAGTATTGGAATGGGATGGAGTTGGATATCACATCTCAAGCTATAGGAAGGGTCTCAGGTTTGGTATAAGCATTGAGATATCACATCTCATGCTATAGGAATGGTCTCAGGATTGGAATGGGAAGGAGTTGGATATCACATCTCATGTTATAGGAAAGATCTCAGGTTTGGCATTAGAAGCATTGAGATATCACATCTCATGCTATAAGCAGGGTCTCAGGATTGGAATGGGAAGGAGTTGTATATGGCATCTCATGCCATAGGAAGGGTCTCAGGTTTGGTATAAGCATTGAGATATCACATCTCATGCTATAGGAAGGGTCTCAGGATTGGAATGGGAAGGACTTGGATATCACATCTCATGCTATAGGCAGGATCTCAGGTTTGGAAAGGGAAGGAGTTGGATATCATATTTCATGTTAGAGGTAGGATCTCAGGTTTGGTATTAGAGGCATTGAGATATCACATCTCATGCTATCAGAAGGGTCTCAGGATTGGAATGGGAAGGAGTTGGATATCACATCTCATGCTAAAGGGAGGGTCTCAGGTTTGGAAGGGGAAGGATTTGGATATCACATCTCATGTTATAGGAAGGATCTCAGGTTTGGTATTAGAAGCATTGAGATATCACATCTCATGCTATCGGAAGTATCTCAGGTTTGGTATTAGAGGCATTGAGATATCACATCTCATGCTATCATAAGGGTCTCAGGATTGGAATGGGAAGGAGTTGGATATCACATTTCATGCTAAAGGGAGGGTCTCAGGTTTGGAAGGGGAAGGATTTGGATATCACATCATATGTTATAAGAAGGATCTCAGGTTTGGTATTAGAAGCATTGAGATATCACATCTCATGCTATCGGAAGGGTCTCAGGATTGGAATGGGAAGGAGTTGGATATCACATCTTATGCTATAGGAAGGGTCTCAGGTTAGGAACGGGAAGGATTTGGATATCACATCTCATGTTATAGGAAGAGTCTCAGGTTTGGTATAAGCATTGAGATATCACATCTCTGCAATCGGAAGTGTCTCAGGATTGGGATGGGAAGGAGTTGGATATCACATCTCATGCTATAGGAAGGGTCTCAGGTTTGGAACGGGAAGGAGTTGGATATCCCATCTCATGTTATAGGACGGGTCTCAGGTTTGGTATTAGAAGCATTGAGATATCACATCGCATGCTGTAGGAAGGGTCTCAGGATTGGAATGGGAAGGAGTTGGATATTACATTCTTGCTATAGGAAGGGTCTCATGTTTGGAATGGGAAGGAGTTGGATATCACATATGCTATAGGAAGGGTCTCAGGTTTGGAACGGGAAGGAGTTGGATATCACATCTCATGCTATAGGAAGGGTCTCAGGTTTGGAATAAGCATTGAGATATCACATCTCTGCTATCGGAAGTGTCTCAGGATTGGAATGGGAAGGAGTTGGATATCATATCTCATGTTATAGGACGGGTCTCAGGTTTGCTATTAGAATCATTGAGATATCATATTGTATGCTGTAGGAAGGGTCTAAGGATTGGAATGGGAAGGTCTTGGATATCACATCTCATGCTATAGGTAGGCTCTCAGGTTTGGAAAGGGAAGGAGTTGGATATCACATTTCATGTTAGAGGAAGGATTTCAGGTTTGGTATTAGAGGCATTGAGATATCACATCTCATGCTATAGGAAGGGTCTCAGGATTGGAATGGGAAGGAGTTGGATATCACATCTCATGCTATAGGAAGGGTCTCATGTTTGGAATGGGAAGGAGTTGGATATCACATATGCTATAGGAAGGGTCTCAGGTTTGGAACGGGAAGGAGTTGGATATCACATCTCATGCTATAGGAAGGGTCTCAGGTTTGGAATAAGCATTGAGATATCACATCTCTGCTATCGGAAGTGTCTCAGGATTGGAATGGGAAGGAGTTGGATATCACATCTCATGTTATAGGACGGGTCTCAGGTTTGTTATTAGAATCATTGAGATATCATATTGTATGCTGTAGGAAGGGTCTAAGGATTGGAATGGGAAGGTCTTGGATATCACATCTCATGCTATAGGTAGGCTCTCAGGTTTGGAAAGGGAAGGAGTTGGATATCACATTTCATGTTAGAGGAAGGATCTCAGATTTGGTATTAGAGGCATTGAGATATCACATCTCATGCTATAGGAAGGGTCTCAGGATTGGAATGGGAAGGAGTTGGATATCACATCTCATGCTATAGGAAGGGTCTCAGGTTTGGTATGAACATTGAGATATCACATCTCATGCTATAGGAAGGGTCTCAGGATTGGAATGGGAAGGAGTTGGATATCACATCTGATGTTATAGGAAGGATCTCAGGTTTGGTATTAGAAGCATTGAGACATCACATCTCATGCTATAGGAAGGGTCTCAGGATTGAAATGGGAAGGAGTTGGATATCACATCTCATGCTATAGGAAGGGTCTCAGGTTTGGTATAAGCATTGAGATATCACATCTCATGCTATAGGAAGGGTCTCAGGATTGGAATGGGAAGGAGTTGTATATGACATCTCATGCTATAGGAAGGGTCTCAGGTTTGGTATAAGCATTGAGATATCACATCTCTGCTATCGGAAGGGTCTCAGGATTGGAATGGGAAAGAGTTGGATATCCCATCTCATGTTATAGGAAGAGTCTCAGGTTTGGTATTAGAAGCATTGAGATATCACATCTCATGCTATAGGAAGTGTCTCAGGATTGGAATGGGAAGGAGTTTGATATCACATCTCATGCCATGTATGGGTCTCAGGTTTTGTAGAAGCATTGGGATATCACATCTCATGCTATCGGAAGGGTATCAGGATTGGATTTGGAAGGAGTTGGATATCCCATCTCATGCTATAGGAAGGGTCTCAGGTTGGAATGGGAAGGAATTGGATATCACATCTCATGTTATAGGAAGGGTATCAGGATTGGAATGGGAAGGACTTGGATATCACATCTCATGCTATAGGAAGGCTATCAGGTTTGGAAGGGGAAGGAGTTGCATATCAAATTTCATTTTAGAGGTAGGATCTCAGGTTTGGTATTAGAGGCATTGAGATATCACATCTCATGCTATAGGAAGGGTCTCACGATTGGAATGGGAAGGATTTGGATATCACATCTCATGCTATAGGAAGGGTCTCAGGTTTGGTATAAGCATTGAGATATCACATCTCATGCTATAGAAACGGTCTCAAGATTGTAATGGGAAGGAGTTGGATATCACATCTCATGTTATAGGAAGGATCTCAGATTTGGTATTAGAAGCATTGAGACATCCCATCTCATGCTATAGGAAGGGTCTCAGGATTGGAATGGGAAGGAGTTGGATATCACATCTCATGTTATAGGAAGGGTCTCAGGATTGTAATGGGAAGCACTTCGATATCACATCTCATGTTATAGGAAGGCTCCCAGGTTTAGAAGGGGAAGGAGTTGGATATCACATTTCATGTTAGAGGTAGGATCTCAGGTTTGGTATTAGAGGCATTGAGATATAACATCTCATGCTATCAGAAGGGTCTCAGGATTGGAATGGGAAGGAGTTGGATATCACATCTCATGCTAAAGGGAGGGTCTCAGGTTTGGAAGGGGAAGGATTTGGATATCACATCTCATGCTATAGGAAGGGTCTCAGGATTGGAATGGGAAGGATTTGGATATCACTTCTCATGCTATAGGAAGGGTCTCAGGTTTGGTATAAGCATTGAGATATCACATCTCATGCTATAGGAAGGGTCTCAGGATTGGAATGGGAAGGAGTTGGATATCACATCTCATGCTATAGGTAGGCTCTCAGTTTTGGAAAGGGAAGGTTTTGGATATCACATCTCATGCTATAGGAAGGGTCTCACGATTGGAATGGGAAGGATTTGGATATCACATCTCATGCTATAGGAAGGGTCTCAGGATTGGAATGGGAAGGAGTTGGACATCACATCTCATGCTATAGGAAGGGTCTCAGGAATGGAATGGGAAGGAGTTTTATATGACATCTCATGCCATAGGAAGGATCTCAGGTTTGGTATTAGAAGCATTGAGACATCACATCTCATGTTATAGGAAGGGTCTCAGGATTGGAATGGGAAGGAGTTGGATATCACATCTCATGCTATAGGAAGGGTCTCAGGTTTGGTCTAAGCATTGAGATATCACATCCCATGCTATAGGAAGGGTCTCAGGATTGGAATGGGAAGGAGTTGTATATGACATCTCATGCCATAGGAAGGGTCTCAGGTTTGGTATCAGCATTGAGATATCACATCTCTGCTATCGGAAGGGTCTCAGGATTGGAATGGGAAGGAGTTGGATATCCCATCTTATGTTATAGGAAGGGTCTCAGGTTTGGTATTAGAAGCATTGAGATATCACATCTCATGCTATAGGAAGGGTCTCAGGATTGGAATGGGAAGGACTTGAATATCCCATCTCATGCTATAGGGAGGCTCTCACGTTTGGAAAGGGAAGGAGTTGGATATCACATTTCATGTTAGAGGTAGGATCTCAGGTTTGGTATTAGAGGCATTGAATATCACATCTCATGCTATCAGAAGGGTCTCAGGATTGGAATGGGAAGGAGTTGGATATCACATCTCATGCTAAAGGGAGGGTCTCAGGTTTGGAAGGGGAAGGATTTTGATATCACATCTCATGTTATAGGAAGGATCTCAGGTTTGGTATTAGAGGGATTGAGATATCACATCTCATGCTATCGGAAGGGTATCAGGATTGGATTTGGAAGTAGTTGGATATCCCATCTCATGCTATAGGAAGGGTCTCAGGTTGGAATGGGAAGGAGTTGGATATCACATATCATGTTATAGGAAGGGTCTCAGGATTGGAATGGGAAATACTTCGATATCACATCTCATGCTATAGGAAGGCTCTCAGGTTTGCAAGGGGAAGGAGTTGGATATCACATTTCATGTTAGAGGTAGGATCTCAGGTTTGGTATTAGAGGCATTGAGATATCACATCTCATGCTATCAGAAATGTCTCAGGATTGGAATGGGAAGGAGTTGGATATCACATCTCATGCTAAAGGGAGGGTCTCTGGTTTGGAAGGGGAAGGATTTGGATATCCCATCTTATGTTATAGGAACGGTCTCAGGTTTGGTATTAGAAGCATTGAGATATCACATCTCATGCTATAGGAAGGGTCTCAGGATTGGAATGGGAAGGACTTGAATATCCCATCTCATGCTATAGGGAGGCTCTCACGTTTGGAAAGGGAAGGAGTTGGATATCACATTTCATGTTAGAGGTAGGATCTCAGGTTTGGTATTAGAGGCATTGAATATCACATCTCATGCTATCAGAAGGGTCTCAGGATTGGAATGGGAAGGAGTTGGATATCACATCTCATGCTAAAGGGAGGGTCTCAGGTTTGGAAGGGGAAGGATTTTGATATCACATCTCATGTTATAGGAAGGATCTCAGGTTTGGTATTAGAGGGATTGAGATATCACATCTCATGCTATCGGAAGGGTATCAGGATTGGATTTGGAAGTAGTTGGATATCCCATCTCATGCTATAGGAAGGGTCTCAGGTTGGAATGGCAAGGAGTTGGATATCGCATCTCATGTTATAGGAAGGGTCTCAGGATTGGAATGGGAAATACTTCGATATCACATCTCATGCTATAGGAAGGCTCTCAGGTTTGCAAGGGGAAGGAGTTGGATATCACATTTCATGTTAGAGGTAGGATCTCAGGTTTGGTATTAGAGGCATTGAGATATCACATCTCATGCTATCAGAAATGTCTCAGGATTGGAATGGGAAGGAGTTGGATATCACATCTCATGCTAAAGGGAGGGTCTCTGGTTTGGAAGGGGAAGGATTTGGATATCACATCTCATGTTATAGGAAGGATCTCAGGTTTGGTATTAGAAGCATTGAGATATCACATCTCATGCTATAGGAAGGGTCTCAGGTTTGGAATGGGAAGGAATTGGATATCACATCTCATGTCATAGGAAGGATCTCAGGTGTGGTATTAGAAGCATTGAGATATCACATCTCATGCTATCAGAAATGTCTCAGGATTGGAATGGGAAGGAGTTGGATATCACATCTCATGCTAAAGGGAGGGTCTCTGGTTTGGAAGGGGAAGGATTTGGATATCACATCTCATGTTATAGGAAGGATCTCAGGTTTGGTATTAGAAGCATTGAGATATCACATCTCATGCTATAGGAAGGGTCTCAGGTTTGGAATGGGAAGGAATTGGATATCACATCTCATGTCATAGGAAGGATCTCAGGTTTGGTATTAGAAGCATTGAGATATCACATCTCATGTTATAGGAAGGGTCTCAGGTTTGGTCTAAGCATTGAGATATCACATCTCTGCTATCGGAAGTTTCTCAGGATTGAAATGGGAAGGAGTTGGATATCCCATCTCATGTTATAGGACGGGTCTCAGGTTTGGTAATAGAATCATTGAGATATCACATCTCATGCTGTAGGAAGTGTCTAAGGATTGGAATGGGAAGGACTTGGATATCACATCTCATGCTATAGGTAGACTCTCTGGTTTGGAAAGGGAAGGAGTGGGATATCACATTTCATGTTCAAGGAAGGATCTCAGGTTTGGTATTAGAGGCATTGAGATATCACATCTCATGCTATAGGAAGGGTCTCAGGATTGGAATGGGAAGGATTTGGATATCACATCTCATGCTATAGGAAGGGTCTCAGGTTTGGTATAAGCATTGAGATATCACATCTCATGCTATAGGAAGGGTCTCAGGATTGGAATGGGAAGGAGTTGGATATCACATCTCATGCTATAGGTAGGCTCTCAGGTTTGGAAAGGGAAGGATTTGGATATCACATTTCATGTTAGAGGAAGGATCTCAGGTTTGGTATTAGAGGCATTGAGATATCACATCTCATGCTATAGGAAGGGTCTCACGATTGGAATGGGAAGGATTTGGATATCACATCTCATGCTATAGGAAGGGTCTCAGGTTTGCTATAAGCATTGAAATATCACATCCCATGCTATAGGAAGGGTCTCAGGATTGGAATGGAAGGAGTTGGATATCACATCTCATGTCATAGGAAGGATCTCAGGTTTGGTATTAGAAGCATTGAGACATCACATCTCATGCTATAGGAAGGGTCTCAGGATTGGAATGGGAAGGAGTTGGATATCACATCTCATGTTATAGGAAGGGTCTCAGGATTGGAATGGGAAGGACTTCGATATCACATCTCATGTTATAGGAAGGCTCCCAGGTTTGGAAGGGGAAGGAGTTGGATATCACATTTCATGTTAGAGGTAGAATCTCAGGTTTGGTATTAGAGGCATTGAGATATAACATCTCATGCTATCAGAAGGGTCTCAGGATTGGAATGGGAAGGAGTTGGATATCACATCTCATGCTAAAGGGAGGGTCTCAGGTTTGGAAGGGGAAGGATTTGAATATCACATCTCGTGTTATAGGAAGGATCTCAGGTTTGGTATTAGAAGAATTGAAATATCACATCTCATGCTATCGGAAGGATCTCAGGTTTGGTATTAGAAGCATTGAGACATCACATCTCATGCTATAGGAAGGGTCTCAGGATTGGAATGGGAAGGAGTTGGATATCACATCTCATGTTATAGGAAGGGTCTCAGGATTGGAATGGGAAGGACTTCGATATCACATCTCATGTTATAGGAAGGCTCCCAGGTTTGGAAGGGGAAGGAGTTGGATATCACATTTCATGTTAGAGGTAGAATCTCAGGTTTGGTATTAGAGGCATTGAGATATAACATCTCATGCTATCAGAACGGTCTCAGGATTGGAATGGGAAGGAGTTGGATATCACATCTCATGCTAAAGGGAGGGTCTCAGGATTGGAATGGGAAGGACTTGGATATCACATCTCATGTTATAGGAAGGGTCTCAGGTTTGGTATTAGAAGCATTGAGATATCACATCTCATGCTATAGGAATGGTCTCAGGATTGGAATGGGAAGGAGTTGGATATTAGATTCTTGCTATAGAAAGGGTCTCAGGTTTGGAACGGGAAGGAGTTGGATATCACATCTCATGTTATAGGAAGGGTCTCAGGTTTGGTCTAAGCATTGAGATATCACATCTCTGCTATCGGAAGTTTCTCAGGATTGAAATGGGAAGGAGTTGGATATCCCATCTCATGTTATAGGACGGGTCTCAGGTTTGGTAATAGAATCATTGAGATATCACATCTCATGCTGTAGGAAGTGTCTAAGGATTGGAATGGGAAGGACTTGGATATCACATCTCATGCTATAGGTAGACTCTCAGGTTTGGAAAGGGAAGGAGTGGGATATCACATTTCATGTTCAAGGAAGGATCTCAGGTTTGGTATTAGAGGCATTGAGATATCACATCCCATGCTATAGGAAGGGTCTCAGGATTGGAATGGGAAGGATTTGGATATCACATCTCATGCTATAGGAAGGGTCTCAGGTTTGGTATAAGCATTGAGATATCACATCTCATGCTATAGGAAGGGTCTCAGGATTGGAATGGGAAGGAGTTGGATATCACATCTCATGCTATAGGTAGGCTCTCAGGTTTGGAAAGGGAAGGATTTGGATATCACATTTCATGTTAGAGGAAGGATCTCAGGTTTGGTATTAGAGGCATTGAGATATCACATCTCATGCTATAGGAAGGGTCTCACGATTGGAATGGGAAGGATTTGGATATCACATCTCATGCTATAGGAAGGGTCTCAGGTTTGCTATAAGCATTGAAATATCACATCCCATGCTATAGGAAGGGTCTCAGGATTGGAATGGAAGGAGTTGGATATCACATCTCATGTTATAGGAAGGATCTCAGATTTGGTATTAGAAGCATTGAGACATCACATCTCATGCTATAGGAAGGGTCTCAGGATTGGAATGGGAAGGAGTTGGATATCACATCTCATGTTATAGGAAGGGTCTCAGGATTGGAATGGGAAGGACTTCGATATCACATCTCATGTTATAGGAAGGCTCCCAGGTTTGGAAGGGGAAGGAGTTGGATATCACATTTCATGTTAGAGGTAGAATCTCAGGTTTGGTATTAGAGGCATTGAGATATAACATCTCATGCTATCAGAAGGGTCTCAGGATTGGAATGGGAAGGAGTTGGATATCACATCTCATGCTAAAGGGAGGGTCTCAGGTTTGGAAGGGGAAGGATTTGAATATCACATCTCGTGTTATAGGAAGGATCTCAGGTTTGGTATTAGAAGAATTGAAATATCACATCTCATGCTATCGGAAGGATCTCAGGTTTGGTATTAGAAGCATTGAGATATCACATCTCATGCTATCAGAATGGTCTCAGGATTGGAATGGGAAGGAGTTGGATATCACATCTCATGCTAAAGGGAGGGTCTCAGGATTGGAATGGGAAGGACTTGGATATCACATCTCATGTTATAGGAAGGGTCTCAGGTTTGGTATTAGAAGCATTGAGATATCACATCTCATGCTATAGGAAGGGTCTCAGGAATGGAATGGGAAGGACTTGGATATCACATCTCATGATAAAGGAAGGGTCTAAGGTTTGGAAGGGGAAGGATTTGGATATCACATCTCATGTTATAGGACGGGTCTCAGGTTTGGTATTAGAAGCATTGTGATATCACATCTCATGCTATAGGAAGTGTCTCAGGATTGGAATGGGAAGGAGTTGGATATCACTTCTCATGCTATAGGAAGGGTTTAAGGTTTGGTAGAAGCATTGAGATATCACATCTCATGCTATAGGAAGAGTCTCAGGTTTGGGAAGGGAAGGATTTGGATTTCACATCTCATGTTATAGGATGGTTCTCATGTTTGGTTTTTGAAGCATTGAGATATCACATCTCATGCTATCGGAAGGGTCTCAGGTTTGGAATGGGAAGGAGTTGGATATCACATCTCATGTTATAGGAAGGATCTCATGTTTGGTATTAGAAGCATTGAGATATCACATCTCATGCTATAGGAAGGGTCTCCGGATTGGAATGTGAAGGATTTGGATATTACATCTCATGCTAAAGGAAGGATCTCAGGTTTGGAATGGGAAGGAGTTGGATATGACATCTCTTGTTATAGGGAGGGTCTCAGGATTTGAATGGCAAGGAGTTGGATATCACATCTCATGCCATAGGAAGGGTCTCAGGTTTGGTATAAGCATTGAGATATCACATCTCTGCTATCGGAAGGGTCTCAGGATTGGATTGGGAAGGAGTTGGATATCCCTTCTCATGCTATAGGAAGGGTCTCAGGTTGGAATGGGAAGGAGTTGGATATCACATCTCATGTTATAGGAAGGGTCTCAGGATTGGAATGGGAAGGATTTGGATATCGCATCTCTTGCTATAGGAAGGGTCTCAGGTTTTTTATTAGAAACATTGAGATATCACATCTCATGCTATAGGAAGGGTTTTAGGATTGGAATGGGAAGTATTTGGATATCACATCTCATGCTAAAGGAAGGTTCTCAGGTTTGGAAGGGGAAGGATTTGGATATCATATCTCATGTTATAGGACGGGACCCAGGTTTGGTATTAGAAGCATTGAGATATCACATCTCATGGTATAGGAAGGGTCTCAGGGTTGGAATGGGAAGGAGTTGGATATCACATCTCATCCAATAGTAAGGGTCTCAGGTTTGGAATGGGAAGGAATTGGATATCACATCTCATGTTATAGGAAGGGTCTCAGGTTTGGTAGAAGCGTTGAGATATCACATCTCTGCTATCGGAAGGGTCTCAGGATTGGATTGGGAAGGAGTTGGATATCCCTTCTCATGCTATAGGAAGGGTCTCAGGATTTGAATGGCAAGGAGTTGGATATCACATATCATGCCATAGGAAGGGTCTCAGGTTTGGCATAAGAAGGAGTTGGATATCCCATCTCATGCTATAGGAAGGGTCTCAGGTTGGAATGGGAAGGAGTTGGATATGACATCTCATGTTATAGGAAGGGTCTCAGGATTGGAATGGGAAGGACTTGGATATCACATCTCATGCTGTAGGAAGGCTCTCAGGTTTGGAAAGGGAAGGAGTTGGATATCACATTTCATGTTAGAGGTAGGATCTCAGGTTTGGTATTAGAGGCATTGAGATATCACATCTCATGCTATCAGAAGGGTATCAGGATTGGAATGGGAAGGAGTGGGATATCACATCTCATGCTAAAGGGAGGGTCTCAGGTTCGGAAGGGGAAGGATTTGGATATCACATCTCATGTTATAGGAAGGATCTCATGTTTGGTATTAGAAGCATTGAGATATCACATCTCATGCTATCGGAAGGATCTCAGGTTTGGTATTAGAAGCATTGAGATATCACATCTCATGCTATAGGAAGGGTCTCAGGATTGGAATGGGAAGGAGTTGGATATCACATCTCATGTTATAGGAAGGATCTCAGGTTTGGTATTAGAAGCATTGAGATATCACATCTCATGCTATAGGACTGGTCTCAGGATTGGAATGGGAAGGAGTTGGATATCACATCTCATGCTAAAGGAAGGGTCTCAGTTTTGGTAGAAGCATTGAGATTTCACATATCATGCTATAGGAAGGGTCTCAGGATTGGAATGGGAAGGAGTTGGATATCACATCTCATGCTATAGGAAGGGTCTCAGGTTTGGTATAAGCATTGAGATATCACATCTCTGCTATCGGAAGGGTCTCAGGATTGGAATGGGAAGGACTTAGATATCACATCTCATGCTATAGGGAGGGTCTCAGTATTGATATTAGAAGCATTGAGATATCACATCTCAAGCTATCGGAAGGGTCTCAGGATTGGAATGGGAAGGAGTTGGATATCACATCTCATGCTATAGGAAGGGTCTCAGGTTAGGAAGGGGAAGGAGTTGGATATCACATTTCATGTTAGAGGAAGGATCTCAGGTTTGGTATTAGAGGCCTTGAGATATCACATCTCATGCTATAGGAAGGGTCTCAGGATTGGAATGGGAAGGAGTTGGATATCACATCTCAAGCTATAGGAAGGGTCTCAGGTTTGGTATAAGCATTGAGATATCACATCTCATGCTATAGGAAGGGTCTCAGGATTGGAATGGGAAGGAGTTGGATATCACATCTCATGTTATAGGAAAGATCTCAGGTTTGGTATTAGAAGCATTGAGACATCACATCTCATGTTATAGGAAGGGTCTTAGGATTGGAATGGGAAGAAGTTGGATATCACATCTCATGCTATAGGAAGGGTCTCAGGTTTGGTATAAGCATTGAGATATCACATCTCATGCTATAGGAAGGGTCTCAGGATTGGAATGGGAAGGAGTTGTATATGACATCTCATGCCATAGGAAGGGTCTCAGGTTTGGTATACGCATTGAGATATCACATCACATGCTATAGGAAGGGTCTCAGGATTGGAATGGGAAGGACTTGAATATCACATCTCATGCTATAGGCAGGGTCTCAGGTTTGGAAAGGGAAGGAGATGGATATCACATTTCATGTTAGAGGTAGGATCTCAGGTTTGGTATTAGAGGCATTGAGATATCACATCTCATGCTATCAGAAGGGTCTCAGGATTGGAATGGGAAGGAGTTGTATATCACATCTCATGCTAAAGGGAGTGTCTCAGGTTTGGAAGGGGAAGGATTTGGAAATCACATCTCATGTTATAGGAAGGATCTCAGGTTTGGTATTAAAAGCATTGAGATATCACATCTCATGCTATAGGAAGGGTCTCAGGATTGGAATGGGAAGGAGTTGGATATCACATCTTATGCTATAGGAAGGGTCTCAGATTTGGTATAAGCAGTGAGATATCACATCTCATGCTATAGGAAGGGTCTCAGGATTGGAATGGGAAGGAGTTGGATATCACATCTCATGCTATAGGAAGGGTCTCAGGTTTGGAACGGGAAGGAGTTGTATATGACATCTCATGCCATAGGAAGGGTCTCAGGTTTGGTATCAGCATTGAGATATCACATCTCTGCTATCGGAAGGGTCTCAGGATTGGAATGGGAAGGAGTTGGATATCCCATCTTATGTTATAGGAACGATCTCAGGTTTGGTATTAGAAGCATTGAGATATCACATCTCATGCTATAGGAATGGTCTCAGGATTGGAATGGGAAGGAGTTGTATATGACATCTCATGCCATAGGAAGGGTCTCAGGTTTGGTATCAGCATTGAGATATCACATCTCTGCTATCGGAAGGGTCTCAGGATTGGAATGGGAAGGAGTTGGATATCCCATCTTATGTTATAGGAACGGTCTCAGGTTTGGTATTAGAAGCATTGAGATATCACATCTCATGCTATAGGAAGGGTCTCAGGATTGGAATGGGAAGGACTTGAATATCCCATCTCATGCTATAGGGAGGCTCTCACGTTTGGAAAGGGAAGGAGCTGGATATCACATTTCATGTTAGAGGTAGGATCTCAGGTTTGGTATTAGAGGCATTGAATATCACATCTCATGCTATCAGAAGGGTCTCAGGATTGGAATGGGAAGGAGTTGGATATCACATCTCATGCTAAAGGGAGGGTCTCAGGTTTGGAAGGGGAAGGATTTTGATATCACATCTCATGTTATAGGAAGGATCTCAGGTTTGGTATTAGAGGGATTGAGATATCACATCTCATGCTATCGGAAGGGTATCAGGATTGGATTTGGAAGTAGTTGGATATCCCATCTCATGCTATAGGAAGGGTCTCAGGTTGGAATGGGAAGGAGTTGGATATCACATCTCATGTTATAGGAAGGGTCTCAGGATTGGAATGGGAAATACTTCGATATCACATCTCATGCTATAGGAAGGCTCTCAGGTTTGCAAGGGGAAGGAGTTGGATATCACATTTCATGTTAGAGGTAGGATCTCAGGTTTGGTATTAGAGGCATTGAGATATCACATCTCATGCTATCAGAAATGTCTCAGGATTGGAATGGGAAGGAGTTGGATATCACATCTCATGCTAAAGGGAGGGTCTCTGGTTTGGAAGGGGAAGGATTTGGATATCACATCTCATGTTATAGGAAGGATCTCAGGTTTGGTATTAGAAGCATTGAGATATCACATCTCATGCTATAGGAAGGGTCTCAGGTTTGGAATGGGAAGGAATTGGATATCACATCTCATGTCATAGGAAGGATCTCAGGTTTGGTATTAGAAGCATTGAGATATCACATCTCATGCTATCAGAAATGTCTCAGGATTGGAATGGGAAGGAGTTGGATATCACATCTCATGCTAAAGGGAGGGTCTCTGGTTTGGAAGGGGAAGGATTTGGATATCACATCTCATGTTATAGGAAGGATCTCAGGTTTGGTATTAGAAGCATTGAGATATCACATCTCATGCTATAGGAAGGGTCTCAGGTTTGGAATGGGAAGGAATTGGATATCACATCTCATGTCATAGGAAGGATCTCAGGTTTGGTATTAGAAGCATTGAGATATCACATCTCATGTTATAGGAAGGGTCTCAGGTTTGGTCTAAGCATTGAGATATCACATCTCTGCTATCGGAAGTTTCTCAGGATTGAAATGGGAAGGAGTTGGATATCCCATCTCATGTTATAGGACGGGTCTCAGGTTTGGTAATAGAATCATTGAGATATCACATCTCATGCTGTAGGAAGTGTCTAAGGATTGGAATGGGAAGGACTTGGATATCACATCTCATGCTATAGGTAGACTCTCTGGTTTGGAAAGGGAAGGAGTGGGATATCACATTTCATGTTCAAGGAAGGATCTCAGGTTTGGTATTAGAGGCATTGAGATATCACATCTCATGCTATAGGAAGGGTCTCAGGATTGGAATGGGAAAGATTTGGATATCACATCTCATGCTATAGGAAGGGTCTCAGGTTTGGTATAAGCATTGAGATATCACATCTCATGCTATAGGAAGGGTCTCAGGATTGGAATGGGAAGGAGTTGGATATCACATCTCATGCTATAGGTAGGCTCTCAGGTTTGGAAAGGGAAGGATTTGGATATCACATTTCATGTTAGAGGAAGGATCTCAGGTTTGGTATTAGAGGCATTGAGATATCACATCTCATGCTATAGGAAGGGTCTCACGATTGGAATGGGAAGGATTTGGATATCACATCTCATGCTATAGGAAGGGTCTCAGGTTTGCTATAAGCATTGAAATATCACATCCCATGCTATAGGAAGGGTCTCAGGATTGGAATGGAAGGAGTTGGATATCACATCTCATGTTATAGGAAGGATCTCAGATTTGGTATTAGAAGCATTGAGACATCACATCTCATGCTATAGGAAGGGTCTCAGGATTGGAATGGGAAGGAGTTGGATATCACATCTCATGTTATAGGAAGGGTCTCAGGATTGGAATGGGAAGGACTTCGATATCACATCTCATGTTATAGGAAGGCTCCCAGGTTTGGAAGGGGAAGGAGTTGGATATCACATTTCATGTTAGAGGTAGAATCTCAGGTTTGGTATTAGAGGCATTGAGATATAACATCTCATGCTATCAGAAGGGTCTCAGGATTGGAATGGGAAGGAGTTGGATATCACATCTCATGCTAAAGGGAGGGTCTCAGGTTTGGAAGGGGAAGGATTTGAATATCACATCTTGTGTTATAGGAAGGATCTCAGGTTTGGTATTAGAAGAATTGAAATATCACATCTCATGCTATCGGAAGGATCTCAGGTTTGGTATTAGAAGCATTGAGATATCACATCTCATGCTATCAGAACGGTCTCAGGATTGGAATGGGAAGGAGTTGGATATCACATCTCATGCTAAAGGGAGGGTCTCAGGATTGGAATGGGAAGGACTTGGATATCACATCTCATGTTATAGGAAGGGTCTCAGGTTTGGTATTAGAAGCATTGAGATATCACATCTCATGCTATAGGAATGGTCTCAGGATTGGAATGGGAAGGAGTTGGATATTAGATTCTTGCTATAGAAAGGGTCTCAGGTTTGGAACGGAAAGGAGTTGGATATCACATCTCATGTTATAGGAAGGGTCTCAGGTTTGGTCTAAGCATTGAGATATCACATCTCTGCTATCGGAAGTTTCTCAGGATTGAAATGGGAAGGAGTTGGATATCCCATCTCATGTTATAGGACGGGTCTCAGGTTTGGTAATAGAATCATTGAGATATCACATCTCATGCTGTAGGAAGTGTCTAAGGATTGGAATGGGAAGGACTTGGATATCACATCTCATGCTATAGGTAGACTCTCAGGTTTGGAAAGGGAAGGAGTGGGATATCACATTTCATGTTCAAGGAAGGATCTCAGGTTTGGTATTAGAGGCATTGAGATATCACATCCCATGCTATAGGAAGGGTCTCAGGATTGGAATGGGAAGGATTTGGATATCACATCTCATGCTATAGGAAGGGTCTCAGGTTTGGTATAAGCATTGAGATATCACATCTCATGCTATAGGAAGGGTCTCAGGATTGGAATGGGAAGGAGTTGGATATCACATCTCATGCTATAGGTAGGCTCTCAGGTTTGGAAAGGGAAGGATTTGGATATCACATTTCATGTTAGAGGAAGGATCTCAGGTTTGGTATTAGAGGCATTGAGATATCACATCTCTGCTATCGGAAGTTTCTCAGGATTGAAATGGGAAGGAGTTGGATATCCCATCTCATGTTATAGGACGGGTCTCAGGTTTGGTAATAGAATCATTGAGATATCACATCTCATGCTGTAGGAAGTGTCTAAGGATTGGAATGGGAAGGACTTGGATATCACATCTCATGCTATAGGTAGACTCTCTGGTTTGGAAAGGGAAGGAGTGGGATATCACATTTCATGTTCAAGGAAGGATCTCAGGTTTGGTATTAGAGGCATTAAGATATCACATCTCATGCTATAGGAAGGGTCTCAGGATTGGAATGGGAAGGATTTGGATATCACATCTCATGCTATAGGAAGGGTCTCAGGTTTGGTATAAGCATTGAGATATCACATCTCATGCTATAGGAAGGGTCTCAGGATTGGAATGGGAAGGAGTTGGATATCACATCTCATGCTATAGGTAGGCTCTCAGGTTTGGAAAGGGAAGGATTTGGATATCACATTTCATGTTAGAGGAAGGATCTCAGGTTTGGTATTAGAGGCATTGAGATATCACATCTCATGCTATAGGAAGGGTCTCACGATTGGAATGGGAAGGATTTGGATATCACATCTCATGCTATAGGAAGGGTCTCAGGTTTGCTATAAGCATTGAAATATCACATCCCATGCTATAGGAAGGGTCTCAGGATTGGAATGGAAGGAGTTGGATATCACATCTCATGTTATAGGAAGGATCTCAGATTTGGTATTAGAAGCATTGAGACATCACATCTCATGCTATAGGAAGGGTCTCAGGATTGGAATGGGAAGGAGTTGGATATCACATCTCATGTTATAGGAAGGGTCTCAGGATTGGAATGGGAAGGACTTCGATATCACATCTCATGTTATAGGAAGGCTCCCAGGTTTGGAAGGGGAAGGAGTTGGATATCACATTTCATGTTAGAGGTAGAATCTCAGGTTTGGTATTAGAGGCATTGAGATATAACATCTCATGCTATCAGAAGGGTCTCAGGATTGGAATGGGAAGGAGTTGGATATCACATCTCATGCTAAAGGGAGGGTCTCAGGTTTGGAAGGGGAAGGATTTGAATATCACATCTTGTGTTATAGGAAGGATCTCAGGTTTGGTATTAGAAGAATTGAAATATCACATCTCATGCTATCGGAAGGATCTCAGGTTTGGTATTAGAAGCATTGAGATATCACATCTCATGCTATCAGAACGGTCTCAGGATTGGAATGGGAAGGAGTTGGATATCACATCTCATGCTAAAGGGAGGGTCTCAGGATTGGAATGGGAAGGACTTGGATATCACATCTCATGTTATAGGAAGGGTCTCAGGTTTGGTATTAGAAGCATTGAGATATCACATCTCATGCTATAGGAATGGTCTCAGGATTGGAATGGGAAGGAGTTGGATATTAGATTCTTGCTATAGAAAGGGTCTCAGGTTTGGAACGGGAAGGAGTTGGATATCACATCTCATGTTATAGGAAGGGTCTCAGGTTTGGTCTAAGCATTGAGATATCACATCTCTGCTATCGGAAGTTTCTCAGGATTGAAATGGGAAGGAGTTGGATATCCCATCTCATGTTATAGGACGGGTCTCAGGTTTGGTAATAGAATCATTGAGATATCACATCTCATGCTGTAGGAAGTGTCTAAGGATTGGAATGGGAAGGACTTGGATATCACATCTCATGCTATAGGTAGACTCTCAGGTTTGGAAAGGGAAGGAGTGGGATATCACATTTCATGTTCAAGGAAGGATCTTTGGTTTGGTATTAGAGGCATTAAGATATCACATCCCATGCTATAGGAAGGGTCTCAGGATTGGAATGGGAAGGATTTGGATATCACATCTCATGCTATAGGAAGGGTCTCAGGTTTGGTATAAGCATTGAGATATCACATCTCATGCTATAGGAAGGGTCTCAGGATTGGAATGGGAAGGAGTTGGATATCACATCTCATGCTATAGGTAGGCTCTCAGGTTTGGAAAGGGAAGGATTTGGATATCACATTTCATGTTAGAGGAAGGATCTCAGGTTTGGTATTAGAGGCATTGAGATATCACATCTCATGCTATAGGAAGGGTCTCACGATTGGAATGGGAAGGATTTGGATATCACATCTCATGCTATAGGAAGGGTCTCAGGTTTGCTATAAGCATTGAAATATCACATCCCATGCTATAGGAAGGGTCTCAGGATTGGAATGGAAGGAGTTGGATATCACATCTCATGTTAGAGGAAGGATCTCAGGTTTGGTATTAGAGGCATTGAGATATCACATCTCATGCTATAGGAAGGGTCTCACAATTGGAATGGGAAGGATTTGGATATCACATCTCATGCTATAGGAAGGGTCTCAGGTTTGCTATAAGCATTGAAATATCACATCCCATGCTATAGGAAGGGTCTCAGGATTGGAATGGAAGGAGTTGGATATCACATCTCATGTTATAGGAAGGATCTCAGATTTGGTATTAGAAGCATTGAGACATCACATCTCATGCTATAGGAAGGGTCTCAGGATTGGAATGGGAAGGAGTTGGATATCACATCTCATGTTATAGGAAGGGTCTCAGGATTGGAATGGGAAGGACTTCGATATCACATCTCATGTTATAGGAAGGCTCCCAGGTTTGGAAGGGGAAGGAGTTGGATATCACATTTCATGTTAGAGGTAGAATCTCAGGTTTGGTATTAGAGGCATTGAGATATAACATCTCATGCTATCAGAAGGGTCTCAGGATTGGAATGGGAAGGAGTTGGATATCACATCTCATGCTAAAGGGAGGGTCTCAGGTTTGGAAGGGGAAGGATTTGAATATCACATCTCGTGTTATAGGAAGGATCTCAGGTTTGGTATTAGAAGAATTGAAATATCACATCTCATGCTATCGGAAGGATCTCAGGTTTGGTATTAGAAGCATTGAGATATCACATCTCATGCTATCAGAACGGTCTCAGGATTGGAATGGGAAGGAGTTGGATATCACATCTCATGCTAAAGGGAGGGTCTCAGGATTGGAATGGGAAGGACTTGGATATCACATCTCATGTTATAGGAAGGGTCTCAGGTTTGGTATTAGAAGCATTGAGATATCACATCTCATGCTATAGGAAGGGTCTCAGGAATGGAATGGGAAGGACTTGGATATCACATCTCATGATAAAGGAAGGGTCTAAGGTTTGGAAGGGGAAGGATTTGGATATCACATCTCATGTTATAGGACGGGTCTCAGGTTTGGTATTAGAAGCATTGTGATATCACATCTCATGCTATAGGAAGTGTCTCAGGATTGGAATGGGAAGGAGTTGGATATCACTTCTCATGCTATAGGAAGGGTTTAAGGTTTGGTAGAAGCATTGAGATATCACATCTCATGCTATAGGAAGAGTCTCAGGTTTGGGAAGGGAAGGATTTGGATTTCACATCTCATGTTATAGGATGGTTCTCATGTTTGGTTTTTGAAGCATTGAGATATCACATCTCATGCTATCGGAAGGGTCTCAGGTTTGGAATGGGAAGGAGTTGGATATCACATCTCATGTTATAGGAAGGATCTCATGTTTGGTATTAGAAGCATTGAGATATCACATCTCATGCTATAGGAAGGGTCTCCGGATTGGAATGTGAAGGATTTGGATATTACATCTCATGCTAAAGGAAGGATCTCAGGTTTGGAATGGGAAGGAGTTGGATATGACATCTCTTGTTATAGGGAGGGTCTCAGGATTTGAATGGCAAGGAGTTGGATATCACATCTCATGCCATAGGAAGGGTCTCAGGTTTGGTATAAGCATTGAGATATCACATCTCTGCTATCGGAAGGGTCTCAGGATTGGATTGGGAAGGAGTTGGATATCCCTTCTCATGCTATAGGAAGGGTCTCAGGTTGGAATGGGAAGGAGTTGGATATCACATCTCATGTTATAGGAAGGGTCTCAGGATTGGAATGGGAAGGATTTGGATATCGCATCTCTTGCTATAGGAAGGGTCTCAGGTTTTTTATTAGAAACATTGAGATATCACATCTCATGCTATAGGAAGGGTTTTAGGATTGGAATGGGAAGTATTTGGATATCACATCTCATGCTAAAGGAAGGTTCTCAGGTTTGGAAGGGGAAGGATTTGGATATCATATCTCATGTTATAGGACGGGACCCAGGTTTGGTATTAGAAGCATTGAGATATCACATCTCATGGTATAGGAAGGGTCTCAGGGTTGGAATGGGAAGGAGTTGGATATCACATCTCATCCAATAGTAAGGGTCTCAGGTTTGGAATGGGAAGGAATTGGATATCACATCTCATGTTATAGGAAGGGTCTCAGGTTTGGTAGAAGCGTTGAGATATCACATCTCTGCTATCGGAAGGGTCTCAGGATTGGATTGGGAAGGAGTTGGATATCCCTTCTCATGCTATAGGAAGGGTCTCAGGATTTGAATGGCAAGGAGTTGGATATCACATATCATGCCATAGGAAGGGTCTCAGGTTTGGCATAAGAAGGAGTTGGATATCCCATCTCATGCTATAGGAAGGGTCTCAGGATTGGAATGGGAAGGACTTGGATATCACATCTCATGCTGTAGGAAGGCTCTCAGGTTTGGAAAGGGAAGGAGTTGGATATCACATTTCATGTTAGAGGTAGGATCTCAGGTTTGGTATTAGAGGCATTGAGATATCACATCTCATGCTATCAGAAGGGTATCAGGATTGGAATGGGAAGGAGTGGGATATCACATCTCATGCTAAAGGGAGGGTCTCAGGTTCGGAAGGGGAAGGATTTGGATATCACATCTCATGTTATAGGAAGGATCTCATGTTTGGTATTAGAAGCATTGAGATATCACATCTCATGCTATCGGAAGGATCTCAGGTTTGGTATTAGAAGCATTGAGATATAACATCTCATGCTATAGGAAGGGTCTCAGGATTGGAATGGGAAGGAGTTGGATATCACATCTCATGTTATAGGAAGGATCTCAGGTTTGGTATTAGAAGCATTGAGATATCACATCTCATGCTATAGGACTGGTCTCAGGATTGGAATGGGAAGGAGTTGGATATCACATCTCATGCTAAAGGAAGGGTCTCAGTTTTGGTAGAAGCATTGAGATTTCACATATCATGCTATAGGAAGGGTCTCAGGATTGGAATGGGAAGGAGTTGGATATCACATCTCATGCTATAGGAAGGGTCTCAGGTTTGGTATAAGCATTGAGATATCACATCTCTGCTATCGGTAGGGTCTCAGGATTGGAATGGGAAGGACTTAGATATCACATCTCATTCTATAGGGAGGGTCTCAGTATTGATATTAGAAGCATTGAGATATCACATCTCAAGCTATCGGAAGGGTCTCAGGATTGGAATGGGAAGGAGTTGGATATCACATCTCATGCTATAGGAAGGGTCTCAGGTTAGGAAGGGGAAGGAGTTGGATATCACATTTCATGTTAGAGGAAGGATCTCAGGTTTGGTATTAGAGGCCTTGAGATATCACATCTCATGCTATAGGAAGGGTCTCAGGATTGGAATGGGAAGGAGTTGGATATCACATCTCAAGCTATAGGAAGGGTCTCAGGTTTGGTATAAGCATTGAGATATCACATCTCATGCTATAGGAAGGGTCTCAGGATTGGAATGGGAAGGAGTTGGATATCACATCTCATGTTATAGGAAAGATCTCAGGTTTGGTATTAGAAGCATTGAGACATCACATCTCATGTTATAGGAAGGGTCTTAGGATTGGAATGGGAAGAAGTTGGATATCACATCTCATGCTATAGGAAGGGTCTCAGGTTTGGTATAAGCATTGAGATATCACATCTCATGCTATAGGAAGGGTCTCAGGATTGGAATGGGAAGGAGTTGTATATGACATCTCATGCCATAGGAAGGGTCTCAGGTTTGGTATACGCATTGAGATATCACATCACATGCTATAGGAAGGGTCTCAGGATTGGAATGGGAAGGACTTGAATATCACATCTCATGCTATAGGCAGGGTCTCAGGTTTGGAAAGGGAAGGAGATGGATATCACATTTCATGTTAGAGGTAGGATCTCAGGTTTGGTATTAGAGGCATTGAGATATCACATCTCATGCTATCAGAAGGGTCTCAGGATTGGAATGGGAAGGAGTTGTATATCACATCTCATGCTAAAGGGAGTGTCTCAGGTTTGGAAGGGGAAGGATTTGGAAATCACATCTCATGTTATAGGAAGGATCTCAGGTTTGGTATTAAAAGCATTGAGATATCACATCTCATGCTATCGGAAGTATCTCAGGTTTGGTATTAGAGGCATTGAGATATCACATCTCATGCTATCATAAGGGTCTCAGGATTGGAATGGGAAGGAGTTGGATATCACATCTCATGTTATAGGAAGGATCTCAGGTTTGGTATTAGAAGCATTGAGATATCACATCTCATGCTATAGGAAGGGTCTCAGGATTGGAATGGGAAGGAGTTGGATATCACATCTTATGCTATAGGAAGGGTCTCAGATTTGGTATAAGCAGTGAGATATCACATCTCATGCTATAGGAAGGGTCTCAGGATTGGAATGGGAAGGAGTTGGATATCACATCTCATGCTATAGGAAGGGTCTCAGGTTTGGAACGGGAAGGAGTTAGATATCACATCTCATGTTATAGGAAGAGTCTCAGGTTTGGTATAAGCATTGAGATATCACATCTCTGCTATCGGAGGTGTCTCAGGATTGGGATGGGAAGGAATTGGATATCACATCTCATGCTATAGGAAGGGTATCAGGTTTGGAACGGGAAGGAGTTGGATATCCCATCTCATGTTATAGGGCAGGTCTCAGGTTTGATATTAGAAGCATTGAGATATCACATCTCTGCTATTGGAAGGGTCTCAGGATTGGAATGGGAAGGACTTGGATATCAGAATTCATGTTATAGGAAGGGTCTCAGGTTTGGTATTAGAAGCATTGAGATATCACATCTCATGCTATAGGAAGGGTCTCATGATTGAAATGGGAAGGACTTGGATATCACATCTCATGTTATAGGAAGGGTCTCAGGTTTGGTATTAGAAGCATTGAGATATCACATCTCATGCTATAGGAAGGGTCTCAGGAATGGAATGGGAAGGACTTGGATATCACATCTCATGATAAAGGAAGGGTCTAAGGTTTGGAAGGGGAAGGATTTGGATATCACATCTCATGTTATTGGACCGGTCTCAGGTTTGGTATTAGAAGCATTGAGATATCAAGTCTCATGGTATAGGACGGGAGTTTGATATCACATCTCATGCCATGGTATGGGTCTCAGGTTTTGTAGAAGCATTGGGATATCACATCTCATGCTATCGGAAGGGTATCAGGATTGGATTTGGAAGGAGTTGGATATCCCATCTCATGCTATAGGAAGGGTCTCAGGTTGGAATGGGAAGGAGTTGGATATGACATCTCATGTTATAGGAAGGGTCTCAGGATTGGAATGGGAAGGACTTGGATATCACATCTCATGCTGTAGGAAGGCTCTCAGGTTTGGAAAGGGAAGGAGTTGGATATCACATTTCATGTTAGAGTTAGGATCTCAGGTTTGGTATTAGAGGCATTGAGATATCACATCTCATGCTATCAGAAGGGTATCAGGATTGGAATGGGAAGGAGTTGGATATCACATCTCATGCTAAAGGGAGGGTCTCAGGTTCAGAAGGGGAAGGATTTGGATATCACATCTCATGTTATAGGAAGGATCTCAGGTTTGGTATTAGAAGCATTGAGATATCACATCTCATGCTATCGGATGGATCTCAGGTTTGGTATTAGAAGCATTGAGATATCACATCTCATGCTATAGGAAGGGTCTCAGGATTGGAATGGGAAGGAGTTGGATATCACATCTCATGTTATAGGAAGGATCTCAGGTTTGGTATTAGAAGCATTGAGATATCACATCTCATGCTATAGGACTGGTCTCAGGATTGGAATGGGAAGGAGTTGGATATCACATCTCCTGCTATAGGAAGGGTCTCAGGTTTGGTATAAGCATTGAGATATCACATCTCAAGCTATCGGAAGGGTCTCAGGATTGGAATGGGAAGGAGTTGGATATCACATCTCATGTTATAGGAAGAGTCTCATGCTAAGACCTGATAGACCCTTCCTATAACATGAGATGGGAATATCCAACTCCTTCCCATTCCAATCCTGAGACCCTTCCGATAGCAGAGATGTGATATCTCAATGCTTATACCAAACCTGAGACCCTTCCTATAGCATGAGATGTGATATCCAACTCCTTCCCATTCCAATACTGAGACCCTTCCTATAGCATGAGATGTGATATCTCAATGCTTCTAATATCAAACTTGAGACCCTCCCTATAGCATGAGATGTGATATCCAAGTCCTTCCCATTCCAATCCTGAGACACTTCCTATAGCATGAGATGTGATATCTCAATGCTTCTAATACCAAACCTGAGACTCTTCCTATAACATGAGATGGGATATCCAACTCCTTCCCATTCCAATCCTGAGACCCTTCCGAAAGCAGAGATGTGATATCTCAATGCTTATACCAAACCTGAGACCCTTCCTATGGCATGAGATGTCATATACAGATCCTTCCCATTCCAATCCTGAGACCCTTCCTATAGCATGAGATGTGATATTTCAATGCTTATACCAAACCTAAAACCCTTCCTATAGCATGAGATGTGATATCCAACTCCTTCCCATTCCAATCCTGAGACCCTTCCTATAGCATGAGATGTGATATCCAATGGCTCTAATACCAAACCTGAGATCCTTCCTCTAACATGAAATGTGATATCCAACTCCTTCCCTTTCCAAACCTGAGAGCCTACCTATAGCATGAGATGTGATATCAAAGTCCTTCCCATTCCAATCCTTAGACCCTTCCTACAGCATGCAATATGATATCTCAATGATTCTAATAACAAACCTGAGACCCGTCCTATAACATGAGATGTGATATCCAACTCCTTCCCGTTCCAATCCTGAGACACTTCCGATAGCAGAGATGTGATATCTCAATGCTTATACCAAACCTGAGACCCTTCCTATAACATGAGATGTGATATCCAATTCCTTCCCATTCCAAACCTGAGACCCTTCCTATAGCATGAGATGTGATATCCAACTCCTTCCCGTTCCAAACCTGAGATCCTTCCTATAGCATGAGATGTGATATCCAACTCCTTCCCATTCCAATCCTGAGACCCTTATGATAGCATGAGATGTAATATCTCAATGCCTCTAATACCAAATCTGAGATTCTTCCGATAGCATGAGATGTGATATCTCAATGCTTCTTATACCAAACCTGAGATCCTTCCTATAACATGAGATGTGATATCCAAATCCTTCCCCTTCCAAACCTGAGACCCTCCCTTTAGCATGAGATGTGATATCCAAGTCCTTCCCATTCCAATCCTGAGACCCTTCCTATAGCATGTGATGTGATATCTCAATGCTTATACCAAACCTGAGACCCTTCCTATGGCATGAGATGTCATATACAACTCCTTCCCATTCCAATCCTGAGCCCTTCCTATATCATGAGATGTGATATCTCAATGCTTATACCAAACCTGAGACTCTTCCTATAGCATGAGATGTGATATCCAACTTCTTCCCATTCCAATCCTGAGACCCTTCCTATAACATGAGATGTGATGTCTCAATGCTTCTAATACCAAACCTGAGATCTTTCCTATAACATGAGATGTGATATCCAACTCCTTCCCATTCCAATCCTGAGACCCTTCCTATAGCATGTGATGTGATATCTCAATGCTTATACCAAACCTGAGACCCTTCCTATAGCTTGAGATGTGATATCCAACTCCTTCCCATTCCAATCCTGAGACCCTTCCTATAGCATGAGATGTGATATCTCAATACTTCTAATACCAAACCTGAGATCCTTCTGATAACATGAGATGTGATATCCAAATCCTTCCCCTTCCAAACCTGAGACCCTCCCTTTAGCATGAGATGTGATATCCAACTCCTTCCGATTCCAATCCTGAGACCATTCTGATAGCATGAGATGTGATATCTCAATGCTTCTAATACCAAACATGAGATCCTTCCGATAGCATGAGATGTGATATCTCAATGCTTCTAATACCAAACCTGAGATCCTTCCTATAACATGAGATGTGATATCCAAATCCTTCCCCTTCCAAACCTGAGACCCTCCCTTTAGCATGAGATGTGATATCCAACTCCTTCCCATTCCAATCCTGAGACCCTTCTGATAGCATGAGATGTGATATCTCAATGCCTCTAATACCAAACCTGAGATCCTACCTCTAACATGAAATGTGATATCCAACTCTTTCCCCTTCCAAACCTGAGAGCCTTCCTATAGCATGAGATGTGATATCCAAGTCCTTCCCATTCCAATCCTGAGACCCTTCCTATAACATGAGATGTGATATCCAACTCCTTCCCATTCCAACCTGAGACCCTTCGTATAGCATGAGATGGGATATCCAGCTCCTTCCAAATCCAATCCTGATACCCTTCCGATAGCATGAGATGTGATATCCCAATGCTTATACCAAACCTGAGACCCATACTATTGCATGAGATGTGATATCAAACTCCTTCCCATTCCAATCCTGAGACCCTTCCTATAGCTTGAGATGTGATATCCAACTCTTTCTGATTCCAATTCTGAGACCCTTCCTATACCATGAGACTTGATATCTCAGTGCTTCTAATACCAAACCTGAGACCCGTCCTATAACATGAGATGTGATATCCAAATCCTTCCCCTTCAAACCTTAGACCCTTCCTTTATCATGAGATGTGATATCCAACTCCTTCCCATTCCAATCCTGAGACCCTTCCGATATCGTGAGATGTGATATCTCAATGCTTCTAATATCAAACTTGAGACCCTCCCTATAGCATGAGATGTGATATCCAAGTCCTTCCCATTCCAATCCTGAGACCCTTCCTATAGCATGAGATGTGATATCTCAATGCTTCTAATACCAAACCTGAGACCCTTCCTATAACATGAGATGGGAATATCCAACTCTTCCCATTCCAATCCTGAGACCCTTCCGATAGAAGAGATGTGATATCTCAATGCTCATACCAAACCTGAGATCCTTCCTATAGCATGAGATGTGATATCCTACTTCTTCCCATTCCAATCCTGAGACCCTTCCTATAGCATAAGATGTGATATCTCAATGCTTCTAATATCAAACTTGAGACCCTCCCTATAGCATGAGATGTGATATCCAAGTCCTTCCCTTTCAAATCCTGAGACACTTCCTATAGCATGAGATGTGATATCTCAATGCTTCTAATACCAAACCTGAGACTCTTCCTATAACATGAGATGGGATATCCAACTCCTTCCCATTCCAATCCTGAGACCCTTCCGATAGCAGAGATGTGATATCTCAAAGCTTATACCAAACCTGAGACCCTTCCTATGGCTTGAGATGTCATATACAACTCCTTCCCATTCCAATCCTGAGACCCTTCCGATAGCATGAGATGTGATATCTCAATGCTTATACCAAGCCGGAGACCCTTCCTATAGCATGAGATGTGATATCCAACTCCTTCCCATTCCAATCCTGAGACCCTTCCTATAGCATGAGATGTGATGTCTCAATGCTTCTAATACCAAACCTGAGATCCTTCGTTTAACATGAGATGTGATATCCAACTCCTTCCATTCCAATCCTGAGACCCTTCCTATAGCATGAGATGTGATATCTCAATGCTTATACCAAACCTGAGACCCTTCCTATAGCATGAGATGTGATATCCAACTCCTTCCTATTCCAATCCTGCGACCCTTCCTATAGCATGAGATGTGATATCTCAATGCCTCTAATACCAAACCTGAGATCCTTCCTCTAACATGAAATGTGATATCCAACTCCTTCCCTTTCCAAACCTGAGAGCCTATCCATAGCATGAGATGTGATATCCAAGTCCTTCCCATTCCAATCCTTAGACCCTTCCTACAGCATGCAATATATATGATATCTCAATGATTCTAATAACAATCCTGAGACCCGTCCTATAACATGAGATGGGATATCCAACTCCTTCCCATCCCAATCCTGAGACACTTCCGATTGCAGAGATGTGATATCTCAATGCTTATACCAAACCTGAGACTCTTCCTATAACATGAGATGTGATATCTGTTAGGAAAGATTTCGTAATTGTAGGTAATTTTCCTTCCATGTGGCAACCCCTAAACTTTTTGCTGTTGTTTTTCACCTTGTTCTCGACTTTGCCAGAGAAGTGCAGCCTTCTGCCGCACTCCTCTGGGCTTTCGCTCCTTTCTTACGGGGAAACTTGCATGGCCTTAAGACAGTCAGTACCGGGAAACGCTGTTTTCCGTAGTTTCTTTTATCATGTTGCGGCTTTCGTGCAACATGACACAAGAGGGCACTGTAAGCTAAGTTACTGCTCTCTTGGGATTCTAGCCTTCTACAGGCCCTAGATACTCTTTCAGGATTGTAACTGATCGGTGCAAGTGATTCACGGACGGTGAATGGTGGCAGCGATCGTTTCTTGTGTTTTGAGCTCCTTTTGGCGTTCTAAGCGCGTTTCTCGCACTTAACCCAAAATGATGGCCTGGCTCCCAAAATTGGCCAGACCACGAGGCTCCTTTATCCTGTCCGCTGACCGTCTTGCTCCCTTCACCTTCCCCAGGTCGAGCCGACCCGGGGCCTTCCTTATTTGGGCATGTACTTTCCCGCGAAACACGGATGCTTTCGCGGGCTTCTACATGTCTTGTGTGTGCCTCCAGGATGTGGGCTGGGATGTCTGGTCCCGTGTGAATGCCTGGGACCACCGTGGTCCGTGATAGGTCCACGAATGGTGTGAGTGTTGATGAGCGGATCTCCCATTGGGTCCCCACCGTTTTGGCACGAAGGGAACCGTGGATAAGAGGGGGCTGGAAACACCACTACCATGTCGATCTCCTGAGTTCTCACGAACGAAGGAATACAGGAGCCAAGTATCCTGCAACCAAGAGGCTGAACCGAGGAATCGCTGGTGACCCGCTGAAGGACTGCTCCTCTGCACTGCTGTCGCCTTGTGAAACCCTTTTCACCTTTGATCGAACCAGAAGGCCTGTACTAGTACTTCGACCCTTGGAATAGCGGGGACAGCTATTCTCGGCATCTTCACCAGCTCCTGCTAGTAAGCCTTCGGAAGCGTCTCTGGCCCATCCAGCAGACTGACCAGCCTACACAGGAGTCTTGCTCTGTAACTGCCACCAGGTTGTGTAGTATATCGAGTCCTTGTCACTCTCACACGATTCGTACACTTGGCGTTCCCAGGTCTGAAGTGAGTAGTGTACATTTGGCTCAGATACACACGGCCGCTCCGTTGCCCTGCTGTGGTAACAAACTGTGCGGGTTCCTTCGTTTGGGACGTCTTTTACTCAACTCTGCTGCTGCAGACTCAACACGACGACGAGACATCCCCTGCTCTTCTGAACCTGCCAGCGACTGAAACTGACGCGGAGAAGCCTGGGTCTGCTTGCATCGGGGACCGGTGAGTAGCATAGCTAGGAACTGGTCGCCCTCCTGCAGGAACCCATAGCTTTTCCCCGCTGTGTCAAAACAGCATGCCTTTCCGTACTCGCGCTCTGCTTCTGCCCTTGAGTCGCGGAACACTGTTCTTCTTCGTTTGTGCACTAACCTGAACTGCCTGATCTCCCTCGAAGAGACTCCCCTTTTGCCCGTTGGCACCAGCGTGTGCAGGTACTTTTGAGCACAAGGCTCCACTCTTCGTAGGGCTCGGACTTCCTTTTAGTTAGGTGCCTCTGAAGGCGGACTGGGTCTAAGCATTATTTCGCACTGCCTGTTTTCCTTCCCTTTTAGGTGGACTACACATTTCGTGCATCTAACGCTTGAGACTTGTTTGTATTTGTATATATATTGTATTGGTATGGTATGTGTTGGTTTACTAGAGTTGTATTGTGATTTCTCGCTACGGTCATTGTTTTAAAGGCCTTGGAATAAATGTGTATATATTTTTAATATAGCACCTGTTTGGAGTAGTTTGTAAGTGTCCTTGCTTTGTGTGCTCATTGCGGGCTTTCAGTCACCCTCACCTCTCTTGAGACCTAGTCTTGACCGCCGCGATCGCTACCTTGATTGGTCTGGCTTGTCCAGAGGTTACCCTGTTCCAAGAAATTAGGTTGGCGATCTGAACTTCTGCGCCACCAGGACAGAGTTCAGAAATCCGTCTTAACAATATCCAACTCCTTCCCATTCCAAACCTGAGACCCTTCCTATAGCATGAGATGTGATATCCAACTCCTTCCCATCCCAATCCTGAGACATTTCCGATTGCAGAGATGTGATATCTCAATGCTTATACCAAACCTGAGACTCTTCCTATAACATGAGATGTGATATCCAACTCCTTCCCGTTCCAAACCTGAGACCCTTCCTATAGCATGAGATGTGATATCCAACTCCTTCCCATTCCAATCCTGAGACCCTTCCGATAGCATGAGATGTGATATCTCAATGCTTCTAATACCAAACCTGAGATCCTTCCTATAACATGTGATGTGATATCCAAATTCTTCCCCTTCCAAACCTGAGACCCTCCCTTTAGCCTGAGATGTGATATCCAACTCCTTCCCATTCCAATCCTGAGACCCTTATGATAGCATGAGATGTGATATCTCAATGCCTCTAATACCAAACCTGAGATCCTTCCTATAACATGAGATGTGATATCCAAATCCTTCCCCTTCCAAACCTGAGACCCTCCCTTTAGCATGAGATGTGATATCCAACTCCTTCCCATTCCAATCCTGAGACCCTTCTGATAGCATGAGATGTGATATCTCAATGCCTCTAATACCAAACCTGATATCCTACCTCTAACATGAAATGTGATATCCAACTCCTTCCCTTTCCAAACCTGAGACCCTGCCTATAGCATGAGATGTGATATCCAAGTCCTTCCCATTCCAATCCTGAGACCCTTCCTATAGCATGTGATGTGATATCTCAATGCTTATACCAAACCTGAGACCCTTCCTATGGCATGAGATGTCATATACAACTCCTTCCCATTCCAATCCTGAGACCCTTCCTATAGCATGTGATGTGATATCTCAATGCTTATACCAAACCTGAGACCCTTCCTATAGCTTGAGATGTGATATCCAACTCCTTCCCATTCCAATCCTGAGACCCTTCCTATAGTATGAGATGTGATATCTCAATACTTCTAATACCAAACCTGAGATCCTTCCGATAACATGAGATGTGATATCCAAATCCTTCCCCTTCCAAACCTGAGACCCTCCCTTTAGCATGAGATGTGATATCCAACTCCTTCCCATTCCAATCCTGAGACCCTTCTGATAGCATGAGATGTGATATCTCAATGCTTCTAATACCAAACCTGAGATCCTTCCGATAGCATGAGATGTGATATCTCAATGCTTCTAATACCAAACCTGAGCTCCTTCTTATAACATGAGATGTGATATGCAAATCCTTCCCCTTCCAAACCTGAGACCCTCCCTTTAGCATGAGATGTGATATCCAACTCCTTCCCATTCCAATCCTGAGACCCTTCTGATAGCATGAGATGTGATATCTCAATGCCTCTAATACCAAACCTGAGATCCTACCTCTAACATGAAATGTGATATCCAACTCTTTCCCCTTCCAAACCTGAGAGCCTTCCTATAGCATGAGATGTGATATCCAACTCCTTCCCATTCCAAACCTGAGACCCTTCCTATAGCATGAGATGTGATATCCAACTCCTTCCCATCCCAATCCTGAGACATTTCCGATTGCAGAGATGTGATATCTCAATGCTTATACCAAACCTGAGACTCTTCCTATAACATGAGATGTGATATCCAACTCCTTCCCGTTCCAAACCTGAGACCCTTCCTATAGCATGAGATGTGATATCCAACTCCTTCCCATTCCAATCCTGAGACCCTTCCGATAGCATGAGATGTGATATCTCAATGCTTCTAATACCAAACCTGAGATCCTTCCTATAACATGTGATGTGATATCCAAATTCTTCCCCTTCCAAACCTGAGACCCTCCCTTTAGCATGAGATGTGATATCCAACTCCTTCCCATTCCAATCCTGAGACCCTTATGATAGCATGAGATGTGATATCTCAATGCTTCTAATACCAAACCTGAGATCCTTCCTATAACATGAGATGTGATATCCAAATCCTTCCCCTTCCAAACCTGAGACTCTCCCTTTAGCATGAGATGTGATATCCAACTACTTCCCATTCCAATCCTGAGACCCTTCTGATAGCATGAGATGTGATATCTCAATGCCTCTAATACCAAACCTGATATCCTACCTCTAACATGAAATGTGATATCCAACTCCTTCCCTTTCCAAACCTGAGACCCTGCCTATAGCATGAGATGTGATATCCAAGTCCTTCCCATTCCAATCCTGAGACCCTTCCTATAGCATGTCATGTGATATCTCAATGCTTATACCAAACCTGAGACCCTTCCTATAGCTTGAGATGTGATATCCAACTCCTTCCCATTCCAATCCTGAGACCCTTCCTATAGCATGAGATGTGATATCTCAATACTTCTAATACCAAACCTGAGATCCTTCCGATAACATGAGATGTGATATCCAAATCCTTCCCCTTCCAAACCTGAGACCCTCCCTTTAGCATGAGATGTGATATCCAACTCCTTCCCATTCCAATCCTGAGACCCTTCTGATAGCATGAGATGTGATATCTCAATGCTTCTAATACCAAACCTGAGATCCTTCCGATAGCATGAGATGTGATATCTCAATGCTTCTAATACCAAACCTGAGCTCCTTCTTATAACATGAGATGTGATATCCAAATCCTTCCCTTTCCAAACCTGAGACCCTCCCTTTAGCATGAAATGTGATATCCAACTCATTCCCATTCCAATCCTGAGACCCTTCTGATAGCATGAGATGTGATATCTCAATGCCTCTAATACCAAACCTGAGATCCTACCTCTAACATGAAATGTGATATCCAACTCTTTCCCCTTCCAAACCTGAGAGCCTTCCTATAGCATGAGATGTGATATCCAAGTCCTTCCCATTCCAATCCTGAGACCCTTCCTATAACATGAGATGTGATATCCAACTCCTTCCCATTCCAACCTGAGACCCTTTCTATAGCATGAGATGGGATATCCAACTCCTTCCAAATCCAATCCTGATACCCTTCCGATAGCATGAGATGTGATATCCCAATGCTTATACCAAACCTGAGACCCATACTATGGCATGAGATGTGATATCAAACTCCTTCCCATTCCAATCCTGAGACCCTTCCTATAGCTTGAGATGTGATATCCAACTCCTTCCCATTCTAATTCTGAGACCCTTCCTATACCATGAGACTTGATATCTCAATGCTTCTAATACCAAACCTGAGACCCGCCCTATAACATGAGATGTGATATCCAAATCCTTCCCCTTCCAAACCTTAGACCCTTCCTTTATCATGAGATGTGATATCCAACTCCTTCCCATTCCAATCCTGAGACCCTTCCGATATCATGAGATGTGATATCTCAATGCTTCTAATATCAAACTTGAGACCCTCCCTATAGCATGAGATGTGATATCCAAGTCCTTCCCATTCCAATCCTGAGACCCTTCCTATAGCATGAGATGTGATGTCTCAATGCTTCTAATACCAAACCTGAGACCCTTCCTATAACATGAGATGGGAATATCCAACTCCTTCCCATTCCAATCCTGAGACCCTTCCGATAGCAGAGATGTGATATCTCAATGCTTATACCAAACCTGAGATCCTTCCTATAACATGAGATGTGATATCCAACTCCTTCCCATTCCAATCCTGAGACACTTCCTATAGCATGAGATGTGATATCTCACTGCTTATACCAAACCTGAGACCCATCCTATAGCATGAGATGTGATATCCAACTCCTTCCCATTCCAATCCTGAGACCCTTCCTATAGCATATGTGATATCTCAATGCTTCTAATATCAAACGTGAGATCCTCCCTATAGCATGAGATGTGATATCCAAGTCCTTCCCATTCCAATCCTGAGACACTTCCTATAGCATGAGATGTGATATCTCAATGCTTCTAATACCAAACCTGAGACTCTTCCTATAACATGAGATGGGATATCCAACTCCTTCCCATTCCAATCCTGAGACCTTTCCGATAGCAGAGATGTGATATCTCAATGCTTATACCAAACCTGAGACCCTTCCTACGGCATGAGATGTCATAAACAACTCCTTCCCATTCCAATCCTGAGACCCTTCCTATAGCATGAGATGTGATATCTCAATGCTTATAGCAAACCAGAGACCCTTCCTATAGCATGAGATGTGATATCCAACTCCTTCCCATTCCAATCCTGAGACCCTTCCTATAGCATGAGATGTGATGTCTCAATGCTTCTAATACCAAACCTGAGATCCTTCATATAACATGAGATGTGATATCCAACTCCTTCCCATTCCAATCCTGAGACCCTTATGATAGCATGAGATGTGATATCTCAATGCCTCTTATACCAAACCTGAGATCCTTCCGATAGCATGAGATGTGATATCTCAATGCTTCTAATACCAAACCTGAGATCCTTCCTATAATATGAGATGTGATTTCCAAATCCTTCCCCTTCCAAACCTGAGACCCTCCCTTTAGCATGAAATGTGATATCCAACTCCTTCCCATTCCAATCCTGAGACCCTTCTGATAGCATGAGATGTGATATCTCAATGCCTCTAATACCAAACCTGAGATCCTACCTCTAACATGAAATGTGATATCCATCTCCTTCCCTTTCCAAACCTGAGACCCTGCCTATAGCATGAGATGTGATATCCAACTCCTTCCCATTCCAATCCTGAGACCCTTCCTATAGCATGTGATGTGATATCTCAATGCTTATACCAAACCTGAGACCCTTCCTATGGCATGAGATGTCATATACAACTCCTTCCCATTCCAACCCTGAGACCCTTCCTATAGCATGAGATGTGATATCTCAATGCTTATACCAAACCTGAGACCCTTCCTATAGCATGAGATGTGATATCCAACTTCTTCCCATTCCAATCCTGAGACCCTTCCTATAGCATGAGATGTGATATCTCAATGCTTATACCAAACCTGAGACCCTTCCTATAGCTTGAGATGTGATATCCAACTCCTTCCCATTCCAATCCTGAGACCCTTCCTATAGCATGAGATGTGATATCTCAAGGCCTCTAATACCAAACCTGAGATCCTTCCTCTAACATGAAATGTGATATCCAACTCCTTCCCCTTCCAAACCTGAGAGCCTTCCTATAGCATGAGATATGATATCCAAGTCCTTCCCATTCCAATCCTGAGACCCTTCCTATAACATGAAATGTGATATCCAACTCCTTCCCATTCTAACCTGAGACCCTTCCTATAGCATGAGATGGGATATCCAACTCCTTCCAAATCCAATACTGATACCCTTCCGATAGCATGAGATGTGATATCCCAATGCTTCTACCAAACCTGAGACCCATACTATGGCATGAGATGTGATATCAAACTCCTTCCCATTCCAATCCTGAGACGCTTCCTATAGCTTGAGATGTGATATCCAACTCCTTCCCATTCCAATTCTGAGACCCTTCTTATACCATGACACTTGATATCTCAATGCTTCTAATACCAAACCTGAGACCCGTCCTATAACATGAGATGTGATATCCAAATCCTTCCCCTTCCAAACCTTAGACCCTTCCTTTAGAATGAGATGTGATATCCAACTCCTTTCCATTCCAATCCTGAGACCCTTCCGATATCATGAGATTTGTTATCTCAATGCTTCTAATATCAAACTTGAGACCCTCCCTATAGCATGAGATGTGACATCCAAGTCCTTCCCATTCCAATCCTGAGACCCTTCCTATAGCATGAGATGTGATATCTCAATGCTTCTAATACCAAACCTGAGACCCTTCCTATAACATGAGATGGGATATCCAACTCCTTCCCATTCCAATCCTGAGACCCTTCCGATAGCAGAGATGTGATATCTCAATGCTTATACCAAACCTGAGACCCTTCTTAAGGCCTGAGATGTCATATACAACTCCTTCCCATTGCAATCCTGAGACCCTTCCTATAGCATGAGATGTGATATCTCAATGCTTATACCAAATCTGAGACCCTTCCTATAGCATGAGATGTGATATCCAACACCTTCCCATTCCAATTCTGAGACCCTTCCTATAGCATGAGAAGTGATATCTCCATGCTTATACCAAACCTGAGACCCTTCCTATAGCATGAGATGTGATATCCAAATCCTTCCCATTCCAATCATGAGACCCTTCCTATAGCATGAGATGTGATATCTCAATGCTTATACCAAACCTGAGCCTACCTATAGCATGAGATGTGATATCCAAGTCCATCCCATTCCAATCCTTAGACCCTTCCTACAGCATGCGATTGTTAAGACGGATTTCTGAACTCTGTCCTGGTGGCGCAGAAGTTCAGAAGGCCAACCTAATTACTTGGAACAGGGTAACCTCTGGACAAGCCAGACCAATCAAGGTAGCGATCGCGGCGGTCAAGACTAGGTCTCAAGAGGGGTGAGGGTGACTGAAAGCCCGCAATGAGCACACAAAGCAAGAGCGCTTACAAACTACTCCAAACAGTTGTTATATCAAAAATAGATACACATTTATTTTAAGGCCTTTAAAATAATGACCGTAGCGAGAAAATCACAATATCACAATATTAAACCAACACATACCATATCAACACAATATATATACAAATACACAGTCGCAAGCGTTTAAAGCACGAAATATGTAGTCCACCTGCAAGGGAAGGAAAACAGGCAGTGCGATACCGCTTTAGACTCAGTTCGCCTTCAGAGGCACCTACTAGATGGAAGTCCGAGCCCTGCGAAGAGTGGAGCCTTGTGCTCAAAGTACCTGCCACGCCGGTGCCAACGGGCAAAAGGGGAAGCTCTTCGGAGGAAGTCAGGCAGTTCGGGTTAGTGCACAGCAGAAGGAGAACAGGTTCCGTAACTCAAGCGCAGCCTCCACAGCGGGCAGAAGCAGAGCGCGAGTACGGCCAAAAGGGTGCTGTTTTTACACAGCAGGGAAAAGCAATGGGATACTGCAGGAGGGCGACCAGATCCTAGCTAAACTACTCACCGGTCCCCGAAGCAAGCAGACCCAGGCTTCTCCACGTTCGTTTCAGCAGCTGGCAGGTTCAGAAGAGCAGGGAACGCCTCGTAGTCGTGTAGAGCAAAAAGACGTCCCAATCGACGAAACCAGCACAGTTTGTTGCCGCAGCAGGACAACGGAGCGGCCGTGTGTATTCGAGCCAAATGTACACTCCTCCCTTCAGACTTGGGAACGCCAAGTGTACGAAGCGTGGGAGAGTGACAAGGACTCGGAATACAACACAACCTGGCGGCGGTTACAGAGCAGGACTCCCTTGTAAGCTGGTCAGTCAACTGGATGGCCCAGAGACACTTCCGAAGGCTTACTTGGCAGGAGAGGATGAAGTCGCCGGGAATAGCTGTTCCTGCTATTCCAAAGGTCGAAGCACCAGTACAGGCCTTCTGGTTCGATCCAAGGAGGAAAGGGTTTCACAGGACGACAGCAGTGCAAAGGAGGATTCCTTCAGCGGGTCACCAGCGATTCCTCGGTCCAGCCTCTTGGTTGCAGGATACTTGGCTCCTGTATTCCTTCGTTCGTGAGAACTCAGGAGATCGACCTGGTAGTGGTGTTTCCAGCTCCCTCTTATCCACGGTTCCCTTCGCGCCAAAACGGAGGGGAGCAAATGGGAGATCCGCTCATCAACACACATACCATACGTGGACCAATCACGGACCACGGTGGTCCCAGGCATTCACACCACCCTAGACTCTCTGGCACCCAGGATGTGTATTGGGACCAGACATCCCAGCCCCCACCCTGGAGGCACACAAACGACATGTAGAAGCCCGCGAAAGCAACCACGTTTCGCGGGAAAGTACATGCCCAAATAAGGAAGGCCCCGGGTCGCCCGACCTGGGGAAGGTGAAGGGAGCATGACGGTCAGTGGACAGGACAAAGGAGCCTCGTGGTCTGGCCATTTTGGGAGCCAGGCCACCATTTTGGGTTCAGTGCGAAAAACGTGCTCAGAACGCCAAAAGGAGCTCAAAATAAACAAAACGATCGCTGCCACCATTCCAGTCCCTCAATGACTTGCACCGATCAAATACCATCCTAAAAGAGTATCTAGGGCCTGTAGAAGGCTAGAGACCCAAGAGAGCTGTAACTTAGCTTACAGTGCCCTCTTGTGTCATGTTGCACTAAAGCCGCAACATGATAAAAGAAACTACGGGAAACAGCGTTCCCCGGTACTGACTGTCTTAAGGGCATGTCAGTTTCCCCGTAAGAAAGGAGCGAAAGCCCAGAGAAGTGCGGCAGAAGGCTGTACTTCTCTGGCAAAGTCAAGAACAAGGTTAAAAACAATAGCAAAAAGTTTAGGGGTTGCCACATGGAAGGAAAATTCCCTACAATTACGAAATCTTTCCTAACACTCGCCCCTCCCAGACTATGGACAGGGGGAACTAATCCACCCCTGGATGAGTCTCTTGTTCAGGTCGGTTAAACATTCTGGACAACCCATCAGCATTGCTATGTTGGACACCTGGCCTATGCTCAATAGTGAAGTCGAAGCCTTGTAGACTTATGGACCACCTAAGCAACTTTGGATTCTCCCCCTTCATGTTCATTAGCCACTTTAACGGCTTATGGTCAGTCTGCACAGTGAAGTGGGTCCCATAGAGGTAGGGCCTCAGCTTCCTTAGGGCCCACACAACAGAGAAACATTCTTTCTCTACCGTGGACCATCTGAGCTCTCTGTCCTTAAACTGGCGACTAATAAAACCGATAGGGTGTTCCTTACCCTTCTCATCTACTTGTGATAGTACAGCTCCTATCCCAGTGTCAGAGGCATCCGTCTGCACGATAAAAGGTCTTTGATAATCCGGGGCCCTAAGGACAGGGGCCTGGCACAAGGAGTCTTTTAAGCCATTGAAGGCCTTCTCACACTCGTCGGTCCAAGTTACCTTCTTGGGTTTCTTCGGAGTTGTGAGGGCAGTCAGAGGAGCAGCTATGGTGCCATAGTCTGCCACAAAAGTGCGGTAATACCCCGTGAGTCCTAAAAAGGCTCTCACTTGGGTTTGCGTAGTGGGGGTAGGCCAGTCTTGTACTGCTTGTACCTGACTGAGTAGAGGCTGTCTCCTCCCTCCACCTACTTCATGTCCAAGGTAAACCACTGAGCCTTGTCCATTTTGGTGAGGGGCCACGCGGACACCCTCAAAAGAGCTCTCTGAAGGACTGCTTTGGAACAGGTCGGGGAGAGGTTCAGACTCCTCTTCCTCAACGTCTGAAGCCAATAGCAGTGCTGCGATTTCGCCGCTTGGGACGAAAGCCTTCAGCCTATTCATGTGAAACACTTTGGGAGCCTTTCCAGGCCTTCCAAGGTCCACTGAATAGTTAACCTCACCCAGGGGCTCCACCACTGGGTAAGGGCCTGACCAATTGTCCTGTAAAGCTTGAGGCCTTATGGGATTCATGATCAGGACCTGCTGACCAAGTGTAAAGTTGATGAGGGAAGCTTTCTGGTCGTACCAAGGTTTCACCAGCGCTTGCCCTGCCTTCAATTTATCACTAGCCAAGCCCATCAGAAGTACCATCCGTTTTCTGAGCCCTAGCACATAATCAACTACATTGGTAGTAACAGGGGGAGTGGGCATCTCCCATCCCTCCTTGACAATGGCTAAGGGTCCCCGTACGGGATGACCGAACAGAAGTTTGAAGGGGCTGAAGCCAACACCCTCCTGTGGTACCTCTCGGTAGGCAAACAGTAAGCATGAAACAAGAAGATCCCATTTTCTTCTCTGGGGCTCCTCCAGAGCCCCAATCATACTCGTTAACGTCCTGTCGAAACGCCCCCCCAGACCATTGGTCTGGGGGTGGTATGCAGAAGAGAACCTGTAGGTGACCCCACATTCTTTCCACATAGCCTGCCTATACTTCGACATAAAGTTGCTGCCATGATCCGACACAACTTCTTTAGGGAAGCCAACCCTAGTAAACATGCCGAGTAAAGCTTCTGCAACTGGCTTGGCAGTTACAGTTGTAAATGGGACGGCCTCAGGATACCTGGTTGCATGGTCGACCAGCACCAGGATAAACCTATTGCCTGAGGATGTTTGCGGGTCAAGGGGACCAACCATGTCGATCCCTACCCTTTCAAATGGTACCCCCACAACTGGGAGCGGTACCAACGGAGCTTGGATTGTCGCGCCAACCTTACCAGACAACTGGCAGGAGGCACAACTCCTGCAGTGACTTTCTACTTGCTCCCCCATCTTGGGCCAGTAGAAGTGCATGGATAACCTTTGCTTGGTTTTCCTCATACCGAGGTGACCAGCAATGGGAACTTCATGCGCCAACTGCAGGAGGAAGGGCCTAACAGCAAGGGGAACCACCAACCTCCTATGGTCTCCTTCTGTAGACTCTGTGGGCTCACTATACAGGAGTCCACCTTCCTGGTAAATCCTACGCATCCCAGGAGGTTCACCCTCAAGCTGGGAGCAGGCCTGTCTCCTTAGGCCTTCCAGAGATGGGCACTCACGTTGGCCTTTACTGAATTCGTCCCTATCAGGACCTCCTTCAACTAACAAGTCTTTTAGTTCAGGATGATCGTTGGGGTCGAATACTTCAGGCATCGCCACCTCCTCGTCAGGCCCGGGCGATTGACCAACTTCCTCCACCGCAGTGGTAGGCGAGCTCGGGGGAATATTCTCTTTCTCTCGTTTTGACTTGTAGACTCCTTTCGCCTTGGGCTTCCCCTTCGGCTGGGGCGGCGTATTGGACTTGGCCAATGCTGCCCGTGCTTGAGACCGTGTGTAGGGTCTTTCGGCAGTGTCTCCTACGAGCCCTAAAGCTCTGAGATCATTACCTAACAAGACCTTTCCCGGGACGTTTCTCTGAATGCTCACTGGAATCCTGACTGCTGTACCATTTAAAGTAAGATTTACAGGGATCACGGGAAACATACGGAGGGGGCTGTCAGCCAACTTAGTGGGCATCAGAGTAGCTCTGGCAACTTCCTCTGAGTCTACCAAGGTAGAATCCACTACAGTGCGACTGCACCCACTATCCCTAAGAGCTGGAGTATCCACTCCATTGATCAGCACACTGTCTTTAAAGTAGTGCTTGGTATTATCCGGAATCCTAGCATAAGCCTCTGCGACTTTAGGCTCCCAGGAACCCAGGGACACTAAAACTACCTCAGCCTCTATCCCGCTGGGAAATGAGTCTGAGGAGAAGGATGCTCCTGTAATCTCTTCTTCCTCGTAGGAGGAGAAGGCCAGATTAGCGGAGTGGACCCCCAAAGGTCTAACCTTACACCGGGGATCCCCTTTCACATGGTCAGTTGCTCCACAAGACAAACAAGCCCCAGTGGGTCTGTTTACGTAGGGAGGCTTATTGTAACCAGAGTTCTGTTTCGGAGGCTGACCTCCACTACCCTGTGAGTTCTCTTGTGTCTTACCCTTGTTTTTCTTTTTGTGGCCCTTATGGGAAGAAGATTTAGCAGATTCCCCACCCTCCATATCTTTGGACTTTTTCCCTTCCTCCTGCTTACCAGGATGAGTTTTGTCCTTATGGGACACTCGATGTGACACCCATAAGTCTGCTGCAATGGCCAGCTTCTTAGGATCTATCTCCTTCGAATCGGCCAAATGCTGCTTAAGCTCCGGGGAAGAAGAAGCAAAAATATGTTCCAGCATGACAAGATTTATCATGCCTTCGAAGGTAGAAACCTTATAATCTTCGACCCAGCCAGTTAAGTTTTTCAAGGATTCAGCGACATAAGATACCCAAGTACCACCTTCCTTTTTCTTATACTCTCGAAAACGCTTTAAATATTGGGCCGGAGTCTTCCCAAACTTTAAAATGAGAGTTTGCTTTAACATTGCGAAATCAGCCCGCTCAGCCTTCGACATTTCCATAATGGCACTACAGCCAGAATGGGGCAGTCTACTGAGCAACCACGCAATCTTATCAGCACTGTCAACTTTTTGAACCTCGCATGCATACTCAAACGCATTCAGCCAGTCCATAATGTCATTCCTTTCTTCATATACACTGAGCAGATCTTTTGGAAACCGTGGATGAGAGGAAGCCCCAGACCCATGTCCAGGACCCTTGGACCCATTTGCAACCTGAAGCTTGGCCAGTTCCAACTGGTGATCCCTGTCTTTCTGTTTTTCTGCCTGTTCGATTTTTAGTTTGGCTATGCTGAATTCAAGCTCCTGCTGCCTAAACCGCAGCTCTTGCTTCTTGAATTCAAGCATAGCCTCCCCATCAACACTGGCAGAGGAAACATTAAACATTACATCCTCCCTGTCCTCGTGGTCGCGATGGATCAGTGCAGCGGCAGAACCGTCGGTTCTACCAGTGAGAGCAGCCCCACCACCTTCTGCACTGTCCTCGGAAGTTATAGCGTCAAGCTGCGCTTCTTGCCACGCCACGATTCTCTGGATCATTTCCAATTTTGTGCCTTGAGAGGAAACACCTCTCTCCGCACACATCTTTTTCAATGTTTCTGATTTGGAAGCATTTAAAGTTAACAAGGTATTTGCTTCCATACTGTTTGATAGGACTATGGCCTTTTTAAAGTTATTCTATAACAATTCACTACGTGTACTGTTTGGAATAACCTGAAATGCCTTAGTTCGAGCGCAACACTGGATACCTTCAGTCGTATCCCACCGCTGTACACCAATTTGTTAAGACGGATTTCTGAACTCTGTCCTGGTGGCGCAGAAGTTCAGAAGGCCAACCTAATTACTTGGAACAGGGTAACCTCTGGACATGCCAGACCAATCAAGGTAGCGATCGCGGCGGTCAAGACTAGGTCTCAAGAGGGGTGAGGGTGACTGAAAGCCCGCAATGAGCACACAAAGCAAGAGCGCTTACAAACTACTCCAAACAGTTGTTATATCAAAAATAGATACACATTTATTTTAAGGCCTTTAAAATAATGACCGTAGCGAGAAAATCACAATATCACAATATTAAACCAACACATACCATATCAACACAATATATATACAAATACACAGTCGCAAGCGTTTAAAGCACGAAATATGTAGTCCACCTGCCAGGGAAGGAAAACAGGCAGTGCGATACCGCTTTAGACTCAGTTCGCCTTCAGAGGCACCTACTAGATGGAAGTCCGAGCCCTGCGAAGAGTGGAGCCTTGTGCTCAAAGTACCTGCCACGCCGGTGCCAACGGGCAAAAGGGGAAGCTCTTCGGAGGAAGTCAGGCAGTTCGGGTTAGTGCACAGCAGAAGGAGAACAGGTTCCGTAACTCAAGCGCAGCCTCCACAGCGGGCAGAAGCAGAGCGCGAGTACGGCCAAAAGGGTGCTGTTTTTACACAGCAGGGAAAAGCAATGGGATACTGCAGGAGGGCGACCAGATCCTAGCTAAACTACTCACCGGTCCCCGAAGCAAGCAGACCCAGGCTTCTCCACATTCGTTTTAGCAGCTGGCAGGTTCAGAAGAGCAGGGAACGCCTCGTAGTCGTGTAGAGCAAAAAGACGTCCCAATCGACGAAACCAGCACAGTTTGTTGCCGCAGCAGGACAACGGAGCGGCCGTGTGTATTCGAGCCAAATGTACACTCCTCCCTTCAGACTTGGGAACGCCAAGTGTACGAAGCGTGGGAGAGTGACAAGGACTCGGAATACAACACAACCTGGCGGCGGTTACAGAGCAGGACTCCCTTGTAAGCTGGTCAGTCAACTGGATGGCCCAGAGACACTTCCGAAGGCTTACTTGGCAGGAGAGGATGAAGTCGCCGGGAATAGCTGTTCCTGCTATTCCAAAGGTCGAAGCACCAGTACAGGCCTTCTGGTTCGATCCAAGGAGGAAAGGGTTTCACAGGACGACAGCAGTGCAAAGGAGGATTCCTTCAGCGGGTCACCAGCGATTCCTCGGTCCAGCCTCTTGGTTGCAGGATACTTGGCTCCTGTATTCCTTCGTTCGTGAGAACTCAGGAGATCGACCTGGTAGTGGTGTTTCCAGCTCCCTCTTATCCACGGTTCCCTTCGCGCCAAAACGGAGGGGAGCCAATGGGAGATCCGCTCATCAACACACATACCATACGTGGACCAATCACGGACCACGGTGGTCCCAGGCATTCACACCACCCTAGACTCTCTGGCACCCAGGATGTGTATTGGGACCAGACATCCCAGCCCCCACCCTGGAGGCACACAAACGACATGTAGAAGCCCGCGAAAGCAACCACGTTTCGCGGGAAAGTACATGCCCAAATAAGGAAGGCCCCGGGTCGCCCGACCTGGGGAAGGTGAAGGGAGCAAGACGGTCAGTGGACAGGACAAAGGAGCCTCGTGGTCTGGCCATTTTGGGAGCCAGGCCACCATTTTGGGTTCAGTGCGAAAAACGTGCTCAGAACGCCAAAAGGAGCTCAAAATAAACAAAACGATCGCTGCCACCATTCCAGTCCCTGAATGACTTGCACCGATCAAATACCATCCTAAAAGAGTATCTAGGGCCTGTAGAAGGCTAGAGACCCAAGAGAGCTGTAACTTAGCTTACAGTGCCCTCTTGTGTCATGTTGCACTAAAGCCGCAACATGATAAAAGAAACTACGGGAAACAGCGTTCCCCGGTACTGACTGTCTTAAGGGCATGTCAGTTTCCCCGTAAGAAAGGAGCGAAAGCCCAGAGAAGTGCGGCAGAAGGCTGTACTTCTCTGGCAAAGTCAAGAACAAGGTTAAAAACAATAGCAAAAAGTTTAGGGGTTGCCACATGGAAGGAAAATTCCCTACAATTACGAAATCTTTCCTAACAGCGATGTGATATCTCAATGATTCTAATACCAAACCAGAGACCCGTCCTTTAACATGAGATGGGATATCCAACTCCTTCCCATTCCAATCCTGAGCCACTCCTTATAGCAGAGATGTGATATCTCAATGCTTATACCAAACCTGAGACCCTTCCTATAACATGAGATGTGATATCCAACTCCTTCCCGTTCCAAACCTAAGACACTTCCTATAGCATATGTGATATCCAACTCCTTCCCATTCCAAACATGAGACCCTTCCTATAGCAAGAATGTAACATCCAACTCCTACCCATTCCAATCCTGAGACCATTCCTATAGCATGAGATATGATGTCTCAATGCTTCCAATACCAAACCTGAGATCCTTCCTATAACATGAGATGTGATATCCAACTCCTTCCCATTCCAATCCTGAGACCCTTATGATAGCATGAGATGTGATATCTCAATGCCTCTTATACCAAACCTGAGATCCTTCCGATAGCATGAGATGTGATATCTCAATGCTTCTAATACCAAACCTGAGATCCTTCCTATAATATGAGATGTGATTTCCAAATCCTTCCCCTTCCAAACCTGAGACCCTCCCTTTAGCATGAGATGTGATATCCAACTCCTTCCCATTCCAATCCTGAGACCCTTCTGATAGCATGAGATGTGATTTCTCAATGCCTCTAATACCAAACCTGAGATCCTACCTCTAACATGAAATGTGATATCCATCTCCTTCCCTTTCCAAACCTGAGACCCTGCCTATAGCATGATATGTGATATCCAAGTCCTTCCCATTCCAATCCTGAGACCCTTCCTATAGCATGTGATGTGATATCTCAATGCTTATACCAAACCTGAGACCCTTCCTATGGCATGAGATGGCATATACAACTCCTTCCCATTCCAATCCTGAGACCCTTCCTATAGCATGAGATGTGATATCTCAATGCTTATACCAAACCTGAGACCCTTCCTATAGCATGCGATGTGATATCCAACTTCTTCCCATTCCAATCCTGAGACCCTTCCTATAGCATGAGATGTGATATCTCAATGCTTATACCAAACCTGAGACCCTTCCTATAGCTTGAGATGTGATATCCAACTCCTTCCCATTCCAATCCTGAGACCCTTCCTATAGCATGAGATGTGATATCTCAAGGCCTCTAATACCAAACCTGAGATCCTTCCTCTAACATGAAATGTGCTATCCAACTCCTTCCCCTTCCAAACCTGAGAGCCTTCCTATAGCATGAGATATGATATCCAAGTCCTTCCCATTCCAATCCTGAAACCCTTCCTATAACATGAAATGTGATATCCAACTCCTTCCCATTCCAACCTGAGACCCTTCCTATAGCATGAGATGGGATATCCAACTCCTTCCAAATCCAATACTGATACCCTTCCGATAGCATGAGATGTGATATCCCAATGCTTCTACCAAACCTGAGACCCATACTATGGCATGAGATGTGATATCAAACTCCTTCCCATTCCAATCCTGAGACCCTTCTTATACCATGAGACTTGATATCTCAATGCTTCTAATACCAAACCTGAGACCCGTCCTATAACATGAGATGTGATATCCAAATCCTTCCCCTTCCAAACCTTAGACCCTTCCTTTATCATGAAATGTGATATCCAACTCCTTCCCATTCCAATCCTGAGACCCTTCCGATATCATGAGATGTGATATCTCAATGCTTATACCAAATCTGAGACCCTTCCTATGGCCTGAGATGTCATATACAACTCCTTCCCATTCCAATCCTGAGACCCTTCCTATAGCATGAGATGTGATATCTCAATGCTTATACCAAATCTGAGACCCTTCCTATAGCATGAGATGTGATATCCAACTCCTTCCCATTCCAATCCTGAGACCCTTCCTATAGCATGAGAAGTGATATCTCCATGCTTATACCAAACCTGAGACCCTTCCTATAGCATAAGATGTGATATCCAAATCCTTCCCATTCCAATCCTGAGACCCTTCCTATAGCATGAGATGTGATATCTCAATGCTTATACCAAACCTGAGACCCTTCCTATAGCATGAGATGTGATATCCAACTCCTTCCCATTCCAATCCTGAGACCCTTCCTATAGCATGAGATGTGATGTCTCAATGCTTCTAATACCAAACCTGAGATCCTTCCTATAACATGAGATGTGATATCCAACTCCTTCCCATTCCAATCCTGAGACCCTTATGATAGCATGAGATGTGATATCTCAATGCCTCTTATACCAAACCTGAGATCCTTCCGATAGCATGAGATGTGATATCTCAATGCTTCTAATACCAAACCTGAGATCCTTCCTATAATATGAGATGTGATTTCCAAATCCTTCCCCTTCCTAACCTGAGACCCTCCCTTTAGCATGAAATGTGATATCCAACTCCTTCCCATTCCAATCCTGAGACCCTTCTGATAGCATGAGATGTGATATCTCAATGCCTCTAATACCAAACCTGAGATCCTACCTCTAACATGAAATGTGATATCCATCTCCTTCCCTTTCCAAACCTGAGACCCTTCCTATAGCATGTGATGTGATATCTCAATGCTTATACCAAACCTGAGACCCTTCCTATGGCATGAGATGTCATATACAACTCCTTCCCATTCCAACCCTAAGACCCTTCCTATAGCATGAGATGTGATATCCAACTTCTTCCCATTCCAATCCTGAGACCCTTCCTATAGCATGAGATGTGATATCTCAATGCTTATACCAAACCTGAGACCCTTCCTATAGCATAAGATGTGATATCCAAATCCTTCCCATTCCAATCCTGAGACCCTTCCTATAGCATGAGATGTGATATCTCAATGCTTATACCAAACCTGAGACCCTTCCTATAGCATGAGATGTGATATCCAACTCCTTCCCATTCCAATCCTGAGACCCTTCCTATAGCATGAGATGTGATGTCTCAATGCTTCTAATACCAAACCTGAGATCCTTCCTATAACATGAGATGTGATATCCAACTCCTTCCCATTCCAATCCTGAGACCCTTATGATAGCATGAGATGTGATATCTCAATGTCTCTTATACCAAACCTGAGATCCTTCCGATAGCATGAGATGTGATATCTCAATGCTTCTAATACCAAACCTGAGATCCTTCCTATAATATGAGATGTGATTTCCAAATCCTTCCCCTTCCAAACCTGAGACCCTCCCTTTAGCATGAAATGTGATATCCAACTCCTTCCCATTCCAATCCTGAGACCCTTCTGATAGCATGAGATGTGATATCTCATTGCCTCTAATACCAAACCTGAGATCCTACCTCTAACATGAAATGTGATATCCATCTCCTTCCCTTTCCAAACCTGAGACCCTGCCTATAGCATGAGATGTGATATCCAAGTCCTTCCCATTCCAATCCTGAGACCCTTCCTATAGCATGTGATGTGATATCCAAGTACTTCCCATTCCAATCCTGAGACCCTTCCTATAGCATGTGATGTGAAATCTCAATGCTTATACCAAACCTGAGACCCTTCCTATGGCATGAGATGTCATAAACAACTCCTTCCCATTCCAACCCTGAGACCCTTCCTATAGCATGAGATGTGATATCTCAATGCTTATACCAAACCTGAGACCCTTCCTATAGCTTGAGATGTGATATCCAACTTCTTCCCATTCCAATCCTGAGACCCTTCCTATAGCATGAGATGTGATATCCCAATGCTTCTACCAAACCTGAGACCCATACTATGGCATGAGATGTGATATCAAACTCCTTCCCATTCCAATCCTGAGACGCTTCCTATAGCTTGAGATGTGATATCCAACTCCTTCCCATTCCAATTCTGAGACCCTTCTTATACCATGAGACTTGATATCTCAATGCTTCTAATACCAAACCTGAGACCCGTCCTATAACATGAGATGTGATATCCAAATCCTTCCCCTTCCAAACCTTAGACCCTTCCTTTATAATGAGATGTGATATCCAACTCCTTCCCATTCCAATCCTGAGACCCTTCCGATATCATGAGATTTGTTATCTCAATGCTTCTAATATCAAACTTGAGACCCTCCCTATAGCATGAGATGTGACATCCAAGTCCTTCCCATTCCAATCCTGAGACCCTTCCTATAGCATGAGATGTGATATCTCAATGCTTCTAATACCAAACCTGAGACCCTTCCTATAACATGAGATGGGATATCCAACTCCTTCCCATTCCAATCCTGAGACCCTTCCGATAGCAGAGATGTGATATCTCAATGCTTATACCAAACCTGAGACCCTTCCTAAGGCTTGAGATGTCATATACAACTCCTTCCCATTCCAATCCTGAGACCCTTCCTATAGCATGAGATGTGATATCTCAATGCTTATACCAAATCTGAGACCCTTCCTATAGCATGAGATGTGATATCCAAATCCTTCCCATTCCAATCCTGAGACCCTTCCTATAGCATGAGATGTGATATCTCAATGCTTATACCAAACCTGAGAGCCTACCTATAGCATGAGATGTGATATCCAAGTCCATCCCATTCCAATCCTTAGACCCTTCCTACAGCATGCGATGTGATATCTCAATGATTCTAATACCAAACCAGAGACCCGTCCTTTAACATGAGATGGGATATCCAACTCCTTCCCATTCCAATCCTGAGCCACTCCTGATAGCAGAGATGTGATATCTCAATGCTTATACCAAACCTGAGACCCTTCCTATAACATGAGATGTGATATCCAACTCCTTCCCGTTCCAAACCTGAGACACTTCCTATAGCATATGTGATATCCAACTCCTTCCCATTCCAAACATGAGACCCTTACTATAGCATGAGATGTGATATATCAATGCTTCTAATACCAAACCTGAGATCCTTCCTATGACATGAGATGTGATATCCAAATCCTTCCCATTCCAATCCTGAGACCCTTCCTATAGCAAGAGATGTGATATCCAAATCCTTCCCATTCCAATCCTGAGACCCTTCCTATAACATGAGATGTGATATTCAACTCCTTCCCCTTCCAACCTGAGACACTTCCTATAGCATGGGAAGGGATATCCAACTCCTTCCCAATCCAATCCTGAGAACCTTCCGATAGCAGAGATGTGATATCTCAATGCTTATACCAAACCTGAGACCCTTCCTATGGCATGAGATGTGATATCCAACTCCTTGCCATTCAAATCCTGAGACCCTTCCTATAGCATGAGATGTGATATCTCAATGCTTCTACCAAACCTGAGACCCTTCCTTTAGCATGTGATGTGATATCCAAATCCTTCACATTCCAATCCTGAGACCCTTCCTATAGCATGAGATGTGATATCTCAATGCTTCTAATACCAAACCTGAGATCCTTCCTATAACATGAGATGTGATATCCAATTCCTTCCCATTCCAAACCTGAGACCCTTCCTATTGGATGAGATGTGATATCCAACTCCTTCCCATTCCAACCCTGAGACCCTTCCTATACCATGAGATGTGATATCTCAATGCTTCTAATACCAAACCTGGGAACCGTCCTATAACATGAGATGTGATATCTCAATGTTTCTAATAAAAAACCTGAGACCCTTCCTATAACATGAGATGTGATATCCAATTCCTTCCCATTCCAAACCTGAGACCCTTCCTATTGGATGAGATGTGATATCCAAATCCTTCCCCTTCCAAAGCTGAGACCCTTCCTTTAGCATGAGATGTGATATCCAAATACTTCCCATTCCAATCCTAAAACCCTTCCTATAGCATGAGATGTGATATCTCAATGTTTCTAATAAAAAACCTGAGACCCTTCCTATAGCAAGAGATGTGATATCCAAATCCTTCCCATTCCAATCCTGAGACCCTTCCTGTATATAACATGAGATGTGATATCCAACTCCTTCCCATTCCAACCTGAGACCCTTCCTATAGCATGAGATGTGATATCCAACTCCTTACCATTCAAATCCTGAGACCCTCCCTATAACAAGAGATGTCATATCCAACTCCTTCCCATTCCAAACCTGAGACCCTTCCTATAACATGAGATGTGATATCCAACTCCTTCCCATTCCAAACCTGAGACCCTTCCGATAGCATGAGATGTGATATCTCAATGCTTCAAAAACCAAACATGAGAACCATCCTATAACATGAGATGTGAAATCCAAATCCTTCCCTTCCCAAACCTGAGACTCTTCCTATAGCATGAGATGTGATATCTCAATGCTTCTACCAAACCTGAAACCCTTCCTATAGCATGAGATGTGATATCCAACTCCTTCCCATTCCAATCCTGAGACACACCCTATAGCATGAGATGTGATATCACAATGCTTCTAATACCAAACCTGAGACCCGTCCTATAACATGAGATGTGATATCCAAATCCTTCCCCTTCCAAACCTGAGACCCTTCCTTTAGCATGAGATGTGATATATAGCTCCTCCCATTCCAATCCTGAGACCCTTCCGATAGCAGAGATGTGACATTTCAATGCTTATACCAAACCTGAGACCCTTCCCATAGCATGAGATGTGATATCCAACTCCTTCCCATTCCAATCCTGAGACCCTTCCTATAGCATGAGATGTGATATCTCAATGCTTCTAATACCAAACCTGAGATCCTTCCTATAACATGAGATGTGATATCCAACTCCTTCCCATTCCAATCCCGAGACCCTTCCTATAGCATGAGATGTGATATCTCAATGCTTCTAATACCAAACCTAAGGTCCTTCCTATAACATGAGATGTGACATCCAAATCCTTCCCATTCCAAACCTGAGACCCTCCCTTTAGCATGAGATGTGATATCCAACTCCTTCCCATTCCAATCCTGATACCCTTCTGATAGCATGAGATCTGATATCTCAATGCCTCTAATACCAAACGTGAGATCCTACCTCTAACATGAAATGTGATATGCAACTCCTTCCTTTTCCAAACCTGAGACCCTTCCTACAGCATGAGATGTGATATCCAAGTCCTTCCCATTCCAATCCTGAGACCCTTCCTATAAAATGAGATGTGATATCCAACTCCTTCTATTCCAACCTGAGACCCTTCCTATAGCATGAGATGGGATATCCAACTCCTTCCAAATCCAATCCTGATACCCTTCCGATAGCATGAGATGTGATATACCAATGCTTCTACAAAACCTGAGACCCATACCATGGCATGAGATGTGATATCAAACTCCCGTCCTGTACCATGAGACTTGATATCTCAATGCTTCTAATACCAAACCTGAGACCGGTCCAATAACATGAGATGTGATATCCAAATCCTTCCCCTTCCAAACCTTAGACCCTTCCTTTATCATGAGATGTGATATCCAAGTCCTTCCCATTCCATTCCTGAGACCCTTCCTATAGCATGAGATGTGATATCTCAATGCTTCTAATACCAAACCTGAGACCCTTCCTATAACATGAGATGTGATATCCAAATCCTTCCCATTCCAATCCTGAGACCCTTCCTATAGCATGAGATGTGATATCTCAATGCTTATACCAAACCTAAGACCCTTCCGATAGCATGAGATGTGATATCTCAATGCTTCTAATACCAAACCTGAGATCCTTCCAATAACATGAGATGTGATATCCAACTCCTTCCCATTCCAATTCCGAGACCCTTCCTATAGCATGAGATGTGGTATCTCAATGCTTCTAATACCAAACCTAAGGTCCTTCCTATAACATGAGATGTGATATCCAAATCCTTCCCATTCCAAACCTGAGACCCTCCCTTTAGCATGAGATGTGATATCCAACTCCTTCCCCTTCCAAACCTGAGACCCTTCCTTTAGCATGAGATGTGATATCCAGCTCCTCCCATTCCAATCCTGAGACCCTTCCGATAGCAGAGATGTGATATTTCAATGCTTATACCAAACCTGAGACCCTTCCCATAGCATGAGATGTGATATCCAGCTCCTCCCATTCCAATCCTGAGACCCTTCCGATAGCAGAGATGTGATATTTCAATGCTTATACCAAACCTGAGACCCTTCCCATAGCATGAGATGTGATATCCAACTCCTTCCCATTCCAATCCTGAGACCCTTCCTATAGCATGAGATGTGATATCTCAATGCTTCTAATACCAAACCTGAGATCCTTCCTATAACATGAGATGTGATATCCAACTCCTTCCCATTCCAATCCCGAGACCCTTCCTATAGCATGAGATGTGATATCTCAATGCTTCTAATACCAAACCTAAGGTCCTTCCTATAACGTGAGATGTGATATCCAAATCCTTCCCATTCCAAACCTGAGACCCTCCCTTTAGCATGAGATGTGATATCCAACTCCTTCCCATTCCAATCCTGATACCCTTCTGATAGCATGAGATGTGATATCTCAATGCCTCTAATACCAAACCTGAGATCCTACCTCTAACATGAAATGTGATATCCAACTCCTTCCTTTTCCAAACCTGAGACCCTTCCTACAGCATGAGATGTGATATCCAAGTCCTTCCCATTCCAATCCTGAGACCCTTCCTATAACATGAGATGTGATATCCAACTCCTTCTATTCCAACCTGAGACCCTTCCTATAGCATGAGATGGGATATCCAACTCCTTCCAAATCCAATCCTGATACCCTTCCGATAGCATGAGATGTGATATCCCAATGCTTCTACAAAACCTGAGACCGATACCATGGCATGAGATGTGATATCAAACTCCCGTCCTATACCATGAGACTTGATATCTCAATGCTTCTAATACCAAACCTGAGACCGGTCCAATAACATGAGATGTGATATCCAAATCCTTCCCCTTCCAAACCTTAGACCCTTCCTTTATCATGAGATGTGATATCCAAGTCCTTCCCATTCCATTCCTGAGACCCTTCCTATAGCATGAGATGTGATATCTCAATGCTTCTAATACCAAACCTGAGACCCTTCCTATAACATGAGATGTGATATCCAAGTCCTTCCCATTCCAATCCTGAGACCCTTCCTATAGCATGAGATGTGATATCTCAATGCTTCTAATACCAAACCTGAGACCCTTCCTATAACATGAATTGTGATATCCAAATCCTTCCCATTCCAATCCTGAGACCCTTCCGATAGCAGAGATGTGATATCTCAATGCTTATACCAAACCTAAGACCCTTCCGATAGCATGAGATGTGATATCTCAATGCTTCTAATACCAAACCTGAGACCGGTCCAATAACATGAGATGTGATATCCAAATCCTTCCCCTTCCAAACCTTAGACCATCCCTTTAGCATGAGATTTGATATCCAACTCCTTCCCATTCCAATCCTGAGACCCTTCTGATGGCATGAGATGTGATATCTCAATGCCTCTAAAACCAAACCTGAGATCCTACCTCTAACATGAAATGTGATATCCAACTCCTTCCCCTTCCAACCCTGAGAGCCTTCCTATATAATGAGATGTGATATCCAAGTCCTTCCCATTCCAATCCTGAGACCCTTCCTATAACATGAGATGTGATATCCAACTCCTTCCCATTCCAATCATGAGACCCTTCCTATAGCTTGAGATGTGATATCCAACTCCTTCTCATTCCAATTCTGAGACCCGTACTATACCATGAGACTTGATATCTCAATGCTTCAAATACCAAACCTGAGACCGGTCCTATAACATGAGATGTGATACCCAACTCCTTCCCTTTCCAATCCTGATACCCTTCTGATAGCATGAGATGTGATATCTCAATGCCTCTAATACCAAACCTGAGATCCTACCTCTAACATGAAATGTGATATCCAACTCCTTCCTTTTCCAAACCTGAGACCCTTCCTACAGCATGAGATGTGATATCCAAGTCCTTCCCATTCCAATCCTGAGACCCTTCCTATAACATGAGATGTGATATCCAACTCCTTCTATTCCAACCTGAGACCCATCCTATAGCATGAGATGGGATATCCAACTCCTTCCAAATCCAATCCTGATACCCTTCCGATAGCATGAGATGTGATATCCCAATGCTTCTACAAAACCTGAGACCCATACCATGGCATGAGATGTGATATCAAACTCCCGTCCTATACCATGAGACTTGATATCTCAATGCTTCTAATACCAAACCTGAGACCGGTCCAATAACATGAGATGTGATATCCAAATCCTTCCCCTTCCAAACCTTAGACCCTTCCTTTATCATGAGATGTGATATCCAAGTCCTTCCCATTCCATTCCTGAGACCCTTCCTATAGCATGAGATGTGATATCTCAATGCTTCTAATACCAAACCTGAGACCCTTCCTATAACATGAGATGTGATATCCAAGTCCTTCCCATTCCAATCCTGAGACCCTTCCTATAGCATGAGATGTGATATCTCAATGCTTCTAATACCAAACCTGAGACCCTTCCTATAACATGAATTGTGATATCCAAATCCTTCCCATTCCAATCCTGAGACCCTTCCGATAGCAGAGATGTGATATCTCAATGCTTATACCAAACCTAAGACCCTTCCGATAGCATGAGATGTGATATCTCAATGCTTCTAATACCAAACCTGAGACCGGTCCAATAACATGAGATGGAATATCCAAATCCTTCCCCTTCCAAACCTTAGACCATCCCTTTAGCATGAGATTTGATATCCAACTCCTTCCCATTCCAATCCTGAGACCCTTCTGATGGCATGAGATGTGATATCTCAATGCCTCTAAAACCAAACCTGAGATCCTACCTCTAACATGAAATGTGATATCCAACTCCTTCCCCTTCCAACCCTGAGAGCCTTCCTATAGAATGAGATGTGATATCCAAGTCCTTCCCATTCCAATCCTGAGACCCTTCCTATAACATGAGATGTGATATCCAACTCCTTCCCATTCCAATCATGAGACCCTTCCTATAGCTTGAGATGTGATATCCAACTCCTTCTCATTCCAATTCTGAGACCCGTCCTATACCATGAGACTTGATATCTCAATGCTTCAAATACCAAACCTGAGACCGGTCCTATAACATGAGATGTGATACCCAAATCCGTCCCCTTCCAAACCTTAGACCCTTCCTATAGCATGAGATGTGATATCTCATTGCTTCTAATACCAAACCTGAGACCCTTCCTATAACGAGATGGGATATCCAACTCCTTCCCATTCCAATCCTGAGACCCTTCAGATAGCAGAGATGTGATATCCAACTCCTTCCCATTCCAAACCTGAGACCCTTCCTATAGCATGAGATGTTATAATTTAATGCTTCTAAAACCAAACCTGAGAACCATCCTATAACATGTGAAATCCAAATCCTTCCCTTTCCAAACCTGAGACCCTTCCGATAGCATGAGATGTGATATCTCAATGCTTCTAAAACCAAACATGAGAACCATCCTATAACATGAGATGTGAAATCCAAATCCTTCCCTTTCCAAACCTGAGACCCTTCCTATAGCTTGAGATGAAATATCAAACTCCTTCCCATTCCAATCCTGAGATAGCTTGAGATGTGATATCCAACTCCATCCCATTCCAATCCTGAGACCCTTCCGATAGCATGAGATGTGATAGCTCAATGCTTCTAATATCAAAACTGAGACCCTCCCTATAGTATGAGATGTGAATTCTAAGTCCTTACCATTCCTATCCTGAAACCCTTCCGATAGCAGAGATGTGATATCTCAATGCTTATACCAAACCTGATGACCCTTCCTATGGCATTAGATGTGATATCCAACTCCTTCCCATTCCAATCCTGAGTTCCTTCCTATAGCATGAGATGTGATATCTTAATGCTTCTATCAAACCTGATACCCTTCCTTTAGCATGAGAGGTGATATTCAACTCCTGCCCATTCCAATCCTGAGACCCTTCCTATATCATGAGACGTGATATCCAACTCCTTCCCATTCCAATCCTGAGACTCCTCCTATAGCATGAGATGTGATATCTCAATGCTTCTAATACCAGACCTGGGACCGGTCCTATAACATGAGATATGATATCCAAATCCTTCCCCTTCCAAACCTGAGACCCTTCCTATAGCAAGAGATGTGATATCCAATTCCTTCCCATTCCAATCCTGAGACCCTTCCTATAACGAGATGTGATATCCAACTCCTTCCCATTCCAACCTGAGACCCTTCCTGTAGCATGAGAAGGGAGATCCAACTCCTTCCCATTCCAATCCTGAGACCCTTCCTATACCATGAGATGTGATATCTCAATGCTTCTAATACCAAACCTGGGACCCGTCCTATAACATGAGATATGTCCTATAACATGAGATATGATATCCAAATCCTTCCCCTTCCAAACCTGAGACCCTTCCTTTAGCATGAGATGTGATATCCAAATATTTCCCATTCCAATACTGAAACCCTTCCTATAGCATGAGATGTCATATCTCAATGTTTCTAATAGAAAACCTGAGACCCTTCCTATAGCAAGAGATGTGATATCCAAATCCTTCCCATTTCAATCTTGAGACCCTTCCTATAACATGAGATGTGATATCCAACTCCTACCCATTCCAACCTGAGACCCTTCCTATAGCATGAGAAGGGATATCCAATTCCTTCCCAATCCAATCCTTAGACCCTTCCGATAGCAGAGATGTGATATCTCAATGCTTATACCAAACCTGAGACCCTTCCTTTAGCATGAGATGTGATATCCAAATGCTTCACATTCCAATCCTGAGACCCTTCCTATAGCATGAGATGTGATATCTCAATGCTTCTAATACAAAACCTGAGATCCTTCCTATAACATGAGATGTGATATCCAAGTCCTTCCCATTCCAATCCTGAGACCCTTCCTATAACATGAGATGTGATATCCAACTCCTTCTACTCCAACCTGAGACCCTTCCTATAGCATGAGATGGGATATCCAACTCCTTCCAAATCCAATCCTGATACCCTTCCAATAGCATGAGATGTGATATCCCAATGCTTCTACAAAACCTGAGACCCATACCATGGCATGAGATGTGATATCAAACTCCCGTCCTATACCATGAGACTTGATATCTCAATGCTTCTAATACCAAACCTGAGACCGGTCCAATAACATGAGATGTGATATCCAAATCCTTCCCCTTCCAAACCTTAGACCCTTCCTTTATCATGAGATGTGATATCCAAGTCCTTCCCATTCCATTCCTGAGACCCTTAATATAGCATGAGATGTGATATCTCAATGCTTCTAATACCAAACCTGAGACCCTTCCTATAACATGAGATGTGATATCCAAATCCTTCCCATTCCAATCCTGAGACCCTTCCGATAGCAGAGATGTGATATCTCAATGCTTATACCAAACCTGAGACCCTTCCGATAGCATGAGATGTGATATCTCAATGCTTCTAATACCAAACCTCAGATCCTTCCAATAACATGAGATGTGATGTCCAAATCCTTCCCCTTCCAAACCTTAGACCCTCCCTTTAGCATGAGATGTGATATCCAACTCCTTCCCATTCCAATCCTGAGACCCTTCTGATGGCATGAGATGTCATATCTCAATGCCTCTAATACCAAACCTGAGATCCTACCTCTAACATGAGATGTGATATCAAACTCCTTCCCATTCCAAACCTGAGACCCTTCAGATAGCATGAGATGTGATATTTCAATGCTTCTAAAACCAAACATGAGAACCATCCTATAACATGAGATGTGAAATCCAAATCATTCCCATTCCAAACCTGAGACCCTTCCTATAGCATGAGATGTTATAATTTAATGCTTCTAAAACCAAACCTGAGAACCATCCTATAACATGTGAAATCCAAATCCTTCCCTTTCCAAACCTGAGACCCTTCCGATAGCATGAGATGTGATATCTCAATGCTTCTAAAACCAAACATGAGAACCATCCTATAACATGAGATGTGAAATCCAAATCCTTCCCTTTCCAAACCTGAGACCCTTCCTATAGCTTGAGATGAAATATCAAACTCCTTCCCATTCCAATCCTGAGACCCTTCCGATAGCATGAGATGTGATAGCTCAATGCTTCTAATATCAAAACTGAGACCCTCCCTATAGTATGAGATGTGAATTCTAAGTCCTTACCATTCCTATCCTGAGACCCTTCCGATAGCAGAGATGTGATATCTCAATGCTTATACCAAACCTGATGACCCTTCCTATGGCATTAGATGTGATATCCAACTCCTTCCCATTCCAATCCTGAGTTCCTTCCTATAGCATGAGATGTGATATCTCAATGCTTCTATCAAACCTGATACCCTTCCTTTAGCATGAGAGGTGATATTCAACTCCTGCCCATTCCAATCCTGAGACTCCTCCTATAGCATGAGATGTGATATCTCAATGCTTCTAATACCAGACCTGGGACCGGTCCTATAACATGAGATATGATATCCAAATCCTTCCCCTTCCAAACCTGAGACCCTTCCTATAGCAAGAGATGTGATATCCAATTCCTTCCCATTCCAATCCTGAGACCCTTCCTATAACGAGATGTGATATCCAACTCCTTCCCATTCCAACCTGAGACCCTTCCTGTAGCATGAGAAGGGAGATCCAACTCCTTCCCATTCCAATCCTGAGACCCTTCCTATACCATGAGATGTGATATCTCAATGCTTCTAATACCAAACCTGGGACCCGTCCTATAACATGAGATATGTCCTATAACATGAGATATGATATCCAAATCCTTCCTCTTCCAAACCTGAGACCCTTCCTTTAGCATGAGATGTGATATCCAAATCCTTCCCATTCCAATACTGAAACCCTTCCTATAGCATGAGATGTCATATCTCAATGTTTCTAATAGAAAACCTGAGACCCTTCCTATAGCAAGAGATGTGATATCCAAATCCTTCCCATTTCAATCTTGAGACCCTTCCTATAACATGAGATGTGATATCCAACTCCTACCCATTCCAACCTGAGACCCTTCCTATAGCATGAGAAGGGATATCCAATTCCTTCCCAATCCAATCCTTAGACCCTTCCGATAGCAGAGATGTGATATCTCAATGCTTATACCAAACCTGAGACCCTTCCTTTAGCATGAGATGTGATATCCAAATGCTTCACATTCCAATCCTGAGACCCTTCCTATAGCATGAGATGTGATATCTCAATGCTTCTAATACAAAACCTGAGATCCTTCCTATAACATGAGATGTGATATCCAAGTCCTTCCCATTCCAATCCTGAGACCCTTCCTATAACATGAGATGTGATATCCAAATCCTTCTACTCCAACCTGAGACCCTTCCTATAGCATGAGATGGGATATCCAACTCCTTCAAAATCCAATCCTGATACCCTTCCAATAGCATGAGATGTGATATCCCAATGCTTCTACAAAACCTGAGACCCATACCATGGCATGAGATGTGATATCAAACTCCCGTCCTATACGATGAGACTTGATATCTCAATGCTTCTAATACCAAACCTGAGACCGGTCCAATAACATGAGATGTGATATCCAAATCCTTCCCCTTCCAAACCTTAGACCCTTCCTTTATCATGAGATGTGATATCCAAGTCCTTCCCATTCCATTCCTGAGACCCTTAATATAGCATGAGATGTGATATCTCAATGCTTCTAATACCAAACCTGAGACCCTTCCTATAACATGAGATGTGATATCCAAATCCTTCCCATTCCAATCCTGAGACCCTTCCGATAGCAGAGATGTGATATCTCAATGCTTATACCAAACCTGAGACCCTTCCGATAGCATGAGATGTGATATCTCAATGCTTCTAATACCAAACCTCAGATCCTTCCAATAACATGAGATGTGATGTCCAAATCCTTCCCCTTCCAAACCCTAGACCCTCCCTTTAGCATGAGATGTGATATCCAACTCCTTCCCATTCCAATCCTGAGACCCTTCTGATGGCATGAGATGTCATATCTCAATGCCTCTAATACCAAACCTGAGATCCTACCTCTAACATGAGATGTGATATCAAACTCCTTCCCATTCCAAACCTGAGACCCTTCAGATAGCATGAGATGTGATATTTCAATGCTTCTAAAACCAAACATGAGAACCATCCTATAACATGAGATGTGAAATCCAAATCATTCCCATTCCAAACATGAGGCCCTTCCTATAGCTTGAGATGTGATATCAAACTCCTTCCCATTCAATGTGATATCCAACTCCTTCCCATTCCAATCCTGGGACCCTTCCTATACCATGAGATGTGATAGTTCAATGCTTCTAATACCAAACCTGAGACCCGTCCTAAAACATGAGATGTGAGATCCAAATCCTTCCCCTTACAGACCTGAGACCTTTCCTTTAGCATGAGATGTGATAACCAACTCCTTCCCATTCCAAACCTGAGACCCTTCCCATAGCATGAGATGTGATATCTCAATGCTTCTAAAACCAAACATGAGAACCATCCTATAACATGAGATGTGAGATCCAAATCCTTCCCCTTCCAAACCTGAGACCCTTCCTATAGCTTGATATGTGATATCAAACTCCTTCCCATTACAATCCTGAGATAGCTTGAGATGTGATATCCAACTCCATCCCATTCCAATCCTGAGACCCTTCCGATAGCATGAGATGTGATAGCTCAATGCTTCTAATATCAAAACTGAGACCCTCCCTATAGTATGAGATGTGAAATCTACGTCCTTCCCATTCCTATCCTGAGACCCTTCCTATAACATGAAATGTGATATCCAACTCCTTCCCATTCTAACCTGAGACCCTTCCTATAGCATGAGATGGGATATCCAACTCCTTCCAAATCCAATACTGATACCCTTCCGATAGCATGAGATGTGATATCCCAATGCTTCTACCAAACCTGAGACCCATACTATGGCATGAGATGTGATATCAAACTCCTTCCCATTCCAATCCTGAGACGCTTCCTATAGCTTGAGATGTGATATCCAACTCCTTCCCATTCCAATTCTGAGACCCTTCTTATACCATGACACTTGATATCTCAATGCTTCTAATACCAAACCTGAGACCCGTCCTATAACATGAGATGTGATATCCAAATCCATCCCCTTCCAAACCTTAGACCCTTCCTTTATAATGAGATGTGATATCCAACTCCTTCCCATTCCAATCCTGAGACCCTTCCGATATCATGAGATGTGATATCTCAATGCTTATACCAAATCTGAGACCCTTCCTATGGCCTGAGATGTCATATACAACTCCTTCCCATTCCAATCCTGAGACCCTTCCTATAGCATGAGATGTGATATCTCAATGCTTATACCAAATCTGAGACCCTTCCTATAGCATGAGATGGGATATCCAACTCCTTCTCATTCCAATCCTGAGACCCTTCCTATAGCATGAGAAGTGATATCTCCATGCTTATACCAAACCTGAGACCCTTCCTATAGCATAAGATGTGATATCCAAATCCTTCCCTTTCCAATCCTGAGACCCTTCCTATAGCATGAGATGTGATATCTCAATGCTTATACCAAACCTGAGACCCTTCCTATAGCATGAGATGTGATATCCAACTCCTTCCCATTCCAATCCTGAGACCCTTCCTATAGCATGAGATGTGATGTCTCAATGCTTCTAATACCAAACCTGAGATCCTTCCTATAACATGAGATGTGATATCCAACTCCTTCCCATTCCAATCCTGAGACCCTTATGATAGCATGAGATGTGATATCTCAATGCCTCTTATACCAAACCTGAGATCCTTCCGATAGCATGAGATGTGATATCTCAATGCTTCTAATACCAAACCTGAGATCCTTCCTATAATATGAGATGTGATTTCCAAATCCTTCCCCTTCCAAACCTGAGACCCTCCCTTTAGCATGAAATGTGATATCCAACTCCTTCCCATTCCAATCCTGAGACCCTTCTGATAGCATGAGATGTGATATCTCAATGCCTCTAATACCAAACCTGAGATCCTACCTCTAACATGAAATGTGATATCCATCTCCTTCCCTTTCCAACCCTGAGACCCTGCCTATAGCATGAGATGTGATATCCAAGTCCTTCCCATTCCAATCGTGAGACCCTTCCTATAGCATGTGATGGGATATCTCAATGCTTATACCAAACCTGAGACCCTTCCTATGGCATGAGATGTCATATACAACTCCTTCCCATTCCAACCCTGAGACCCTTCCTATAGCATGAGATGTGATATCTCAATGCTTATACCAAACCTGAGACCCTTCCTATAGCATGAGATGTGATATCCAACTTCTTCCCATTCCAATCCTGAGACCCTTCCTATAGCATGAGATGTGATATCTCAGTGCTTATACCAAACCTGAGACCCTTCCTATAGCATAAGATGTGATATCCAAATCCTTCCCATTCCAATCCTGAGACCCTTCCTATAGCATGAGATGTGATATCTCAATGCTTATACCAAACCTGAGACCCTTCCTATAGCATGAGATGTGAAATCCAAATCCTTCCCTTTCCAAACCTGAGACCCTTCCTATAGCTTGAGATGAAATATCAAACTCCTTCCCATTCCAATCCTGAGATAGCTTGAGATGTGAGATCCAAATCCTTCCCCTTCCAAACCTGAGACCCTTCCTATAGCTTGATATGTGATATCAAACTCCTTCCCATTACAATCCTGAGATAGCTTGAGATGTGATATCCAACTCCATCCCATTCCAATCCTGAGACCCTTCCGATAGCATGAGATGTGATAGCTCAATGCTTCTAATATCAAAACTGAGACCCTCCCTATAGTATGAGATGTGAAATCTACGTCCTTCCCATTCCTATCCTGAGACCCTTCCGATAGCAGAGATGTGATATCTCAATGCTTATACCGAACCTGATGACCCTTCCTTTAGCATGAGATGTGATATTCAACTCCTTCCCATTCCAAACCTGAGACCCTTCCTATAACATGAGACGTGATATCCAACTCCTTCCCATTCCAAACCTGAGACCTTTCCTTTAGCATATGTGATATCCAACTCCTTCCAATTCCAATACTGAGACCCTTCCAATAGCATATGTGATATCTCAATGCTTCTAATATCAAAACTGAGACCCTCCCTATAACATGAGATGTGATATCGAACTCCTTCCCATTCCAATACTGAGACCCTTCCAATAGCATATGTGAAATCTCAATGCTTCTAATATGAAAACTGAGACCCTCCCTATAACATGAATTGTGATATCCAAATCCTTCCCATTCCAATCCTGAGACCCTTCCGATAGCAGAGATGTGATATCTCAATGCTTATACCAAACCTAAGACCCGTCCGATAGCATGAGATGTGATATCTCAATGCTTCTAATACCAAACCTGAGATCCTTCCAATAACATGAGATATGATGTCCAAATCCCTCCCCTTCCAAACCTTAGACCATCCCTTTAGCATGAGATTTGATATCCAACTCCTTCCCATTCCAATCCTGAGACCCTTCTGATAGCATGAGATGTGATATCTCAATGCCTCTAATACCAAACCTGAGATCCTACCTCTAACATGAAATGTGATATCCATCTCCTTCCCTTTCCAAACCTGAGACCCTGCCTATAGCATGAGATGTGATATCCAAGTCCTTCCCATTCCAATCCTGAGACCCTTCCTATAGCATGTGATGTGATATCTCAATGCTTATACCAAACCTGAGACCCTTCCTATGGCATGAGATGTCATATACAACTCCTTCCCATTCCAACCCTGAGACCCTTCCTATAGCATGAGATGTGATATCTCAATGCTTATACCAAACCTGAGACCCTTCCTATAGCATGAGATGTGATATCCAACTTCTTCCCATTCCAATCCTGAGACCCTTCCTATAGCATGAGATGTGATATCTCAATGCTTATACCAAACCTGAGACCCTTCCTATAGCTTGAGATGTGATATCCAACTCCTTCCCATTCCAATCCTGAGACCCTTCCTATAGCATGAGATGTGATATCTCAAGGCCTCTAATACCAAACCTGAGATCCTTCCTCTAACATGAAATGTGATATCCAACTCCTTCCCCTTCCAAACCTGAGAGCCTTCCTATAGCATGAGATATGATATCCAAGTCCTTCCCATTCCAATCCTGAGACCCTTCCTATAACATGAAATGTGATATCCAACTCCTTCCCATTCTAACCTGAGACCCTTCCTATAGCATGAGATGGGATATCCAACTCCTTCCAAATCCAATACTGATACCCTTCCGATAGCATGAGATGTGATATCCCAATGCTTCTACCAAACCTGAGACCCATACTATGGCATGAGATGTGATATCAAACTCCTTCCCATTCCAATCCTGAGACGCTTCCTATAGCTTGAGATGTGATATCCAACTCCTTCCCATTCCAATTCTGAGACCCTTCTTATACCATGACACTTGATATCTCAATGCTTCTAATACCAAACCTGAGACCCGTCCTATAACATGAGATGTGATATCCAAATCCATCCCCTTCCAAACCTTAGACCCTTCCTTTATAAAGAGATGTGATATCCAACTCCTTCCCATTCCAATCCTGAGACCCTTCCGATATCATGAGATGTGATATCTCAATGCTTATACCAAATCTGAGACCCTTCCTATGGCCTGAGATGTCATATACAACTCCTTCCCATTCCAATCCTGAGACCCTTCCTATAGCATGAGATGTGATATCTCAATGCTTATACCAAACCTGAGACCCTTCCGATAGCATGAGATGTGATATCTCAATGCTTCTAATACCAAACCTCAGATCCTTCCAATAACATGAGATGTGATGTCCAAATCCTTCCCCTTCCAAACCTTAGACCCTCCCTTTAGCATGAGATGTGATATCCAACTCCTTCCCATTCCAATCCTGAGACCCTTCTGATGGCATGAGATGTCATATCTCAATGCCTCTAATACCAAACCTGAGATCCTACCTCTAACATGAGATGTGATATCAAACTCCTTCCCATTCCAAACCTGAGACCCTTCAGATAGCATGAGATGTGATATTTCAATGCTTCTAAAACCAAACATGAGAACCATCCTATAACATGAGATGTGAAATCCAAATCATTCCCATTCCAAACCTGAGACCCTTCCTATAGCATGAGATGTTATAATTTAATGCTTCTAAAACCAAACCTGAGAACCATCCTATAACATGTGAAATCCAAATCCTTCCCTTTCCAAACCTGAGACCCTTCCGATAGCATGAGATGTGATATCTCAATGCTTCTAAAACCAAACATGAGAACCATCCTATAACATGAGATGTGAAATCCAAATCCTTCCCTTTCCAAACCTGAGACCCTTCCTATAGCTTGAGATGAAATATCAAACTCCTTCCCATTCCAATCCTGAGACCCTTCCGATAGCATGAGATGTGATAGCTCAATGCTTCTAATATCAAAACTGAGACCCTCCCTATAGTATGAGATGTGAATTCTAAGTCCTTACCATTCCTATCCTGAGACCCTTCCGATAGCAGAGATGTGATATCTCAATGCTTATACCAAACCTGATGACCCTTCCTATGGCATTAGATGTGATATCCAACTCCTTCCCATTCCAATCCTGAGTTCCTTCCTATAGCATGAGATGTGATATCTCAATGCTTCTATCAAACCTGATACCCTTCCTTTAGCATGAGAGGTGATATTCAACTCCTGCCCATTCCAATCCTGAGACTCCTCCTATAGCATGAGATGTGATATCTCAATGCTTCTAATACCAGACCTGGGACCGGTCCTATAACATGAGATATGATATCCAAATCCTTCCCCTTCCAAACCTGAGACCCTTCCTATAGCAAGAGATGTGATATCCAATTCCTTCCCATTCCAATCCTGAGACCCTTCCTATAACGAGATGTGATATCCAACTCCTTCCCATTCCAACCTGAGACCCTTCCTGTAGCATGAGAAGGGAGATCCAACTCCTTCCCATTCCAATCCTGAGACCCTTCCTATACCATGAGATGTGATATCTCAATGCTTCTAATACCAAACCTGGGACCCGTCCTATAACATGAGATATGTCCTATAACATGAGATATGATATCCAAATCCTTCCTCTTCCAAACCTGAGACCCTTCCTTTAGCATGAGATGTGATATCCAAATCCTTCCCATTCCAATACTGAAACCCTTCCTATAGCATGAGATGTCATATCTCAATGTTTCTAATAGAAAACCTGAGACCCTTCCTATAGCAAGAGATGTGATATCCAAATCCTTCCCATTTCAATCTTGAGACCCTTCCTATAACATGAGATGTGATATCCAACTCCTACCCATTCCAACCTGAGACCCTTCCTATAGCATGAGAAGGGATATCCAATTCCTTCCCAATCCAATCCTTAGACCCTTCCGATAGCAGAGATGTGATATCTCAATGCTTATACCAAACCTGAGACCCTTCCTTTAGCATGAGATGTGATATCCAAATGCTTCACATTCCAATCCTGAGACCCTTCCTATAGCATGAGATGTGATATCTCAATGCTTCTAATACAAAACCTGAGATCCTTCCTATAACATGAGATGTGATATCCAAGTCCTTCCCATTCCAATCCTGAGACCCTTCCTATAACATGAGATGTGATATCCAAATCCTTCTACTCCAACCTGAGACCCTTCCTATAGCATGAGATGGGATATCCAACTCCTTCAAAATCCAATCCTGATACCCTTCCAATAGCATGAGATGTGATATCCCAATGCTTCTACAAAACCTGAGACCCATACCATGGCATGAGATGTGATATCAAACTCCCGTCCTATACGATGAGACTTGATATCTCAATGCTTCTAATACCAAACCTGAGACCGGTCCAATAACATGAGATGTGATATCCAAATCCTTCCCCTTCCAAACCTTAGACCCTTCCTTTATCATGAGATGTGATATCCAAGTCCTTCCCATTCCATTCCTGAGACCCTTAATATAGCATGAGATGTGATATCTCAATGCTTCTAATACCAAACCTGAGACCCTTCCTATAACATGAGATGTGATATCCAAATCCTTCCCATTCCAATCCTGAGACCCTTCCGATAGCAGAGATGTGATATCTCAATGCTTATACCAAACCTGAGACCCTTCCGATAGCATGAGATGTGATATCTCAATGCTTCTAATACCAAACCTCAGATCCTTCCAATAACATGAGATGTGATGTCCAAATCCTTCCCCTTCCAAACCCTAGACCCTCCCTTTAGCATGAGATGTGATATCCAACTCCTTCCCATTCCAATCCTGAGACCCTTCTGATGGCATGAGATGTCATATCTCAATGCCTCTAATACCAAACCTGAGATCCTACCTCTAACATGAGATGTGATATCAAACTCCTTCCCATTCCAAACCTGAGACCCTTCAGATAGCATGAGATGTGATATTTCAATGCTTCTAAAACCAAACATGAGAACCATCCTATAACATGAGATGTGAAATCCAAATCATTCCCATTCCAAACATGAGGCCCTTCCTATAGCTTGAGATGTGATATCAAACTCCTTCCCATTCAATGTGATATCCAACTCCTTCCCATTCCAATCCTGGGACCCTTCCTATACCATGAGATGTGATAGTTCAATGCTTCTAATACCAAACCTGAGACCCGTCCTAAAACATGAGATGTGAGATCCAAATCCTTCCCCTTACAGACCTGAGACCTTTCCTTTAGCATGAGATGTGATAACCAACTCCTTCCCATTCCAAACCTGAGACCCTTCCCATAGCATGAGATGTGATATCTCAATGCTTCTAAAACCAAACATGAGAACCATCCTATAACATGAGATGTGAGATCCAAATCCTTCCCCTTCCAAACCTGAGACCCTTCCTATAGCTTGATATGTGATATCAAACTCCTTCCCATTACAATCCTGAGATAGCTTGAGATGTGATATCCAACTCCATCCCATTCCAATCCTGAGACCCTTCCGATAGCATGAGATGTGATAGCTCAATGCTTCTAATATCAAAACTGAGACCCTCCCTATAGTATGAGATGTGAAATCTACGTCCTTCCCATTCCTATCCTGAGACCCTTCCGATAGCAGAGATGTGATATCTCAATGCTTATACCGAACCTGATGACCCTTCCTTTAGCATGAGATGTGATATTCAACTCCTTCCCATTCCAAACCTGAGACCCTTCCTATAACATGAGACGTGATATCCAACTCCTTCCCATTCCAAACCTGAGACCTTTCCTTTAGCATATGTGATATCCAACTCCTTCCAATTCCAATACTGAGACCCTTCCAATAGCATATGTGATATCTCAATGCTTCTAATATCAAAACTGAGACCCTCCCTATAACATGAGATGTGATATCCAACTCCTTCCCATTCCAATACTGAGACCCTTCCAATAGCATATGTGATATCTCAATGCTTCTAATATGAAAACTGAGACCCTCCCTATAACATGAATTGTGATATCCAAATCCTTCCCATTCCAATCCTGAGACCCTTCCGATAGCAGAGATGTGATATCTCAATGCTTATACCAAACCTAAGACCCTTCCGATAGCATGAGATGTGATATCTCAATGCTTCTAATACCAAACCTGAGATCCTTCCAATAACATGAGATATGATGTCCAAATCCCTCCCCTTCCAAACCTTAGACCATCCCTTTAGCATGAGATTTGATATCCAACTCCTTCCCATTCCAATCCTGAGACCCTTCTGATAGCATGAGATGTGATATCTCAATGCCTCTAATACCAAACCTGAGATCCTACCTCTAACATGAAATGTGATATCCATCTCCTTCCCTTTCCAAACCTGAGACCCTGCCTATAGCATGAGATGTGATATCCAAGTCCTTCCCATTCCAATCCTGAGACCCTTCCTATAGCATGTGATGTGATATCTCAATGCTTATACCAAACCTGAGACCCTTCCTATGGCATGAGATGTCATATACAACTCCTTCCCATTCCAACCCTGAGACCCTTCCTATAGCATGAGATGTGATATCCAACTTCTTCCCATTCCAATCCTGAGACCCTTCCTATAGCATGAGATGTGATATCTCAATGCTTATACCAAACCTGAGACCCTTCCTATAGCTTGAGATGTGATATCCAACTCCTTCCCATTCCAATCCTGAGACCCTTCCTATAGCATGAGATGTGATATCTCAAGGCCTCTAATACCAAACCTGAGATCCTTCCTCTAACATGAAATGTGATATCCAACTCCTTCCCCTTCCAAACCTGAGAGCCTTCCTATAGCATGAGATATGATATCCAAGTCCTTCCCATTCCAATCCTGAGACCCTTCCTATAACATGAAATGTGATATCCAACTCCTTCCCATTCTAACCTGAGACCCTTCCTATAGCATGAGATGGGATATCCAACTCCTTCCAAATCCAATACTGATACCCTTCCGATAGCATGAGATGTGATATCCCAATGCTTCTACCAAACCTGAGACCCATACTATGGCATGAGATGTGATATCAAACTCCTTCCCATTCCAATCCTGAGACGCTTCCTATAGCTTGAGATGTGATATCCAACTCCTTCCCATTCCAATTCTGAGACCCTTCTTATACCATGACACTTGATATCTCAATGCTTCTAATACCAAACCTGAGACCCGTCCTATAACATGAGATGTGATATCCAAATCCATCCCCTTCCAAACCTTAGACCCTTCCTTTATAATGAGATGTGATATCCAACTCCTTCCCATTCCAATCCTGAGACCCTTCCGATATCATGAGATGTGATATCTCAATGCTTATACCAAATCTGAGACCCTTCCTATGGCCTGAGATGTCATATACAACTCCTTCCCATTCCAATCCTGAGACCCTTCCTATAGCATGAGATGTGATATCTCAATGCTTATACCAAATCTGAGACCCTTCCTATAGCATGAGATGGGATATCCAACTCCTTCTCATTCCAATCCTGAGACCCTTCCTATAGCATGAGAAGTGATATCTCCATGCTTATACCAAACCTGAGACCCTTCCTATAGCATAAGATGTGATATCCAAATCCTTCCCTTTCCAATCCTGAGACCCTTCCTATAGCATGAGATGTGATATCTCAATGCTTATACCAAACCTGAGACCCTTCCTATAGCATGAGATGTGATATCCAACTCCTTCCCATTCCAATCCTGAGACCCTTCCTATAGCATGAGATGTGATGTCTCAATGCTTCTAATACCAAACCTGAGATCCTTCCTATAACATGAGATGTGATATCCAACTCCTTCCCATTCCAATCCTGAGACCCTTATGATAGCATGAGATGTGATATCTCAATGCCTCTTATACCAAACCTGAGATCCTTCCGATAGCATGAGATGTGATATCTCAATGCTTCTAATACCAAACCTGAGATCCTTCCTATAATATGAGATGTGATTTCCAAATCCTTCCCCTTCCAAACCTGAGACCCTCCCTTTAGCATGAAATGTGATATCCAACTCCTTCCCATTCCAATCCTGAGACCCTTCTGATAGCATGAGATGTGATATCTCAATGCCTCTAATACCAAACCTGAGATCCTACCTCTAACATGAAATGTGATATCCATCTCCTTCCCTTTCCAACCCTGAGACCCTGCCTATAGCATGAGATGTGATATCCAAGTCCTTCCCATTCCAATCGTGAGACCCTTCCTATAGCATGTGATGGGATATCTCAATGCTTATACCAAACCTGAGACCCTTCCTATGGCATGAGATGTCATATACAACTCCTTCCCATTCCAACCCTGAGACCCTTCCTATAGCATGAGATGTGATATCTCAATGCTTATACCAAACCTGAGACCCTTCCTATAGCATGAGATGTGATATCCAACTTCTTCCCATTCCAATCCTGAGACCCTTCCTATAGCATGAGATGTGATATCTCAGTGCTTATACCAAACCTGAGACCCTTCCTATAGCATAAGATGTGATATCCAAATCCTTCCCATTCCAATCCTGAGACCCTTCCTATAGCATGAGATGTGATATCTCAATGCTTATACCAAACCTGAGACCCTTCCTATAGCATGAGATGTGAAATCCAAATCCTTCCCTTTCCAAACCTGAGACCCTTCCTATAGCTTGAGATGAAATATCAAACTCCTTCCCATTCCAATCCTGAGATAGCTTGAGATGTGAGATCCAAATCCTTCCCCTTCCAAACCTGAGACCCTTCCTATAGCTTGATATGTGATATCAAACTCCTTCCCATTACAATCCTGAGATAGCTTGAGATGTGATATCCAACTCCATCCCATTCCAATCCTGAGACCCTTCCGATAGCATGAGATGTGATAGCTCAATGCTTCTAATATCAAAACTGAGACCCTCCCTATAGTATGAGATGTGAAATCTACGTCCTTCCCATTCCTATCCTGAGACCCTTCCGATAGCAGAGATGTGATATCTCAATGCTTATACCGAACCTGATGACCCTTCCTTTAGCATGAGATGTGATATTCAACTCCTTCCCATTCCAAACCTGAGACCCTTCCTATAACATGAGACGTGATATCCAACTCCTTCCCATTCCAAACCTGAGACCTTTCCTTTAGCATATGTGATATCCAACTCCTTCCAATTCCAATACTGAGACCCTTCCAATAGCATATGTGATATCTCAATGCTTCTAATATCAAAACTGAGACCCTCCCTATAACATGAGATGTGATATCGAACTCCTTCCCATTCCAATACTGAGACCCTTCCAATAGCATATGTGAAATCTCAATGCTTCTAATATGAAAACTGAGACCCTCCCTATAACATGAATTGTGATATCCAAATCCTTCCCATTCCAATCCTGAGACCCTTCCGATAGCAGAGATGTGATATCTCAATGCTTATACCAAACCTAAGACCCGTCCGATAGCATGAGATGTGATATCTCAATGCTTCTAATACCAAACCTGAGATCCTTCCAATAACATGAGATATGATGTCCAAATCCCTCCCCTTCCAAACCTTAGACCATCCCTTTAGCATGAGATTTGATATCCAACTCCTTCCCATTCCAATCCTGAGACCCTTCTGATAGCATGAGATGTGATATCTCAATGCCTCTAATACCAAACCTGAGATCCTACCTCTAACATGAAATGTGATATCCATCTCCTTCCCTTTCCAAACCTGAGACCCTGCCTATAGCATGAGATGTGATATCCAAGTCCTTCCCATTCCAATCCTGAGACCCTTCCTATAGCATGTGATGTGATATCTCAATGCTTATACCAAACCTGAGACCCTTCCTATGGCATGAGATGTCATATACAACTCCTTCCCATTCCAACCCTGAGACCCTTCCTATAGCATGAGATGTGATATCTCAATGCTTATACCAAACCTGAGACCCTTCCTATAGCATGAGATGTGATATCCAACTTCTTCCCATTCCAATCCTGAGACCCTTCCTATAGCATGAGATGTGATATCTCAATGCTTATACCAAACCTGAGACCCTTCCTATAGCTTGAGATGTGATATCCAACTCCTTCCCATTCCAATCCTGAGACCCTTCCTATAGCATGAGATGTGATATCTCAAGGCCTCTAATACCAAACCTGAGATCCTTCCTCTAACATGAAATGTGATATCCAACTCCTTCCCCTTCCAAACCTGAGAGCCTTCCTATAGCATGAGATATGATATCCAAGTCCTTCCCATTCCAATCCTGAGACCCTTCCTATAACATGAAATGTGATATCCAACTCCTTCCCATTCTAACCTGAGACCCTTCCTATAGCATGAGATGGGATATCCAACTCCTTCCAAATCCAATACTGATACCCTTCCGATAGCATGAGATGTGATATCCCAATGCTTCTACCAAACCTGAGACCCATACTATGGCATGAGATGTGATATCAAACTCCTTCCCATTCCAATCCTGAGACGCTTCCTATAGCTTGAGATGTGATATCCAACTCCTTCCCATTCCAATTCTGAGACCCTTCTTATACCATGACACTTGATATCTCAATGCTTCTAATACCAAACCTGAGACCCGTCCTATAACATGAGATGTGATATCCAAATCCATCCCCTTCCAAACCTTAGACCCTTCCTTTATAAAGAGATGTGATATCCAACTCCTTCCCATTCCAATCCTGAGACCCTTCCGATATCATGAGATGTGATATCTCAATGCTTATACCAAATCTGAGACCCTTCCTATGGCCTGAGATGTCATATACAACTCCTTCCCATTCCAATCCTGAGACCCTTCCTATAGCATGAGATGTGATATCTCAATGCTTATACCAAATCTGAGACCCTTCCTATAGCATGAGATGGGATATCCAACTCCTTCCCATTCCAATCCTGAGACCCTTCCTATAGCATGAGAAGTGATATCTCCATGCTTATACCAAACCTGAGACCCTTCCTATAGCATAAGATGTGATATCCAAATCCTTCCCTTTCCAATCCTGAGACCCTTCCTATAGCATGAGATGTGATATCTCAATGCTTATACCAAACCTGAGACCCTTCCTTTAGCATGAGATGTGATATCCAACTCCTTCCCATTCCAATCCTGAGACCCTTCCTATAGCATGAGATGTGATGTCTCAATGCATCTAATACCAAACCTGAGATCCTTCCTATAACATGAGATGTGATATCCAACTCCTTCCCATTCCAATCCTGAGACCCTTATGATAGCATGAGATGTGATATCTCAATGCCTCTTATACCAAACCTGAGATCCTTCCGATAGCATGAGATGTGATATCTCAATGCTTCTAATACCAAACCTGAGATCCTTCCTATAATATGAGATGTGATTTCCAAATCCTTCCCCTTCCAAACCTGAGACCCTCCCTTTAGCATGAAATGTGATATCCAACTCCTTCCCATTCCAATCCTGAGACCCTTCTGATAGCATGAGATGTGATATCTCAATGCCTCTAATACCAAACCTGAGATCCTACCTCTAACATGAAATGTGATATCCATCTCCTTCCCTTTCCCACCCTGAGACCCTGCCTATAGCATGAGATGTGATATCCAAGTCCTTCCCATTCCAATCGTGAGACCCTTCCTATAGCATGTGATGTGATATCTCAATGCTTATACCAAACCTGAGACCCTTCCTATGGCATGAGATGTCATATACAACTCCTTCCCATTCCAACCCTGAGACCCTTCCTATAGCATGAGATGTGATATCTCAATGCTTATACCAAACCTGAGACCCTTCCTATAGCATGAGATGTGATATCCAACTTCTTCCCATTCCAATCCTGAGACCCTTCCTATAGCATGAGATGTGATATCTCAGTGCTTATACCAAACCTGAGACCCTTCCTATAGCATAAGATGTGATATCCAAATCCTTCCCATTCCAATCCTGAGACCCTTCCTATAGCATGAGATGTGATATCTCAATGCTTATACCAAACCTGAGACCCTTCCTATAGCATGAGATGTGATATCCAACTCCTTCCCATTCCAATCCTGAGACCCTTCCTATAGCATGAGATGTGATGTCTCAATGCTTCTAATACCAAACCTGAGATCCTTCCTATAACATGAGATGTGATATCCAACTCCTTCCCATTCCAATCCTGAGACCCTTATGATAGCATGAGATGTGATAACTCAATGCCTCTTATACCAAACCTGAGATCCTTCCGATAGCATGAGATGTGATATCTCAATGCTTCTAATACCAAACCTGAGATCCTTCCTATAATATGAGATGTGATTTCCAAATCCTTCCCCTTCCAAACCTGAGACCCTCCCTTTAGCATGAAATGTGATATCCAACTCCTTCCCATTCCAATCCTGAGACCCTTCTGATAGCATGAGATGTGATATCTCATTGCCTCTAATACCAAACCTGAGATCCTACCTCTAACATGAAATGTGATATCCATCTCCTTCCCTTTCCAAACCTGAGACCCTGCCTATAGCATGAGATGTGATATCCAAGTCCTTCCCATTCCAATCCTGAGACCCTTCCTATAGCATGTGATGTGATATCCAAGTCCTTCCCATTCCAATCCTGAGACCCTTCCTATAGCATGTGATGTGATATCTCAATGCTTATACCAAACCTGAGACCCTTCCTATGGCATGAGATGTCATATACAACTCCTTCCCATTCCAACCCTGAGACCCTTCCTATAGCATGAGATGTGATATCTCAATGCTTATACCAAACCTGAGACCCTTCCTATAGCTTGAGATGTGATATCCAACTTCTTCCCATTCCAATCCTGAGACCCTTCCTATAGCATGAGATGTGATATCCCAATGCTTCTACCAAACCTGAGACCCATACTATGGCATGAGATGTGATATCCAAATCCTTCCCCTTCCAAACCTTAGACCCTTCCTTTATAATGAGATGTGATATCCAACTCCTTCCCATTCCAATCCTGAGACCCTTCTTATAGCATGAGATGTGATATCTCAATGCTTCTAATACCAAACCTGAGACCCTTCCTATAACATGAGATGGGATATCCAACTCCTTCCCATTCCAATCCTGAGACCCTTCCGATAGCAGAGATGTGATATCTCAATGCTTATACCAAACCTGAGACCCTTCCTAAGGCTTGAGATGTCATATACAACTCCTTCCCATTCCAATCCTGAGACCCTTCCTATAGCATGAGATGTGATATCTCAATGCTTATACCAAATCTGAGACCCTTCCTATAGCATGAGATGTGATATCCAAATCCTTCCCATTCCAATCCTGAGACCCTTCCTATAGCATGAGATGTGATATCTCAATGCTTATACCAAACCTGAGAGCCTACCTATAGCATGAGATGTGATATCCAAGTCCATCCCATTCCAATCCTTAGACCCTTCCTACAGCATGCGATGTGATATCTCAATGATTCTAATACCAAACCAGAGACCCGTCCTTTAACATGAGATGGGATATCCAACTCCTTCCCATTCCAATCCTGAGCCACTCCTGATAGCAGAGATGTGATATCTCAATGCTTATACCAAACCTGAGACCCTTCCTATAACATGAGATGTGATATCCAACTCCTTCCCGTTCCAAACCTGAGACACTTCCTATAGCATATGTGATATCCAACTCCTTCCCATTCCAAACATGAGACCCTTACTATAGCAAGAATGTAATATCCAACTCCTACCCATTCCAATCCTGAGACCATTCCTATAGCATGAGATGTGATATATCAATGCTTCTAATACCAAACCTGAGATCCTTCCTATGACATGAGATGTGATATCCAAATCCTTCCCATTCCAATCCTGAGACCCTTCCTATAGCAAGAGATGTGATATCCAAATCCTTCCCATTCCAATCCTGAGACCCTTCCTATAACATGAGATGTGATATTCAACTCCTTCCCATTCCAACCTGAGACACTTCCTATAGCATGGGAAGGGATATCCAACTCCTTCCCAATCCAATCCTGAGAACCTTCCGATAGCAGAGATGTGATATCTCAATGCTTATACCAAACCTGAGACGCTTCCTATGGCATGAGATGTGATATCCAACTCCTTGCCATTCAAATCCTGAGACCCTTCCTATAGCATGAGATGTGATATCTCAATGCTTCTACCAAACCTGAGACCCTTCCTTTAGCATGAGATGTGATATCCAAATCCTTCACATTCCAATCCTGAGACCCTTCCTATAGCATGAGATGTGATATCTCAATGCTTCTAATACCAAACCTGAGATCCTTCCTATAACATGAGATGTGATATCCAATTCCTTCCCATTCCAAACCTCAGACCCTTCCTATTGGATGAGATGTGATATCCAACTCCTTCCCATTCCAACCCTGAGACCCTTCCTATACCATGAGATGTGATATCTCAATGCTTCTAATACCAAACCTGGGAACCGTCCTATAACATGAGATGTGATATCTCAATGTTTCTAATAAAAAACCTGAGACCCTTCCTATAACATGAGATGTGATATCCAATTCCTTCCCATTCCAAACCTGAGACCCTTCCTATTGGATGAGATGTGATATCCAAATCCTTCCCCTTCCAAACCTGAGACCCTTCCTTTAGCATGAGATGTGATATCCAAATACTTCCAATTCCAATCCTAAAACCCTTCCTATAGCATGAGATGTGATATCTCAATGTTTCTAATAAAAAACCTGAGACCCTTCCTATAGCAAGAGATGTGATATCCAAATCCTTCCCATTCCAATCCTGAGACCCTTCCTGTATATAACATGAGATGTGATATCCAACTCCTTCCCATTCCAACCTGAGACCCTTCCTATAGCATGAGATGTGATATCCAACTCCTTACCATTCAAATTCTGAGACCCTCCCTATAACAAGAGATGTCATATCCAACTCCTTCCCATTCCAAACCTGAGACCCTTCCTATAACAGGAGATCTGATATCCAACTCCTTCCCATTCCAAACCTGAGACCCTTCCGATAGCATGAGATGTGATATCTCAATGCTTCAAAAACCAAACATGAGAACCATCCTATAACATGAGATGTGAAATCCAAATCCTTCCCTTCCCAAACCTGAGACTCTTCCTATAGCATGAGATGTGATATCTCAATGCTTCTACCAAACCTGAAACCCTTCCTATAGCATGAGATGTGATATCCAACTCCTTCCCATTCCAATCCTGAGACACATCCTATAGCATGAGATGTGATATCACAATGCTTCTAATACCAAACCTGAGACCCGTCCTATAACATGAGATGTGATATCCAAATCCTTCCCCTTCCAAACCTGAGACCCTTCCTTGAGCATGAGATGTGATATATAGCTCCTCCCATTCCAATCCTGAGACCCTTCCTATAGCATGAGATGTGATATCTCAATGCTTCTAATACCAAACCTGAGATCCTTCCTATAACATGAGATGTGATATCCAACTCCTTCCCATTCCAATCCCGAGACCCTTCCTATAGCATGAGATGTGATATCTCAATGCTTCTAATACCAAACCTAAGGTCCTTCCTATAACATGAGATGTGATATCCAAATCCTTCCCATTCCAAACCTGAGACCCTCCCTTTAGCATGAGATGTGATATCCAACTCCTTCCCATTCCAATCCTGATACCCTTCTGATAGCATGAGATCTGATATCTCAATGCCTCTAATACCAAACCTGAGATCCTACCTCTAACATGAAATGTGATATCCAACTCCTTCCTTTTCCAAACCTGAGACCCTTCCTACAGCATGAGATGTGATATCCAAGTCCTTCCCATTCCAATCCTGAGACCCTTCCTATAACATGAGATGTGATATCCAACTCCTTCTATTCCAACCTGAGACCCTTCCTATAGCATGAGATGGGATATCCAACTCCTTCCAAATCCAATCCTGATACCCTTCTGATAGCATGAGATGTGATATACCAATGCTTCTACAAAACCTGAGACCCATACCATGGCATGAGATGTGATATCAAACTCCCGTCCTATACCATGAGACTTGATATCTCAATGCTTCTAATACCAAACCTGAGACCGGTCCAATAACATGAGATGTGATATCCAAATCCTTCCCCTTCCAAACCTTAGACCCTTCCTTTATCATGAGATGTGATATCCAAGTCCTTCCCATTCCATTCCTGAGACCCTTCCTATAGCATGAGATGTGATATCTCAATGCTTCTAATACCAAACCTGAGACCCTTCCTATAACATGAGATGTGATATCCAAGTCCTTCCCATTCCAATCCTGAGACCCTTCCTATAGCATGAGATGTGATATCTCAATGCTTCTAATACCAAAACTGAGACCCTTCCTATAACATGAATTATGATATCCAAATCCTTCCCATTCCAATCCTGAGACCCTTCCGATAGCAGAGATGTGATATCTCAATGCTTATACCAAACCTAAGACCCTTCCAATAGCATGAGATGTGATATCTCAATGCTTCTAATACCAAACCTGAGATCCTTCCAATAACATGAGATGTGATATCCAACTCCTTCCCATTCCAATCCCGAGACCCTTCCTATAGCATGAGATGTGATATCTCAATGCTTCTAATACCAAACCTAAGGTCCTTCCTATAACATGAGATGTGATATCCAACTCCTTCCCATTCCAATCCTGAGACCCTTCTGATGGCATGAGATGTGATATCTCAATGCCTCTAAAACCAAACCTGAGATCCTACCTCTAACATGAAATGTGATATCCAACTCCTTCCCCTTCCAACCCTGAGAGCCTTCCTATAGAATGAGATGTGATATCCAAGTCCTTCCCATTCCAATCCTGAGACCCTTCCTATAACATGAGATGTGATATCCAACTCCTTCCCATTCCAATCATGAGACCCTTCCTATAGCTTGAGATGTGATATCCAACTCCTTCTCATTCCAATTCTGAGACCCGTCCTATACCATGAGACTTGATATCTCAATGCTTCAAATACCAAACCTGAGACCGGTCCTATAACATGAGATGTGATACCCAAATCCGTCCCCTTCCAAACCTTGGACCCTTCCTATAGCATGAGATGTGATATCTCATTGCTTCTAATACCAAACCTGAGACCCTTCCTATAACGAGATGGGATATCCAACTCCTTCCCATTCCAATCCTGAGACCCTTCAGATAGCAGAGATGTGATATCCAACTCCTTCCTATTCCAAACCTGAGACCCTTCCTATAGCATGAGATGTTATAATTTAATGCTTCTAAAACCAAACCTGAGAACCATCCTATAACATGTGAAATCCAAATCCTTCCCTTTCCAAACCTGAGACCCTTCCGATAGCATGAGATGTGATATCTCAATGCTTCTAAAACCAAACATGAGAACCATCCTATAACATGAGATGTGAAATCCAAATCCTTCCCTTTCCAAACCTGAGACCCTTCCTATAGCTTGAGATGAAATATCAAACTCCTTCCCATTCCAATCCTGAGATAGCTTGAGATGTGATATCCAACTCCATCCCATTCCAATCCTGAGACCCTTCCGATAGCATGAGATGTGATAGCTCAATGCTTCTAATATCAAAACTGAGATCCTCCCTATAGTATGAGATGTGAATTCTAAGTCCTTACCATTCCTATCCTGAGACCCTTCCGATAGCAGAGATGTGATATCTCAATGCTTATACCAAACCTGATGACCCTTCCTATGGCATTAGATGTGATATCCAACTCCTTCCCATTCCAATCCTGAGTTCCTTACTATAGCATGAGATGTGATATCTCAATGCTTCTATTAAACCTGATACCCTTCCTTTAGCATGAGAGGTGATATTCAACTCCTGCCCATTCCAATCCTGAGACCCTTCCTATATCATGAGACGTGATATCCAACTCCTTCCCATTCCAATCCTGAGACTCCTCCTATAGCATGAGATGTGATATCTCAATGCTTCTAATACCAGACCTGGGACCGGTCCTATAACATGAGATATGATATCCAAATCCTTCCCCTTCCAAACCTGAGACCCTTCCTATAGCAAGAGATGTGATATCCAATTCCTTCCCATTCCAATCCTGAGACCCTTCCTATAACGAGATGTGATATCCAACTCCTTCCCATTCCAACCTGAGACCCTTCCTGTAGCATGAGAAGGGAGATCCAACTCCTTCCCATTCCAATCCTGAGACCCTTCCTATACCATGAGATGTGATATCTCAATGCTTCTAATACCAAACCTGGGACCCGTCCTATAACATGAGATATGTCCTATAACATGAGATATGATATCCAAATCCTTCCCCTTCCAAACCTGAGACCCTTCCTTTAGCATGAGATGTGATATCCAAATCCTTCCCATTCCAATACTGAAACCCTTCCTATAGCATGAGATGTCATATCTCAATGTTTCTAATAGAAAACCTGAGACCCTTCCTATAGCAAGAGATGTGATATCCAAATCCTTCCCATTTCAATCTTGAGACCCTTCCTATAACATGAGATGTGATATCCAACTCCTACCCATTCCAACCTGAGACCCTTCCTATAGCATGAGAAGGGATATCCAATTCCTTCCCAATCCAATCCTTAGACCCTTCCGATAGCAGAGATGTGATATCTCAATGCTTATACCAAACCTGAGACCCTTCCTTTAGCATGAGATGTGATATCCAAATGCTTCACATTCCAATCCTGAGACCCTTCCTATAGCATGAGATGTGATATCTCAATGCTTCTAATACAAAACCTGAGATCCTTCTTATAACATGAGATGTGATATCCAAGTCCTTCCCATTCCAATCCTGAGACCCTTCCTATAACATGAGATGTGATATCCAACTCCTTCTACTCCAACCTGAGACCCTTCCTATAGCATGAGATGGGATATCCAACTCCTTCCAAATCCAATCCTGATACCCTTCCAATAGCATGAGATGTGATATCCCAATGCTTCTACAAAACCTGAGACCCATACCATGGCATGAGATGTGATATCAAACTCCCGTCCTATACCATGAGACTTGATATCTCAATGCTTCTAATACCAAACCTGAGACCGGTCCAATAACATGAGATGTGATATCCAAATCCTTCCCCTTCCAAACCTTAGACCCTTCCTTTATCATGAGATGTGATATCCAAGTCCTTCCCATTCCATTCCTGAGACCCTTAATATAGCATGAGATGTGATATCTCAATGCTTCTAATACCAAACCTGAGACCCTTCCTATAACATGAGATGTGATATCCAAATCCTTCCCATTCCAATCCTGAGACCCTTCCGATAGCAGAGATGTGATATCTCAATGCTTATACCAAACCTGAGACCCTTCCGATAGCATGAGATGTGATATCTCAATGCTTCTAATACCAAACCTCAGATCCTTCCAATAACATGAGATGTGATGTCCAAATCCTTCCCCTTCCAAACCTTAGACCCTCCCTTTAGCATGAGATGTGATATCCAACTCCTTCCCATTCCAATCCTGAGACCCTTCTGATGGCATGAGATGTCATATCTCAATGCCTCTAATACCAAACCTGAGATCCTACCTCTAACATGAGATGTGATATCAAACTCCTTCCCATTCCAAACCTGAGACCCTTCAGATAGCATGAGATGTGATATTTCAATGCTTCTAAAACCAAACATGAGAACCATCCTATAACATGAGATGTGAAATCCAAATCATTCCCATTCCAAACCTGAGACCCTTCCTATAGCATGAGATGTTATAATTTAATGCTTCTAAAACCAAACCTGAGAACCATCCTATAACATGTGAAATCCAAATCCTTCCCTTTCCAAACCTGAGACCCTTCCGATAGCATGAGATGTGATATCTCAATGCTTCTAAAACCAAACATGAGAACCATCCTATAACATGAGATGTGAAATCCAAATCCTTCCCTTTCCAAACCTGAGACCCTTCCTATAGCTTGAGATGAAATATCAAACTCCTTCCCATTCCAATCCTGAGATAGCTTGAGATGTGATATCCAACTCCATCCCATTCCAATCCTGAGACCCTTCCGATAGCATGAGATGTGATAGCTCAATGCTTCTAATATCAAAACTGAGACCCTCCCTATAGTATGAGATGTGAATTCTAAGTCCTTACCATTCCTATCCTGAGACCCTTCCGATAGCAGAGATGTGATATCTCAATGCTTATACCAAACCTGATGACCCTTCCTATGGCATTAGATGTGATATCCAACTCCTTCCCATTCCAATCCTGAGTTCCTTCCTATAGCATGAGATGTGATATCTCAATGCTTCTATCAAACCTGATACCCTTCCTTTAGCATGAGAGGTGATATTCAACTCCTGCCCATTCCAATCCTGAGACTCCTCCTATAGCATGAGATGTGATATCTCAATGCTTCTAATACCAGACCTGGGACCGGTCCTATAACATGAGATATGATATCCAAATCCTTCCCCTTCCAAACCTGAGACCCTTCCTATAGCAAGAGATGTGATATCCAATTCCTTCCCATTCCAATCCTGAGACCCTTCCTATAACGAGATGTGATATCCAACTCCTTCCCATTCCAACCTGAGACCCTTCCTGTAGCATGAGAAGGGAGATCCAACTCCTTCCCATTCCAATCCTGAGACCCTTCCTATACCATGAGATGTGATATCTCAATGCTTCTAATACCAAACCTGGGACCCGTCCTATAACATGAGATATGTCCTATAACATGAGATATGATATCCAAATCCTTCCCCTTCCAAACCTGAGACCCTTCCTTTAGCATGAGATGTGATATCCAAATCCTTCCCATTCCAATACTGAAACCCTTCCTATAGCATGAGATGTCATATCTCAATGTTTCTAATAGAAAACCTGAGACCCTTCCTATAGCAAGAGATGTGATATCCAAATCCTTCCCATTTCAATCTTGAGACCCTTCCTATAACATGAGATGTGATATACAACTCCTACCCATTCCAACCTGAGACCCTTCCTATAGCATGAGAAGGGATATCCAATTCCTTCCCAATCCAATCCTTAGACCCTTCCGATAGCAGAGATGTGATATCTCAATGCTTATACCAAACCTGAGACCCTTCCTTTAGCATGAGATGTGATATCCAAATGCTTCACATTCCAATCCTGAGACCCTTCCTATAGCATGAGATGTGATATCTCAATGCTTCTAATACAAAACCTGAGATCCTTCCTATAACATGAGATGTGATATCCAAGTCCTTCCCATTCCAATCCTGAGACCCTTCCTATAACATGAGATGTGATATCCAACTCCTTCTACTCCAACCTGAGACCCTTCCTATAGCATGAGATGGGATATCCAACTCCTTCCAAATCCAATCCTGATACCCTTCCAATAGCATGAGATGTGATATCCCAATGCTTCTACAAAACCTGAGACCCATACCATGGCATGAGATGTGATATCAAACTCCCGTCCTATACGATGAGACTTGATATCTCAATGCTTCTAATACCAAACCTGAGACCGGTCCAATAACATGAGATGTGATATCCAAATCCTTCCCCTTCCAAACCTTAGACCCTTCCTTTATCATGAGATGTGATATCCAAGTCCTTCCCATTCCATTCCTGAGACCCTTAATATAGCATGAGATGTGATATCTCAATGCTTCTAATACCAAACCTGAGACCCTTCCTATAACATGAGATGTGATATCCAAATCCTTCCCATTCCAATCCTGAGACCCTTCCGATAGCAGAGATGTGATATCTCAATGCTTATACCAAACCTGAGACCCTTCCGATAGCATGAGATGTGATATCTCAATGCTTCTAATACCAAACCTCAGATCCTTCCAATAACATGAGATGTGATGTCCAAATCCTTCCCCTTCCAAACCTTAGACCCTCCCTTTAGCATGAGATGTGATATCAAACTCCTTCCCATTCCAAACCTGAGACCCTTCAGATAGCATGAGATGTGATATTTCAATGCTTCTAAAACCAAACATGAGAACCATCCTATAACATGAGATGTGAAATCCAAATCATTCCCATTCCAAACATGAGGCCCTTCCTATAGCTTGAGATGTGATATCAAACTCCTTCCCATTCAATGTGATATCCAACTCCTTCCCATTCCAATCCTGGGACCCTTCCTATACCATGAGATGTGATAGTTCAATGCTTCTAATACCAAACCTGAGACCCGTCCTAAAACATGAGATGTGAGATCCAAATCCTTCCCCTTCCAGACCTGAGACGTTTCCTTTAGCATGAGATGTGATAACCAACTCCTTCCCATTCCAAACCTGAGACCCTTCCCATAGCATGAGATGTGATATCTCAATGCTTCTAAAACCAAACATGAGAACCATCCTATAACATGAGATGTGAAATCCAAATCCTTCCCTTTCCAAACCTGAGACCCTTCCTATAGCTTGAGATGAAATATCAAACTCCTTCCCATTCCAATCCTGAGATAACTTGAGATGTGAGATCCAAATCCTTCCCCTTCCAAACCTGAGACCCTTCCTATAGCTTGATATGTGATATCAAACTCCTTCCCATTACAATCCTGAGATAGCTTGAGATGTGATATCCAACTCCATCCCATTCCAATCCTGAGACCCTTCCGATAGCATGAGATGTGATAGCTCAATGCTTCTAATATCAAAACTGAGACCCTCCCTATAGTATGAGATGTGAAATCTACGTCCTTCCCATTCCTATCCTGAGACCCTTCCGATAGCAGAGATGTGATATCTCAATGCTTATACCGAACCTGATGACCCTTCCTTTAGCATGAGATGTGATATTCAACTCCTTCCCATTCCAAACCTGAGACCCTTCCTATAACATGAGACGTGATATCCAACTCCTTCCCATTCCAAACCTGAGACCTTTCCTTTAGCATATGTGATATCCAACTCCTTCCAATTCCAATACTGAGACCCTTCCAATAGCATATGTGATATCTCAATGCTTCTAATATCACAACTGAGACCCTCCCTATAACATGAGATGTGATATCCAACTCCTTCCCATTCCAATACTGAGACCCTTCCAATAGCATATGTGATATCTCAATGCTTCTAATATGAAAACTGAGACCCTCCCTATAACATGAATTGTGATATCCAAATCCTTCCCATTCCAATCCTGAGACCCTTCCGATAGCAGAGATGTGATATCTCAATGCTTATACCAAACCTAAGACCCTTCCGATAGCATGAGATGTGATATCTCAATGCTTCTAATACCAAACCTGAGATCCTTCCAATAACATGAGATATGATGTCCAAATCCCTCCCCTTCCAAACCTTAGACCATCCCTTTAGCATGAGATTTGATATCCAACTCCTTCCCATTCCAATCCTGAGACCCTTCTGATAGCATGAGATGTGATATCTCAATGCCTCTAATACCAAACCTGAGATCCTACCTCTAACATGAAATGTGATATCCATCTCCTTCCTTTTCCAAACCTGAGACCCTGCCTATAGCATGAGATGTGATATCCAAGTCCTTCCCATTCCAATCCTGAGACCCTTCCTATAGCATGTGATGTGATATCTCAATGCTTATACCAAACCTGAGACCCTTCCTATGGCATGAGATGTCATATACAACTCCTTCCCATTCCAACCCTGAGACCCTTCCTATAGCATGAGATGTGATATCTCAATGCTTATACCAAACCTGAGACCCTTCCTATAGCATGAGATGTGATATCCAACTTCTTCCCATTCCAATCCTGAGACCCTTCCTATAGCATGAGATGTGATATCTCAATGCTTATACCAAACCTGAGACCCTTCCTATAGCTTGAGATGTGATATCCAACTCCTTCCCATTCCAATCCTGAGACCCTTCCTATAGCATGAGATGTGATATCTCAAGGCCTCTAATACCAAACCTGAGATCCTTCCTCTAACATGAAATGTGATATCCAACTCCTCCCCCTTCCAAACCTGAGAGCCTTCCTATAGCATGAGATATGATATCCAAGTCCTTCCCATTCCAATCCTGAGACCCTTCCTATAACATGAAATGTGATTTCCAACTCCTTCCCATTCTAACCTGAGACCCTTCCTATAGCATGAGATGGGATATCCAACTCCTTCCAAATCCAATACTGATACCCTTCCGATAGCATGAGATGTGATATCCCAATGCTTCTACCAAACCTGAGACCCATACTATGGCATGAGATGTGATATCAAACTCCTTCCCATTCCAATCCTGAGACGCTTCCTATAGCTTGAGATGTGATATCCAACTCCTTCCCATTCCAATTCTGAGACCCTTCTTATACCATGACACTTGATATCTCAATGCTTCTAATACCAAACCTGAGACCCGTCCTATAACATGAGATGTGATATCCAAATCCATCCCCTTCCAAACCTTAGACCCTTCCTTTATAATGAGATGTGATATCCAACTCCTTCCCATTCCAATCCTGAGACCCTTCCGATATCATGAGATGTGATATCTCAATGCTTATACCAAATCTGAGACCCTTCCTATGGCCTGAGATGTCATATACAACTCCTTCCCATTCCAATCCTGAGACCCTTCCTATAGCATGAGATGTGATATCTCAATGCTTATACCAAATCTGAGACCCTTCCTATAGCATGAGATGGGATATCCAACTCCTTCCCATTCCAATCCTGAGACCCTTCCTATAGCATGAGAAGTGATATCTCCATGCTTATACCAAACCTGAGACCCTTCCTATAGCATAAGATGTGATATCCAAATCCTTCCCTTTCCAATCCTGAGACCCTTCCTATAGCATGAGATGTGATATCTCAATGCTTATACCAAACCTGAGACCCTTCCTATAGCATGAGATGTGATATCCAACTCCTTCCCATTCCAATCCTGAGACCCTTCCTATAGCATGAGATGTGATGTCTCAATGCTTCTAATACCAAACCTGAGATCCTTCCTATAACATGAGATGTGATATCCAACTCCTTCCCATTCCAATCCTGAGACCCTTATGATAGCATGAGATGTGATATCTCAATGCCTCTTATACCAAACCTGAGATCCTTCCGATAGCATGAGATGTGATATCTCAATGCTTCTAATACCAAACCTGAGATCCTTCCTATAATATGAGATGTGATTTCCAAATCCTTCCCCTTCCAAACCTGAGACCCTCCCTTTAGCATGAAATGTGATATCCAACTCCTTCCCATTCCAATCCTGAGACCCTTCTGATAGCATGAGATGTGATATCTCAATGCCTCTAATACCAAACCTGAGATCCTACCTCTAACATGAAATGTGATATCCATCTCCTTCCCTTTCCAACCCTGAGACCCTGCCTATAGCATGAGATGTGATATCCAAGTCCTTCCCATTCCAATCGTGAGACCCTTCCTATAGCATGTGATGTGATATCTCAATGCTTATACCAAACCTGAGACCCTTCCTATGGCATGAGATGTCATATACAACTCCTTCCCATTCCAACCCTGAGACCCTTCCTATAGCATGAGATGTGATATCTCAATGCTTATACCAAACCTGAGACCCTTCCTATAGCATGAGATGTGATATCCAACTTCTTCCCATTCCAATCCTGAGACCCTTCCTATAGCATGAGATGTGATATCTCAGTGCTTATACCAAACCTGAGACCCTTCCTATAGCATAAGATGTGATATCCAAATCCTTCCCATTCCAATCCTGAGACCCTTCCTATAGCATGAGATGTGATATCTCAATGCTTATACCAAACCTGAGACCCTTCCTATAGCATGAGATGTGATATCCAACTCCTTCCCATTCCAATCCTGAGACCCTTCCTATAGCATGAGATGTGATGTCTCAATGCTTCTAATACCAAACCTGAGATCCTTCCTATAACATGAGATGTGATATCCAACTCCTTCCCATTCCAATCCTGAGACCCTTATGATAGCATGAGGTGTGATATCTCAATGCCTCTTATACCAAACCTGAGATCCTTCCGATAGCATGAGATGTGATATCTCAATGCTTCTAATACCAAACCTGAGATCCTTCCTATAATATGAGATGTGCTTTCCAAATCCTTCCCCTTCCAAACCTGAGACCCTCCCTTTAGCATGAAATGTGATATCCAACTCCTTCCCATTCCAATCCTGAGACCCTTCTGATAGCATGAGATGTGATATCTCATTGCCTCTAATACCAAACCTGAGATCCTACCTCTAACATGAAATGTGATATCCATCTCCTTCCCTTTCCAAACCTGAGACCCTGCCTATAGCATGAGATGTGATATCCAAGTCCTTCCCATTCCAATCCTGAGACCCTTCCTATAGCATGTGATGTGATATCCAAGTCCTTCCCATTCCAATCCTGAGACCCTTCCTATAGCATGTGATGTGATATCTCAATGCTTATACCAAACCTGAGACCCTTCCTATGGCATGAGATGTCATATACAACTCCTTCCCATTCCAACCCTGAGACCCTTCCTATAGCATGAGATGTGATATCTCAATGCTTATACCAAACCTGAGACCCTTCCTATAGCTTGAGATGTGATATCCAACTTCTTCCCATTCCAATCCTGAGACCCTTCCTATAGCATGAGATGTGATATCCCAATGCTTCTACCAAACCTGAGACCCATACTATGGCATGAGATGTGATATCAAACTCCTTCCCATTCCAATCCTGAGACGCTTCCTATAGCTTGAGATGTGATATCCAACTCCTTCCCATTCCAATTCTGAGACCCTTCTTATACCATGAGACTTGATATCTCAATGCTTCTAATACCAAACCTGAGACCCGTCCTATAACATGAGATGTGATATCCAAATCCTTCCCCTTCCAAACCTTAGACCCTTCCTTTATAATGAGATGTGATATCCAACTCCTTCCCATTCCAATCCTGAGACCCTTCCTATAGCATGAGATGTGATATCTCAATGCTTCTAATACCAAACCTGAGACCCTTCCTATAACATGAGATGGGATATCCAACTCCTTCCCATTCCAATCCTGAGACCCTTCCGATAGCAGAGATGTGATATCTCAATGCTTATACCAAACCTGAGACCCTTCCTAAGGCTTGAGATGTCATATACAACTCCTTCCCATTCCAATCCTGAGACCCTTCCTATAGCATGAGATGTGATATCTCAATGCTTATACCAAATCTGAGACCCTTCCTATAGCATGAGATGTGATATCCAAATCCTTCCCATTCCAATCCTGAGACCCTTCCTATAGCATGAGATGTGATATCTCAATGCTTATACCAAACCTGAGAGCCTACCTATAGCATGAGATGTGATATCCAAGTCCATCCCATTCCAATCCTTAGACCCTTCCTACAGCATGCGATGTGATATCTCAATGATTCTAATACCAAACCAGAGACCCGTCCTTTAACATGAGATGGGATATCCAACTCCTTCCCATTCCAATCCTGAGCCACTCCTGATAGCAGAGATGTGATATCTCAATGCTTATACCAAACCTGAGACCCTTCCTATAACATGAGATGTGATATCCAACTCCTTCCCGTTCCAAACCTGAGACACTTCCTATAGCATATGTGATATCCAACTCCTTCCCATTCCAAACATGAGACCCTTACTATAGCAAGAATGTAATATCCAACTCCTACCCATTCCAATCCTGAGACCATTCCTATAGCATGAGATGTGATATATCAATGCTTCTAATACCAAACCTGAGATCCTTCCTATGACATGAGATGTGATATCCAAATCCTTCCCATTCCAATCCTGAGACCCTTCCTATAGCAAGAGATGTGATATCCAAATCCTTCCCATTCCAATCCTGAGACCCTTCCTATAACATGAGATGTGATATTCAACTCCTTCCCATTCCAACCTGAGACACTTCCTATAGCATGGGAAGGGATATCCAACTCCTTCCCAATCCAATCCTGAGAACCTTCCGATAGCAGAGATGTGATATCTCAATGCTTATACCAAACCTGAGACGCTTCCTATGGCATGAGATGTGATATCCAACTCCTTGCCATTCAAATCCTGAGACCCTTCCTATAGCATGAGATGTGATATCTCAATGCTTATACCAAACCTGAGACCCTTCCTTTAGCATGAGATGTGATATCCAAATCCTTCACATTCCAATCCTGAGACCCTTCCTATAGCATGAGATGTGATATCTCAATGCTTCTAATACCAAACCTGAGATCCTTCCTATAACATGAGATGTGATATCCAATTCCTTCCCATTCCAAACCTGAGACCCTTCCTATTGGATGAGATGTGATATCCAACTCCTTCCCATTCCAACCCTGAGACCCTTCCTATACCATGAGATGTGATATCTCAATGCTTCTAATACCAAACCTGGGAACCGTCCTATAACATGAGATGTGATATCTCAATGTTTCTAATAAAAAACCTGAGACCCTTCCTATAACATGAGATGTGATATCCAATTCCTTCCCATTCCAACCTGAGACCCTTCCTATAGCATGAGATGTGATATCCAACTCCTTACCATTCAAATTCTGAGACCCTCCCTATAACAAAAGATGTCATATCCAACTCCTTCCCATTCCAAACCTGAGACCCTTCCTATAACAGGAGATCTGATATCCAACTCCTTCCCATTCCAAACCTGAGACCCTTCCGATAGCATGAGATGTGATATCTCAATGCTTCAAAAACCAAACATGAGAACCATCCTATAACATGAGATGTGAAATCCAAATCCTTCCCTTCCCAAACCTGAGACTCTTCCTATAGCATGAGATGTGATATCTCAATGCTTCTACCAAACCTGAAACCCTTCCTATAGCATGAGATGTGATATCCAACTCCTTCCCATTCCAATCCTGAGACACATCCTATAGCATGAGATGTGATATCACAATGCTTCTAATACCAAACCTGAGACCCGTCCTATAACATGAGATGTGATATCCAAATCCTTCCCCTTCCAAACCTGAGACCCTTCCTTGAGCATGAGATGTGATATATAGCTCCTCCCATTCCAATCCTGAGACCCTTCCTATAGCATGAGATGTGATATCTCAATGCTTCTAATACCAAACCTGAGATCCTTCCTATAACATGAGATGTGATATCCAACTCCTTCCCATTCCAATCCCGAGACCCTTCCTATAGCATGAGATGTGATATCTCAATGCTTCTAATACCAAACCTAAGGTCCTTCCTATAACATGAGATGTGATATCCAAATCCTTCCCATTCCAAACCTGAGACCCTCCCTTTAGCATGAGATGTGATATCTCAATGCTTATACCAAACCTGAGACCCTTCCTATAGCATGAGATGTGATATCCAACTCCTTCCCATTCCAATCCTGAGACCCTTCCTATAGCCTGAGATGTGATATCTCAATGCCTCTAATACCAAACCTGAGATCCTTCCTCTAACATGAAATGTGATATCCAACTCCTTCACTTTCCAAACCTGAGAGCCTATCTATAGCATGAGATGTGATATCCAAGTCCTTCCCATTCCAATCCTTAGACCCTTCCTACAGCATGCAATATGATATCTCAATGATTCTAATAAAAAACCTGAGACCCGTCCTATAACATGAGATGGGATATCCAACTCCTTTCCATTCCAATCCTGAGACCCTTTCGATAGCAGAGATGTGATATCTCAATGTTTATACCAAACCTGAGACCCTTCCTACGGCATGAGATGTCATATTCAACTCCTTCCCATTCCAATCCTGAGACCCTTCCTATAGCATGAGATGTGATATCCAACTCCTTCCCATTCCAATCATGAGACCCTTCCTATAGCATGAGATGTGATGTCTCAATGCTTCTAATACCAAACCTGAGATCCTTCCTATAACATGAGATGTGATATCCAACTCCTTCCATTCCAATCCTGGACCCTTCCTATAGCATGAGATATGATATCTCAATGCTTATACCAAACCTGAGACCCTTCCTATAGCATGAGATGTGATATCCAACTCCTTCCCATTCCAATCCTGAGACCCTTCCTATAGCCTGAGATGTGATATCTCAATGCCTCTAATACCAAACCTGAGATCCTTCCTCTAACATGAAATGTGATATCCAACTCCTTCACTTTCCAAACCTGAGAGCCTATCTATAGCATGAGATGTGATATCCAAGTCCTTCCCATTCCAATCCTTAGACCCTTCCTACAGCATGCAATATGATATCTCAATGATTCTAATAAAAAACCTGAGACCCGTCCTATAACATGAGATGGGATATCCAACTCCTTCCCATTCCAATTCTGAGACACTTCCGATAGCAGAGATGTGATATCTCAATGTTTATACCAAACCTGAGACCCTTCCTATAACATGAGATGTGATATCCAACTCCTTCCCGTTCCAAACCTGAGACCCTTCATTTAGCATGAGATGTGATATCCAGCTCCTTCCCATTCCAATCCTGAGACACTTCCGATAGCATGAGATGTGATATCTCAATGCTTCTAATATCAAAACTGAGACCCTCCCTATAGCATGATATGTGATATCTAAGTCCTTCCCATTCCAATCCTGAGACCCTTCCTATAGCATGAGATGTGATATCTCAATGCTTCTACCAAACCTGAGACCCTTCCTTTAGCATGAGATGTGATATCCAACTCCTTCCCATTCCAATCCTGAGACCCTTCCTATAGCATGAGAGGTGATATCTCAATACTTCTAATACCAAACCTGAGATCCTTCCGATAACATGAGATGTGATATCTCAATACTTCTAATACCAAACCTGGGATCCATCCTATAACATGAGATGTGATATCCAAATCCTTCCCCTTCCAAACCTGAGACCCTCCCTTTAGCATGAGATGTGATATCCAACTCCTTCCCATTCCAATCCTGAGACCCTTCTGATAGCATAAGATATGATATCTCAATGCTTCTATACCAAACCTGAGATCCTTCCGATAGCATGAGATGTGATATCTCAATACTTCTAATACCAAACCTGAGATCCTTCCTATAACATGAGATATGATATCCAAGTCCTTCCCATTCCAATCCTGAGACCCTTCCTATAACATGAAATGTGATATCCAACTCCTTCCCATTCTAACCTGAGACCCTTCCTATAGCATGAGATGGGATATCCAACTCCTTCCAAATCCAATACTGATACCCTTCCGATAGCATGAGATGTGATATCCCAATGCTTCTACCAAACCTGAGACCCATACTATGGCATGAGATGTGATATCAAACTCCTTCCCATTCCAATCCTGAGACGCTTCCTATAGCTTGAGATGTGATATCCAACTCCTTCCCATTCCAATTCTGAGACCCTTCTTATACCATGACACTTGATATCTCAATGCTTCTAATACCAAACCTGAGACCCGTCCTATAACATGAGATGTGATATCCAAATCCATCCCCTTCCAAACCTTAGACCCTTCCTTTATAATGAGATGTGATATCCAACTCCTTCCCATTCCAATCCTGAGACCCTTCCGATATCATGAGATGTGATATCTCAATGCTTATACCAAATCTGAGACCCTTCCTATGGCCTGAGATGTCATATACAACTCCTTCCCATTCCAATCCTGAGACCCTTCCTATAGCATGAGATGTGATATCTCAATGCTTATACCAAATCTGAGACCCTTCCTATAGCATGAGATGGGATATCCAACTCCTTCCCATTCCAATCCTGAGACCCTTCCTATAGCATGAGAAGTGATATCTCCATGCTTATACCAAACCTGAGACCCTTCCTATAGCATAAGATGTGATATCCAAATCCTTCCCTTTCCAATCCTGAGACCCTTCCTATAGCATGAGATGTGATATCTCAATGCTTATACCAAACCTGAGACCCTTCCTATAGCATGAGATGTGATATCCAACTCCTTCCCATTCCAATCCTGAGACCCTTCCTATAGCATGAGATGTGATGTCTCAATGCTTCTAATACCAAACCTGAGATCCTTCCTATAACATGAGATGTGATATCCAACTCCTTCCCATTCCAATCCTGAGACCCTTATGATAGCATGAGATGTGATATCTCAATGCCTCTTATACCAAACCTGAGATCCTTCCGATAGCATGAGATGTGATATCTCAATGCTTCTAATACCAAACCTGAGATCCTTCCTATAATATGAGATGTGATTTCCAAATCCTTCCCCTTCCAAACCTGAGACCCTCCCTTTAGCATGAAATGTGATATCCAACTCCTTCCCATTCCAATCCTGAGACCCTTCTGATAGCATGAGATGTGATATCTCAATGCCTCTAATACCAAACCTGAGATCCTACCTCTAACATGAAATGTGATATCCATCTCCTTCCCTTTCCAACCCTGAGACCCTGCCTATAGCATGAGATGTGATATCTCAATGCTTATACCAAACCTGAGACCCTTCCTATAGCTTGAGATGTGATATCCAACTTCTTCCCATTCCAATCCTGAGACCCTTCCTATAGCATGAGATGTGATATCCCAATGCTTCTACCAAACCTGAGACCCATACTATGGCATGAGATGTGATATCAAACTCCTTCCCATTCCAATCCTGAGACGCTTCCTATAGCTTGAGATGTGATATCCAACTCCTTCCCATTCCAATTCTGAGACCCTTCTTATACCATGAGACTTGATATCTCAATGCTTCTAATACCAAACCTGAGACCCGTCCTATAACATGAGATGTGATATCCAAATCCTTCCCCTTCCAAACCTTAGACCCTTCCTTTATAATGAGATGTGATATCCAACTCCTTCCCATTCCAATCCTGAGACCCTTCCTATAGCATGAGATGTGATATCTCAATGCTTCTAATACCAAACCTGAGACCCTTCCTATAACATGAGATGGGATATCCAACTCCTTCCCATTCCAATCCTGAGACCCTTCCGATAGCAGAGATGTGATATCTCAATGCTTATACCAAACCTGAGACCCTTCCTAAGGCTTGAGATGTCATATACAACTCCTTCCCATTCCAATCCTGAGACCCTTCCTATAGCATGAGATGTGATATCTCAATGCTTATACCAAATCTGAGACCCTTCCTATAGCATGAGATGTGATATCCAAATCCTTCCCATTCCAATCCTGAGACCCTTCCTATAGCATGAGATGTGATATCTCAATGCTTATACCAAACCTGAGAGCCTACCTATAGCATGAGATGTGATATCCAAGTCCATCCCATTCCAATCCTTAGACCCTTCCTACAGCATGCGATGTGATATCTCAATGATTCTAATACCAAACCAGAGACCCGTCCTTTAACATGAGATGGGATATCCAACTCCTTCCCATTCCAATCCTGAGCCACTCCTGATAGCAGAGATGTGATATCTCAATGCTTATACCAAACCTGAGACCCTTCCTATAACATGAGATGTGATATCCAACTCCTTCCCGTTCCAAACCTGAGACACTTCCTATAGCATATGTAATATCCAACTCCTACCCATTCCAATCCTGAGACCATTCCTATAGCATGAGATGTGATATATCAATGCTTCTAATACCAAACCTGAGATCCTTCCTATGACATGAGATGTGATATCCAAATCCTTCCCATTCCAATCCTGAGACCCTTCCTATAGCAAGAGATGTGATATCCAAATCCTTCCCATTCCAATCCTGAGACCCTTCCTATAACATGAGATGTGATATTCAACTCCTTCCCATTCCAACCTGAGACACTTCCTATAGCATGGGAAGGGATATCCAACTTCTTCCCAATCCAATCCTGAGAACCTTCCGATAGCAGAGATGTGATATCTCAATGCTTATACCAAACCTGAGACGCTTCCTATGGCATGAGATGTGATATCCAACTCCTTGCCATTCAAATCCTGAGACCCTTCCTATAGCATGAGATGTGATATCTCAATGCTTATACCAAACCTGAGACCCTTCCTTTAGCATGAGATGTGATATCCAAATCCTTCACATTCCAATCCTGAGACCCTTCCTATAGCATGAGATGTGATATCTCAATGCTTCTAATACCAAACCTGAGATCCTTCCTATAACATGAGATGTGATATCCAATTCCTTCCCATTCCAAACCTGAGACCCTTCCTATTGGATGAGATGTGATATCCAACTCCTTCCCATTCCAACCCTGAGACCCTTCCTATACCATGAGATGTGATATCTCAATGCTTCTAATACCAAACCTGGGAACCGTCCTATAACATGAGATGTGATATCTCAATGTTTCTAATAAAAAACCTGAGACCCTTCCTATAACATGAGATGTGATATCCAATTCCTTCCCATTCCAACCTGAGACCCTTCCTATAGCATGAGATGTGATATCCAACTCCTTACCATTCAAATTCTGAGACCCTCCCTATAACAAGAGATGTCCTATCCAACTACTTCCCATTCCAAACCTGAGACCCTTCCTATAACAGGAGATCTGATATCCAACTCCTTCCCATTCCAAACCTGAGACCCTTCCGATAGCATGAGATGTGATATCTCAATGCTTCAAAAACCAAACATGAGAACCATCCTATAACATGAGATGTGAAATCCAAATCCTTCCCTTCCCAAACCTGAGACTCTTCCTATAGCATGAGATGTGATATCTCAATGCTTCTACCAAACCTGAAACCCTTCCTATAGCATGAGATGTGATATCCAACTCCTTCCCATTCCAATCCTGAGACACATCCTATAGCATGAGATGTGATATCACAATGCTTCTAATACCAAACCTGAGACCCGTCCTATAACATGAGATGTGATATACAAATCCTTCCCCTTCCAAACCTGAGACCCTTCCTTGAGCATGAGATGTGATATATAGCTCCTCCCATTCCAATCCTGAGACCCTTCCTATAGCATGAGATGTGATATCTCAATGCTTCTAATACCAAACCTGAGATCCTTCCTATAACATGAGATGTGATATCCAACTCCTTCCCATTCCAATCCCGAGACCCTTCCTATAGCATGAGATGTGATATCTCAATGCTTCTAATACCAAACCTAAGGTCCTTCCTATAACATGAGATGTGATATCCAAATCCTTCCCATTCCAAACCTGAGACCCTCCCTTTAGCATGAGATGTGATATCTCAATGCTTATACCAAACCTGAGACCCTTCCTATAGCATGAGATGTGATATCCAACTCCTTCCCATTCCAATCCTGAGACCCTTCCTATAGCCTGAGATGTGATATCTCAATGCCTCTAATACCAAACCTGAGATCCTTCCTCTAACATGAAATGTGATATCCAACTCCTTCACTTTCCAAACCTGAGAGCCTATCTATAGCATGAGATGTGATATCCAAGTCCTTCCCATTCCAATCCTTAGACCCTTCCTACAGCATGCAATATGATATCTCAATGATTCTAATAAAAAACCTGAGACCCGTCCTATAACATGAGATGGGATATCCAACTCCTTTCCATTCCAATCCTGAGACACTTCCGATAGCAGAGATGTGATATCTCAATGTTTATACCAAACCTGAGACCCTTCCTATAACATGAGATGTGATATCCAACTCCTTCCCGTTCCAAACCTGAGACCCTTCATTTAGCATGAGATGTGATATCCAGCTCCTTCCCATTCCAATCCTGAGACACTTCCGATAGCATGAGATGTGATATCTCAATGCTTCTAATATCAAAACTGAGACCCTCCCTATAGCATGATATGTGATATCTAAGTCCTTCCCATTCCAATCCTGAGACCCTTCCTATAGCATGAGATGTGATATCTCAATGCTTCTACCAAACCTGAGACCCTTCCTTTAGCATGAGATGTGATATCCAACTCCTTCCCATTCCAATCCTGAGACCCTTCCTATAGCATGAGAGGTGATATCTCAATACTTCTAATACCAAACCTGAGATCCTTCCGATAACATGAGATGTGATATCTCAATACTTCTAATACCAAACCTGGGATCCATCCTATAACATGAGATGTGATATCCAAATCCTTCCCCTTCCAAACCTGAGACCCTCCCTTTAGCATGAGATGTGATATCCAACTCCTTCCCATTCCAATCCTGAGACCCTTCTGATAGCATAAGATATGATATCTCAATGCTTCTATACCAAACCTGAGATCCTTCCGATAGCATGAGATGTGATATCTCAATACTTCTAATACCAAACCTGAGATCCTTCCTATAACATGAGATATGATATCCAAGTCCTTCCCATTCCAATCCTGAGACCCTTCCTATAACATGAAATGTGATATCCAACTCCTTCCCATTCTAACCTGAGACCCTTCCTATAGCATGAGATGGGATATCCAACTCCTTCCAAATCCAATACTGATACCCTTCCGATAGCATGAGATGTGATATCCCAATGCTTCTACCAAACCTGAGACCCATACTATGGCATGAGATGTGATATCAAACTCCTTCCCATTCCAATCCTGAGACGCTTCCTATAGCTTGAGATGTGATATCCAACTCCTTCCCATTCCAATTCTGAGACCCTTCTTATACCATGACACTTGATATCTCAATGCTTCTAATACCAAACCTGAGACCCGTCCTATAACATGAGATGTGATATCCAAATCCATCCCCTTCCAAACCTTAGACCCTTCCTTTATAATGAGATGTGATATCCAACTCCTTCCCATTCCAATCCTGAGACCCTTCCGATATCATGAGATGTGATATCTCAATGCTTATACCAAATCTGAGACCCTTCCTATGGCCTGAGATGGGATATCCAACTCCTTCCCATTCCAATCCTGAGACCCTTCCGATAGCAGAGATGTGATATCTCAATGCTTATACCAAACCTGAGACCCTTCCTAAGGCTTGAGATGTCATATACAACTCCTTCCCATTCCAATCCTGAGACCCTTCCTATAGCATGAGATGTGATATCTCAATGCTTATACCAAATCTGAGACCCTTCCTATAGCATGAGATGTGATATCCAAATCCTTCCCATTCCAATCCTGAGACCCTTCCTATAGCATGAGATGTGATATCTCAATGCTTATACCAAACCTGAGAGCCTACCTATAGCATGAGATGTGATATCCAAGTCCATCCCATTCCAATCCTTAGACCCTTCCTACAGCATGCGATGTGATATCTCAATGATTCTAATACCAAACCAGAGACCCGTCCTTTAACATGAGATGGGATATCCAACTCCTTCCCATTCCAATCCTGAGCCACTCCTGATAGCAGAGATGTGATATCTCAATGCTTATACCAAACCTGAGACCCTTCCTATAACATGAGATGTGATATCCAACTCCTTCCCGTTCCAAACCTGAGACACTTCCTATAGCATATGTAATATCCAACTCCTACCCATTCCAATCCTGAGACCATTCCTATAGCATGAGATGTGATATATCAATGCTTCTAATACCAAACCTGAGATCCTTCCTATGACATGAGATGTGATATCCAAATCCTTCCCATTCCAATCCTGAGACCCTTCCTATAGCAAGAGATGTGATATCCAAATCCTTCCCATTCCAATCCTGAGACCCTTCCTATAACATGAGATGTGATATTCAACTCCTTCCCATTCCAACCTGAGACACTTCCTATAGCATGGGAAGGGATATCCAACTTCTTCCCAATCCAATCCTGAGAACCTTCCGATAGCAGAGATGTGATATCTCAATGCTTATACCAAACCTGAGACGCTTCCTATGGCATGAGATGTGATATCCAACTCCTTGCCATTCAAATCCTGAGACCCTTCCTATAGCATGAGATGTGATATCTCAATGCTTATACCAAACCTGAGACCCTTCCTTTAGCATGAGATGTGATATCCAAATCCTTCACATTCCAATCCTGAGACCCTTCCTATAGCATGAGATGTGATATCTCAATGCTTCTAATACCAAACCTGAGATCCTTCCTATAACATGAGATGTGATATCCAATTCCTTCCCATTCCAAACCTGAGACCCTTCCTATTGGATGAGATGTGATATCCAACTCCTTCCCATTCCAACCCTGAGACCCTTCCTATACCATGAGATGTGATATCTCAATGCTTCTAATACCAAACCTGGGAACCGTCCTATAACATGAGATGTGATATCTCAATGTTTCTAATAAAAAACCTGAGACCCTTCCTATAACATGAGATGTGATATCCAATTCCTTCCCATTCCAACCTGAGACCCTTTCGATAGCAGAGATGTGATATCTCAATGTTTATACCAAACCTGAGACCCTTCCTACGGCATGAGATGTCATATTCAACTCCTTCCCATTCCAATCCTGAGACCCTTCCTATAGCATGAGATGTGATATCCAACTCCTTCCCATTCCAATCATGAGACCCTTCCTATAGCATGAGATGTGATGTCTCAATGCTTCTAATACCAAACCTGAGATCCTTCCTATAACATGAGATGTGATATCCAACTCCTTCCATTCCAATCCTGGACCCTTCCTATAGCATGAGATGTGATATCTCAATGCTTATACCAAACCTGAGACCCTTCCTATAGCATGAGATGTGATATCCAACTCCTTCCCATTCCAATCCTGAGACCCTTCCTATAGCCTGAGATGTGATATCTCAATGCCTCTAATACCAAACCTGAGATCCTTCCTCTAACATGAAATGTGATATCCAACTCCTTCACTTTCCAAACCTGAGAGCCTATCTATAGCATGAGATGTGATATCCAAGTCCTTCCCATTCCAATCCTTAGACCCTTCCTACAGCATGCAATATGATATCTCAATGATTCTAATAAAAAACCTGAGACCCGTCCTATAACATGAGATGGGATATCCAACTCCTTCCCATTCCAATTCTGAGACACTTCCGATAGCAGAGATGTGATATCTCAATGTTTATACCAAACCTGAGACCCTTCCTATAACATGAGATGTGATATCCAACTCCTTCCCGTTCCAAACCTGAGACCCTCCCTTTAGCATGAAATGTGATATCCAACTCCTTCCCATTCCAATCCTGAGACCCTTCTGATAGCATGAGATGTGATATCTCAATGCCTCTAATACCAAACCTGAGATCCTACCTCTAACATGAAATGTGATATCCATCTCCTTCCCTTTCCAACCCTGAGACCCTGCCTATAGCATGAGATGTGATATCCAAGTCCTTCCCATTCCAATCGTGAGACCCTTCCTATAGCATGTGATGTGATATCTCAATGCTTATACCAAACCTGAGACCCTTCCTATGGCATGAGATGTCATATACAACTCCTTCCCATTCCAACCCTGAGACCCTTCCTATAGCATGAGATGTGATATCTCAATGCTTATACCAAACCTGAGACCCTTCCTATAGCATGAGATGTGATATCCAACTTCTTCCCATTCCAATCCTGAGACCCTTCCTATAGCATGAGATGTGATATCTCAGTGCTTATACCAAACCTGAGACCCTTCCTATAGCATAAGATGTGATATCCAAATCCTTCCCATTCCAATCCTGAGACCCTTCCTATAGCATGAGATGTGATATCTCAATGCTTATACCAAACCTGAGACCCTTCCTATAGCATGAGATGTGATATCCAACTCCTTCCCATTCCAATCCTGAGACCCTTCCTATAGCATGAGATGTGATGTCTCAATGCTTCTAATACCAAACCTGAGATCCTTCCTATAACATGAGATGTGATATCCAACTCCTTCCCATTCCAATCCTGAGACCCTTATGATAGCATGAGATGTGATATCTCAATGCCTCTTATACCAAACCTGAGATCCTTCCGATAGCATGAGATGTGATATCTCAATGCTTCTAATACCAAACCTGAGATCCTTCCTATAATATGAGATGTGATTTCCAAATCCTTCCCCTTCCAAACCTGAGACCCTCCCTTTAGCATGAAATGTGTTATCCAACTCCTTCCCATTCCAATCCTGAGACCCTTCTGATAGCATGAGATGTGATATCTCATTGCCTCTAATACCAAACCTGAGATCCTACCTCTAACATGAAATGTGATATCCATCTCCTTCCCTTTCCAAACCTGAGACCCTGCCTATAGCATGAGATGTGATATCCAAGTCCTTCCCATTCCAATCCTGAGACCCTTCCTATAGCATGTGATGTGATATCCAAGTCCTTCCCATTCCAATCCTGAGACCCTTCCTATAGCATGTGATGTGATATCTCAATGCTTATACCAAACCTGAGACCCTTCCTATGGCATGAGATGTCATATACAACTCCTTCCCATTCCAACCCTGAGACCCTTCCTATAGCATGAGATGTGATATCTCAATGCTTATACCAAACCTGAGACCCTTCCTATAGCTTGAGATGTGATATCCAACTTCTTCCCATTCCAATCCTGAGACCCTTCCTATAGCATGAGATGTGATATCCCAATGCTTCTACCAAACCTGAGACCCATACTATGGCATGAGATGTGATATCAAACTCCTTCCCATTCCAATCCTGAGACGCTTCCTATAGCTTGAGATGTGATATCCAACTCCTTCCCATTCCAATTCTGAGACCCTTCTTATACCATGAGACTTGATATCTCAATGCTTCTAATACCAAACCTGAGACCCGTCCTATAACATGAGATGTGATATCCAAATCCTTCCCCTTCCAAACCTTAGACCCTTCCTTTATAATGAGATGTGATATCCAACTCCTTCCCATTCCAATCCTGAGACCCTTCCTATAGCATGAGATGTGATATCTCAATGCTTCTAATACCAAACCTGAGACCCTTCCTATAACATGAGATGGGATATCCAACTCCTTCCCATTCCAATCCTGAGACCCTTCCGATAGCAGAGATGTGATATCTCAATGCTTATACCAAACCTGAGACCCTTCCTAAGGCTTGAGATGTCATATACAACTCCTTCCCATTCCAATCCTGAGACCCTTCCTATAGCATGAGATGTGATATCTCAATGCTTATACCAAATCTGAGACCCTTCCTATAGCATGAGATGTGATATCCAAATCCTTCCCATTCCAATCCTGAGACCCTTCCTATAGCATGAGATGTGATATCTCAATGCTTATACCAAACCTGAGAGCCTACCTATAGCATGAGATGTGATATCCAAGTCCATCCCATTCCAATCCTTAGACCCTTCCTACAGCATGCGATGTGATATCTCAATGATTCTAATACCAAACCAGAGACCCGTCCTTTAACATGAGATGGGATATCCAACTCCTTCCCATTCCAATCCTGAGCCACTCCTGATAGCAGAGATGTGATATCTCAATACTTATACCAAACCTGAGACCCTTCCTATAACATGAGATGTGATATCCAACTCCTTCCCGTTCCAAACCTGAGACACTTCCTATAGCATATGTAATATCCAACTCCTACCCATTCCAATCCTGAGACCATTCCTATAGCATGAGATGTGATATATCAATGCTTCTAATACCAAACCTGAGATCCTTCCTATGACATGAGATGTGATATCCAAATCCTTCCCATTCCAATCCTGAGACCCTTCCTATAGCAAGAGATGTGATATCCAAATCCTTCCCATTCCAATCCTGAGACCCTTCCTATAACATGAGATGTGATATTCAACTCCTTCCCATTCCAACCTGAGACACTTCCTATAGCATGGGAAGGGATATCCAACTTCTTCCCAATCCAATCCTGAGAACCTTCCGATAGCAGAGATGTGATATCTCAATGCTTATACCAAACCTGAGACGCTTCCTATGGCATGAGATGTGATATCCAACTCCTTGCCATTCAAATCCTGAGACCCTTCCTATAGCATGAGATGTGATATCTCAATGCTTATACCAAACCTGAGACCCTTCCTTTAGCATGAGATGTGATATCCAAATCCTTCACATTCCAATCCTGAGACCCTTCCTATAGCATGAGATGTGATATCTCAATGCTTCTAATACCAAACCTGAGATCCTTCCTATAACATGAGATGTGATATCCAATTCCTTCCCATTCCAAACCTGAGACCCTTCCTATTGGATGAGATGTGATATCCAACTCCTTCCCATTCCAACCCTGAGACCCTTCCTATACCATGAGATGTGATATCTCAATGCTTCTAATACCAAACCTGGGAACCGTCCTATAACATGAGATGTGATATCTCAATGTTTCTAATAAAAAACCTGAGACCCTTCCTATAACATGAGATGTGATATCCAATTCCTTCCCATTCCAACCTGAGACCCTTCCTATAGCATGAGATGTGATATCCAACTCCTTACCATTCAAATTCTGAGACCCTCCCTATAACAAGAGATGTCATATCCAACTCCTTCCCATTCCAAACCTGAGACCCTTCCTATAACAGGAGATCTGATATCCAACTCCTTCCCATTCCAAACCTGAGACCCTTCCGATAGCATGAGATGTGATATCTCAATGCTTCAAAAACCAAACATGAGAACCATCCTATAACATGAGATGTGAAATCCAAATCCTTCCCTTCCCAAACCTGAGACTCTTCCTATAGCATGAGATGTGATATCTCAATGCTTCTACCAAACCTGAAACCCTTCCTATAGCATGAGATGTGATATCCAACTCCTTCCCATTCCAATCCTGAGACACATCCTATAGCATGAGATGTGATATCACAATGCTTCTAATACCAAACCTGAGACCCGTCCTATAACATGAGATGTGATATACAAATCCTTCCCCTTCCAAACCTGAGACCCTTCCTTGAGCATGAGATGTGATATATAGCTCCTCCCATTCCAATCCTGAGACCCTTCCTATAGCATGAGATGTGATATCTCAATGCTTCTAATACCAAACCTGAGATCCTTCCTATAACATGAGATGTGATATCCAACTCCTTCCCATTCCAATCCCGAGACCCTTCCTATAGCATGAGATGTGATATCTCAATGCTTCTAATACCAAACCTAAGGTCCTTCCTATAACATGAGATGTGATATCCAAATCCTTCCCATTCCAAACCTGAGACCCTCCCTTTAGCATGAGATGTGATATCTCAATGCTTATACCAAACCTGAGACCCTTCCTATAGCATGAGATGTGATATCCAACTCCTTCCCATTCCAATCCTGAGACCCTTCCTATAGCCTGAGATGTGATATCTCAATGCCTCTAATACCAAACCTGAGATCCTTCCTCTAACATGAAATGTGATATCCAACTCCTTCACTTTCCAAACCTGAGAGCCTATCTATAGCATGAGATGTGATATCCAAGTCCTTCCCATTCCAATCCTTAGACCCTTCCTACAGCATGCAATATGATATCTCAATGATTCTAATAAAAAACCTGAGACCCGTCCTATAACATGAGATGGGATATCCAACTCCTTTCCATTCCAATCCTGAGACCCTTTCGATAGCAGAGATGTGATATCTCAATGTTTATACCAAACCTGAGACCCTTCCTACGGCATGAGATGTCATATTCAACTCCTTCCCATTCCAATCCTGAGACCCTTCCTATAGCATGAGATGTGATATCCAACTCCTTCCCATTCCAATCATGAGACCCTTCCTATAGCATGAGATGTGATGTCTCAATGCTTCTAATACCAAACTTGAGATCCTTCCTATAACATGAGATGTGATATCCAACTCCTTCCATTCCAATCCTGGACCCTTCCTATAGCATGAGATGTGATATCTCAATGCTTATACCAAACCTGAGACCCTTCCTATAGCATGAGATGTGATATCCAACTCCTTCCCATTCCAATCCTGAGACCCTTCCTATAGCCTGAGATGTGATATCTCAATGCCTCTAATACCAAACCTGAGATCCTTCCTCTAACATGAAATGTGATATCCAACTCCTTCACTTTCCAAACCTGAGAGCCTATCTATAGCATGAGATGTGATATCCAAGTCCTTCCCATTCCAATCCTTAGACCCTTCCTACAGCATGCAATATGATATCTCAATGATTCTAATAAAAAACCTGAGACCCGTCCTATAACATGAGATGGGATATCCAACTCCTTCCCATTCCAATTCTGAGACACTTCCGATAGCAGAGATGTGATATCTCAATGTTTATACCAAACCTGAGACCCTTCCTATAACATGAGATGTGATATCCAACTCCTTCCCGTTCCAAACCTGAGACCCTTCATTTAGCATGAGATGTGATATCCAGCTCCTTCCCATTCCAATCCTGAGACACTTCCGATAGCATGAGATGTGATATCTCAATGCTTCTAATATCAAAACTGAGACCCTCCCTATAGCATGATATGTGATATCTAAGTCCTTCCCATTCCAATCCTGAGACCCTTCCTATAGCATGAGATGTGATATCTCAATGCTTCTACCAAACCTGAGACCCTTCCTTTAGCATGAGATGTGATATCCAACTCCTTCCCATTCCAATCCTGAGACCCTTCCTATAGCATGAGAGGTGATATCTCAATACTTCTAATACCAAACCTGAGATCCTTCCGATAACATGAGATGTGATATCTCAATACTTCTAATACCAAACCTGGGATCCATCCTATAACATGAGATGTGATATCCAAATCCTTCCCCTTCCAAACCTGAGACCCTCCCTTTAGCATGAGATGTGATATCCAACTCCTTCCCATTCCAATCCTGAGACCCTTCTGATAGCATAAGATATGATATCTCAATGCTTCTATACCAAACCTGAGATCCTTCCGATAGCATGAGATGTGATATCTCAATACTTCTAATACCAAACCTGAGATCCTTCCTATAACATGAGATGTGATATCCAAATCCTTATCTTCCAAACCTGAGACCCTCCCTTTAGCATGAGATGTCATATCCAACTCCTTCCCATTCCAATCCTGAGACTCTTCTGATAGCATAAGATATGATATCTCAATGCTTCTATACCAAACCTGAGATCCTTCTGATAGCATGAGATGTGATATCTCAATACTTCTAATACCAAACCTGAGATCCTACCTCTAACATGAAATGTGATATCCAACTCTTTCCCCTTGCAAACCTGAGAGCCTTCCTATAGCATGAGATGTGATATCCAAGTCCTTCCCATTCCAATCCTGAGACCCTTCCTATAACATGAGATGTGATATCCAACTCCTTCCCATTCCAACCTGAGACCCTTCCTATAGCATGAGATGGGGTATCCAACTCCTTCCAAATCCAATCCCGATACCCTTCCGATAGCATGAGATCTGATATCCCAATGCTTCTACCAAACCTGAGACCCATACTATGGCATGAGATGTGATATCAAACTCCTTCCCATTCTAATCCTGAGACCCTTCCTATAGCTTGAGATGTGATATCCAACTCCTTCCCATTCCAATTCTGAGACCCTTCCTTTATCATGAGATGTGATATCTCAATGCTTCTAATACCAAACCTGAGACCCGTCCTATAACATGAGATGTGATATCCAAATCCTTCCCCTTCCAAACCTTAGACCCTTCCTTTATCATGAGATGTGATAGCCAACTCCTTCCCATTCCAATCTTGAGACCCTTCCGATATCATGAAATGTGATATCTCAATGCTTCTAATATCAAACTTGAGACCCTCCCTATAACATGAGATGGGAATATCCAACTCCTTCCCATTCCAATCCTGAGACCCTTCCGATAGCACAGATGTGATATCTCAATGCTTATACCAAACCTGAGATCCTTCCTATAACATGAGATGTGATATCCAACTCCTTCCCATTCCAATCCTGAGACACTTCCTATAGCATGAGATGTGATATCTCACTGCTTATACCAAACCTGAGACCCTTCCTATAGCATGAGATGTGATATCCAACTACTTCCCATTCCAATCCTGAGACCCTTCCTATAGCATGAGATGTGATATCTCAATGCTTCTAATATCAAACTTGAGACCCTCCCTATAGCATGAGATGTGATACCCAAGTCCTTCCCATTCCAATCCTGAGACACTTCCTATAGCATGAGATGTGATATCCAACTGCTTCCCATTCCAATCCTGAGACCCTTCCTATAGCATGAGATGTGATATCTCTATGCTTCTAATACCAAACCTGAGATCCTTCCTCTAACATGAAATGTGATATCCAACTCCTTCCCTTTCCAAACCTAAGAGCCTATCTATAGCATGAGATGTGATATCCAAGTCCTTCACATTCCAACCCTTAGACCCTTCCTACAGCATGCAATATGATATCTCAATGATTCTAATAACAAACCTGAGACCCGTCCTATAACATGAGATGGGATATTCAACTCCTTCCCATTCCAATCCTGAGACTCTTCCGATAGCAGAGATGTGATATCTCAATGCTTATACCAAACCTGAGACCCTTCCTATAACATGAGATGTGATATCCAAATCCTTCCCGTTCCAAACCTGAGACCCTTCCTTTAGCATGAGATGTGATATCCAGCTCCTTCCCATTCCAATCCTGAGACACTTCCGATAGCATGAGATGTGATATCTCAATGCTTCTAATATCAAAACTGGGACCCTCCATGTAGCATGATATGTGATATCTAAGTCCTTCCCATTCCAATCCTGAGACCCTCCCTATAGCATGAGATGTGATATCCAACTCCTTCCCATTCCAATCCTGAGACCCTTCCTATAGCATGAGATATGATATCTCAATACTTCTAATACCAAACGTGAGATCCTTCCGATAACATGAGATGTGATATCCAAATCCTTCCCCTTCCAAACCTGAGACCCTCCCTTTAGCATGAGATGTGATATCCAACTCCTTCCTATTCCAATCCTGAGACTCTTCTGATAGCATGAGATGTGATATCTCAATGCTTCTAATACCAAACCTGAGATCCTTCCGATAGCATGAGATGTGATATCTCAATGCTTCTAATACCAAACCTGAGATCCTTCCTATAACATGAGATGTGATATCCAAATCCTTCCCCTTCCAAACCTGAGACCCTCCCTTTAGCATGAGATGTGATATCCAACTCCTTCCCATTCCATTCCTGAGACCCTTCTGATAGCATGAGATGTGATATCTCAATGCCTCTAATACCAAACCTGAGATCCTACCTCTAACATGAAATGTGATATCCAACTCTTTCCCCTTCCAAACCTGAGAGCCTTCCTATAGCATGAGATGTGATATCCAAGTCCTTCCCATTCCAATCCTGAGACCCTTCCTATAGCTTGAGATGTGATATCCAACTCCTTCCCATTCCAATTCTGAGACCCTTCCTATACTATGAGACTTGATATCTCAATGCTTCTAATACCAAACCTGAGACCCGTAATATAACATGAGATGTGATATCCAAATCCTTCCCCTTCCAAACCTTAGACCCTTCCTTTATCATGAGATGTGATATCCAACTCCTTCCCATTCCAATCCTGAGACCCTTCCGATATCATGAGATGTGATATCTCAAAGCTTCTAATATCAAACTTGAGACCCTCCCTATAGCATGAGATGTGATATCCAAGTCCTTCCCATTCCAATCCTGAGACCCTTCCTATAGCATGAGTTGTGATATCTCAATGCTTCTAATACCAAACCTGAGACCCTTCTTATAACATGAGATGGGAATATCCAACTCCTTCCCTTTCCAATCCTGAGACCCTTCCGATAGCAGAGATGTGATATCTCAATGCTTATACCAAACCTGAGATCCTTCCTATAACATGAGATGTGATATCCAACTCCTTCCCATTCCAATCCTGAGACACTTCCTATAGCATGAGATGTGATATCTCACTGCTTATACCAAACCTGAGACCCTTCCCATAGCATGAGATGTGATATCCAACTCCTTCCCATTCCAATCCTCAGACCCTTCCTATAGCATGAGATGTGATATCTCAATGCTTCTAATATCAAACTTGAGACCCTACCTATAGCATGAGATGTGATATCCAAGTCCTTCCCATTCCAATCCTGAGACACTTCCTATAGCACGAGATGTGATATCTCAATGCTTCTAATACCAAACCTGAGACTCTTCCTATAACATGAGATGGGATATCCAACTCCTTCCCATTCCAATCCTGAGACCCTTTTGATAGCAGAGATGTGATATCTCAATGTTTATACCAAACCTGAGACCCTTCCTACGGCATGAGATGTCATATTCAACTCCTTCCCATTCCAATCCTGAGACCCTTCTGATAGCATAAGATATGATATCTCAATGCTTCTATACCAAACCTGAGATCCTTCCGATAGCATGAGATGTGATATCTCAATACTTCTAATACCAAACCTGAGATCCTTCCTATAACATGAGATGTGATATCCAAATCCTTATCTTCCAAACCTGAGACCCTCCCTTTAGCATGAGATGTCATATCCAACTCCTTCCCATTCCAATCCTGAGACTCTTCTGATAGCATAAGATATGATATCTCAATGCTTCTATACCAAACCTGAGATCCTTCTGATAGCATGAGATGTGATATCTCAATACTTCTAATACCAAACCTGAGATCCTACCTCTAACATGAAATGTGATATCCAACTCTTTCCCCTTGCAAACCTGAGAGCCTTCCTATAGCATGAGATGTGATATCCAAGTCCTTCCCATTCCAATCCTGAGACCCTTCCTATAACATGAGATGTGATATCCAACTCCTTCCCATTCCAACCTGAGACCCTTCCTATAGCATGAGATGGGATATCCAACTCCTTCCAAATCCAATCCCGATACCCTTCCGATAGCATGAGATCTGATATCCCAATGCTTCTACCAAACCTGAGACCCATACTATGGCATGAGATGTGATATCAAACTCCTTCCCATTCTAATCCTGAGACCCTTCCTATAGCTTGAGATGTGATATCCAACTCCTTCCCATTCCAATTCTGAGACCCTTCCTATACCATGAGACTTGATATCTCAATGCTTCTAATACCAAACCTGAGACCCGTCCTATAACATGAGATGTGATATCCAAATCCTTCCCCTTCCAAACCTTAGACCCTTCCGATAGCAGAGATGTGATATCTCAATGCTTATACCAAACCTGAGATCCTTCCTATAACATGAGATGTGATATCCAACTCCTTCCCATTCCAATCCTGAGACACTTCCTATAGCATGAGATGTGATATCTCACTGCTTATACCAAACCTGAGACCCTTCCTATAGCATGAGATGTGATATCCAACTCCTTCCCATTCCAATCCTGAGACCCTTCCTATAGCATGAGATGTGATATCTCAATGCTTCTAATATCAAACTTGAGACCCTCCCTATAGCATGAGATGTGATACCCAAGTCCTTCCCATTCCAATCCTGAGACACTTCCTATAGCATGAGATGTGATATCTCAATGCTTCTAATACCAAACCTGAGACTCTTCCTATAACATGAGATGGGATATCCAACTCCTTTCCATTCCAATCCTGAGACCCTTTCGATAGCAGAGATGTGATATCTCAATGTTTATACCAAACCTGAGACCCTTCCTACGGCATGAGATGTCATATTCAACTCCTTCCCATTCCAATCCTGAGACCCTTCCTATAGCATGAGATGTGATATCCAACTCCTTCCCATTCCAATCATGAGACCCTTCCTATAGCATGAGATGTGATGTCTCAATGCTTCTAATACCAAACCTGAGATCCTTCCTATAACATGAGATGTGATATCCAACTCCTTCCATTCCAATCCTGGACCCTTCCTATAGCATGAGATGTGATATCTCAATGCTTATACCAAACCTGAGACCCTTCCTATAGCATGAGATGTGATATCCAACTCCTTCCCATTCCAATCCTGAGACCCTTCCTATAGCCTGAGATGTGATATCTCAATGCCTCTAATACCAAACCTGAGATCCTTCCTCTAACATGAAATGTGATATCCAACTCCTTCACTTTCCAAACCTGAGAGCCTATCTATAGCATGAGATGTGATATCCAAGTCCTTCCCATTCCAATCCTTAGACCCTTCCTACAGCATGCAATATGATATCTCTATGATTCTAATAAAAAACCTGAGACCCGTCCTATAACATGAGATGGGATATCCAACTCCTTCCCATTCCAATTCTGAGACACTTCCGATAGCAGAGATGTGATATCTCAATGTTTATACCAAACCTGAGACCCTTCCTATAACATGAGATGTGATATCCAACTCCTTCCCGTTCCAAACCTGAGACCCTTCCATTAGCATGAGATGTGATATCCAGCTCCTTCCCATTCCAATCCTGAGACACTTCCGATAGCATGATGTGATATCTCAATGCTTCTAATATCAAAACTGAGACCCTCCCTATAGCATGATATGTGATATCTAAGTCCTTCCCATTCCAATCCTGAGACCCTTCCTATAGCATGAGATGTGATATCTCAATGCTTCTACCAAACCTGAGACCCTTCCTTTAGCATGAGATGTGATATCCAACTCCTTCCCATTCCAATCCTGAGACCCTTCCTATAGCATGAGAGGTGATATCTCAATACTTCTAATACCAAACCTGAGATCCTTCCGATAACATGAGATGTGATATCTCAATACTTTTAATACCAAACCTGGGATCCATCCTATAACATGAGATGTGATATCCAAATCCTTCCCCTTCCAAACCTGAGACCCTCCCTTTAGCATGAGATGTGATATCCAACTCCTTCCCATTCCAATCCTGAGACCCTTCTGATAGCATAAGATATGATATCTCAATGCTTCTATACCAAACCTGAGATCCTTCCGATAGCATGAGATGTGATATCTCAATACTTCTAATACCAAACCTGAGATCCTTCCTATAACATGAGATGTGATATCCAAATCCTTATCTTCCAAACCTGAGACCCTCCCTTTAGCATGAGATGTGATATCCAACTCCTTCCCATTCCAATCCTGAGACTCTTCTGATAGCATAAGATATGATATCTCAATGCTTCTTTACCAAACCTGAGATCCTTCTGATAGCATGAGATGTGATATCTCAATACTTCTAATACCAAACCTGAGATCCTACCTCTAACATGAAATGTGATATCCAACTCTTTCCCCTTGCAAACCTGAGAGCCTTCCTATAGCATGAGATGTGATATCCAAGTCCTTCCCATTCCAATCCTGAGACCCTTCCTATAACATGAGATGTGATATCCAACTCCTTCCCATTCCAACCTGAGACCCTTCCTATAGCATGAGATGGGATATCCAACTCCTTCCAAATCCAATCCCGATACCCTTCCGATAGCATGAGATCTGATATCCCAATGCTTCTACCAAACCTGAGACCCATACTATGGCATGAGATGTGATATCAAACTCCTTCCCATTCTAATCCTGAGACCCTACCTATAGCTTGAGATGTGATATCCAACTCCTTCCCATTCCAATTCTGAGACCCTTCCTATACCATGAGACTTGATATCTCAATGCTTCTAATACCAAACCTGAGACCCGTCCTATAACATGAGATGTGATATCCAAATCCTTCCCCTTCCAAACCTTAGACCCTTCCTTTATCATGAGATGTGATAGCCAACTCCTTCCCATTCCAATCTTGAGACCCTTCCGATATCATGAAATGTGATATCTCAATGCTTCTAATATCAAACTTGAGACCCTCCCTATAACATGAGATGGGAATATCCAACTCCTTCCCATTCCAATCCTGAGGCCCTTCCGATAGCACAGATGTGATATCTCAATGCTTATACCAAACCTGAGATCCTTCCTATAACATGAGATGTGATATCCAAATCCTTATCTTCCAAACCTGAGACCCTCCCTTTAGCATGAGATGTGATATCCAACTCCTTCCCATTCCAATCCTGAGACTCTTCTGATAGCATAAGATATGATATCTCAATGCTTCTTTACCAAACCTGAGATCCTTCTGATAGCATGAGATGTGATATCTCAATACTTCTAATACCAAACCTGAGATCCTACTTCTAACATGAAATGTGATATCCAACTCTTTCCCCTTGCAAACCTGAGAGCCTTCCTATAGCATGAGATGTGATATCCAAGTCCTTCCCATTCCAATCCTGAGACCCTTCCTATAACATGAGATGTGATATCCAACTCCTTCCCATTCCAACCTGAGACCCTTCCTATAGCATGAGATGGGATATCCAACTCCTTCCAAATCCAATCCCGATACCCTTCCGATAGCATGAGATCTGATATCCCAATGCTTCTACCAAACCTGAGACCCATACTATGGCATGAGATGTGATATCAAACTCCTTCCCATTCTAATCCTGAGACCCTTCCTATAGCTTGAGATGTGATATCCAACTCCTTCCCATTCCAATTCTGAGACCCTTCCTATACCATGAGACTTGATATCTCAATGCTTCTAATACCAAACCTGAGACCCGTCCTATAACATGAGATGTGATATCCAAATCCTTCCCCTTCCAAACCTTAGACCCTTCCTTTATCATGAGATGTGATAGCCAACTCCTTCCCATTCCAATCTTGAGACCCTTCCGATATCATGAAATGTGATATCTCAATGCTTCTAATATCAAACTTGAGACCCTCCCTATAGCATGAGATGTGATACCCAAGTCCTTCCCATTCCAATCCTGAGACACTTCCTATAGCATGAGATGTGATATCCAACTGCTTCCCATTCCAATCCTGAGACCCTTCCTATAGCATGAGATGTGATATCTCTATGCTTCTAATACCAAACCTGAGATCCTTCCTCTAACATGAAATGTGATATCCAACTCCTTCCCTTTCCAAACCTAAGAGCCTATCTATAGCATGAGATGTGATATCCAAGTCCTTCACATTCCAACCCTTAGACCCTTCCTACAGCATGCAATATGATATCTCAATGATTCTAATAACAAACCTGAGACCCGTCCTATAACATGAGATGGGATATTCAACTCCTTCCCATTCCAATCCTGAGACTCTTCCGATAGCAGAGATGTGATATCTCAATGCTTATACCAAACCTGAGACCCTTCCTATAACATGAGATGTGATATCCAAATCCTTCCCGTTCCAAACCTGAGACCCTTCCTTTAGCATGAGATGTGATATCCAGCTCCTTCCCATTCCAATCCTGAGACACTTCCGATAGCATGAGATGTGATATCTCAATGCTTCTAATATCAAAACTGAGACCCTCCCTATAGCATGATATGTGATATCTAAGTCCTTCCCATTCCAATCCTGAGACCCTCCCTATAGCATGAGATGTGATATCCAACTCCTTCCCATTCCAATCCTGAGACCCTTCCTATAGCATGAGATATGATATCTCAATACTTCTAATACCAAACGTGAGATCCTTCCGATAACATGAGATGTGATATCCAAATCCTTCCCCTTCCAAACCTGAGACCCTCCCTTTAGCATGAGATGTGATATCCAACTCCTTCCTATTCCAATCCTGAGACTCTTCTGATAGCATGAGATGTGATATCTCAATGCTTCTAATACCAAACCTGAGATCCTTCCGATAGCATGAGATGTGATATCTCAATGCTTCTAATACCAAACCTGAGATCCTTCCTATAACATGAGATGTGATATCCAAATCCTTCCCCTTCTAAACCTGAGACCCTCCCTTTAGCATGAGATGTGATATCCAACTCCTTCCCATTCCATTCCTGAGACCCTTCTGATAGCATGAGATGTGATATCTCAATGCCTCTAATACCAAACCTGAGATCCTACCTCTAACATGAAATGTGATATCCAACTCTTTCCCCTTCCAAACCTGAGAGCCTTCCTATAGCATGAGATGTGATATCCAAGTCCTTCCCATTCCAATACTGAGACCCTTCCTATAGCTTGAGATGTGATATCCAACTCCTTCCCATTCCAATTCTGAGACCCTTCCTATACTATGAGACTTGATATCTCAATGCTTCTAATACCAAACCTGAGACCCGTAATATAACATGAGATGTGATATCCAAATCCTTCCCCTTCCAAACCTTAGACCCTTCCTTTATCATGAGATGTGATATCCAACTCCTTCCCATTCCAATCCTGAGACCCTTCCGATATCATGAGATGTGATATCTCAAAGCTTCTAATATCAAACTTGAGACCCTCCCTATAGCATGAGATGTGATATCCAAGTCCTTCCCATTCCAATCCTGAGACCCTTCCTATAGCATGAGTTGTGATATCTCAATGCTTCTAATACCAAACCTGAGACCCTTCTTATAACATGAGATGGGAATATCCAACTCCTTCCCATTCCAATCCTGAGACCCTTCCGATAGCAGAGATGTGATATCTCAATGCTTATACCAAACCTGAGATCCTTCCTATAACATGAGATGTGATATCCAACTCCTTCCCATTCCAATCCTGAGACACTTCCTATAGCATGAGATGTGATATCTCACTGCTTATACCAAACCTGAGACCCTTCCCATAGCATGAGATGTGATATCCAACTCCTTCCCATTCCAATCCTCAGACCCTTCCTATAGCATGAGATGTGATATCTCAATGCTTCTAATATCAAACTTGAGACCCTACCTATAGCATGAGATGTGATATCCAAGTCCTTCCCATTCCAATCCTGAGACACTTCCTATAGCATGAGATGTGATATCTCAATGCTTCTAATACCAAACCTGAGACTCTTCCTATAACATGAGATGGGATATCCAACTCCTTCCCATTCCAATCCTGAGACCCTTTTGATAGCAGAGATGTGATATCTCAATGTTTATACCAAACCTGAGACCCTTCCTACGGCATGAGATGTCATATTCAACTCCTTCCCATTCCAATCCTGAGACCCTTCCTATAGCATGAGATGTGATATCCAACTCCTTCCCATTCCAATCCTGAGACCCTTCCTATAGCATGAGATGTGATGTCTCAATGCTTCTAATACCAAACCTGAGATCCTTCCTATAACATGAGATGTGATATCCAACTCCTTCCATTCCAATCCTGGACCCTTCCTATAGCATGAGATGTGATCTCAATGCTTATACCAAACCTGAGACCCTTCCTATAGCATGAGATGTGATATCCAACTCCTTCCCATTCCAATCCTGAGACCCTTCCTATAACATGAGATGTGATATCTCAATACTTCTAATACCAAACCTGGGATCCATCCTATAACATGAGATGTGATATCCAAATCCTTCCCCTTCCAAACCTGAGACCCTCCCTTTAGCATGAGATGTGATATCCAACTCCTTCCCATTCCAATCCTGAGACCCTTCTGATAGCATAAGATATGATATCTCAATGCTTCTATACCAAACCTGAGATCCTTCCGATAGCATGAGATGTGATATCTCAATACTTCTAATACCAAACCTGAGATCCTTCCTATAACATGAGATGTGATATCCAAATCCTTATCTTCCAAACCTGAGACCCTCCCTTTAGCATGAGATGTGATATCCAACTCCTTCCCATTCCAATCCTGAGACTCTTCTGATAGCATAAGATATGATATCTCAATGCTTCTTTACCAAACCTGAGATCCTTCTGATAGCATGAGATGTGATATCTCAATACTTCTAATACCAAACCTGAGATCCTACCTCTAACATGAAATGTGATATCCAACTCTTTCCCCTTGCAAACCTGAGAGCCTTCCTATAGCATGAGATGTGATATCCAAGTCCTTCCCATTCCAATCCTGAGACCCTTCCTATAACATGAGATGTGATATCCAACTCCTTCCCATTCCAACCTGAGACCCTTCCTATAGCATGAGATGGGATATCCAACTCCTTCCAAATCCAATCCCGATACCCTTCCGATAGCATGAGATCTGATATCCCAATGCTTCTACCAAACCTGAGACCCATACTATGGCATGAGATGTGATATCAAACTCCTTCCCATTCTAATCCTGAGACCCTTCCTATAGCTTGAGATGTGATATCCAACTCCTTCCCATTCCAATTCTGAGACCCTTCCTATACCATGAGACTTGATATCTCAATGCTTCTAATACCAAACCTGAGACCCGTCCTATAACATGAGATGTGATATCCAAATCCTTCCCCTTCCAAACCTTAGACCCTTCCTTTATCATGAGATGTGATAGCCAACTCCTTCCCATTCCAATCTTGAGACCCTTCCGATATCATGAAATGTGATATCTCAATGCTTCTAATATCAAACTTGAGACCCTCCCTATAACATGAGATGGGAATATCCAACTCCTTCCCATTCCAATCCTGAGGCCCTTCCGATAGCACAGATGTGATATCTCAATGCTTATACCAAACCTGAGATCCTTCCTATAACATGAGATGTGATATCCAAATCCTTATCTTCCAAACCTGAGACCCTCCCTTTAGCATGAGATGTGATATCCAACTCCTTCCCATTCCAATCCTGAGACTCTTCTGATAGCATAAGATATATCTCAATGCTTCTTTACCAAACCTGAGATCCTTCTGATAGCATGAGATGTGATATCTCAATACTTCTAATACCAAACCTGAGATCCTACTTCTAACATGAAATGTGATATCCAACTCTTTCCCCTTGCAAACCTGAGAGCCTTCCTATAGCATGAGATGTGATATCCAAGTCCTTCCCATTCCAATCCTGAGACCCTTCCTATAACATGAGATGTGATATCCAACTCCTTCCCATTCCAACCTGAGACCCTTCCTATAGCATGAGATGGGATATCCAACTCCTTCCAAATCCAATCCCGATACCCTTCCGATAGCATGAGATCTGATATCCCAATGCTTCTACCAAACCTGAGACCCATACTATGGCATGAGATGTGATATCAAACTCCTTCCCATTCTAATCCTGAGACCCTTCCTATAGCTTGAGATGTGATATCCAACTCCTTCCCATTCCAATTCTGAGACCCTTCCTATACCATGAGACTTGATATCTCAATGCTTCTAATACCAAACCTGAGACCCGTCCTATAACATGAGATGTGATATCCAAATCCTTCCCCTTCCAAACCTTAGACCCTTCCTTTATCATGAGATGTGATAGCCAACTCCTTCCCATTCCAATCTTGAGACCCTTCCGATATCATGAAATGTGATATCTCAATGCTTCTAATATCAAACTTGAGACCCTCCCTATAGCATGAGATGTGATACCCAAGTCCTTCCCATTCCAATCCTGAGACACTTCCTATAGCATGAGATGTGATATCCAACTGCTTCCCATTCCAATCCTGAGACCCTTCCTATAGCATGAGATGTGATATCTCTATGCTTCTAATACCAAACCTGAGATCCTTCCTCTAACATGAAATGTGATATCCAACTCCTTCCCTTTCCAAACCTAAGAGCCTATCTATAGCATGAGATATGATATCCAAGTCCTTCACATTCCAACCCTTAGACCCTTCCTACAGCATGCAATATGATATCTCAATGATTCTAATAACAAACCTGAGACCCGTCCTATAACATGAGATGGGATATTCAACTCCTTCCCATTCCAATCCTGAGACTCTTCCGATAGCAGAGATGTGATATCTCAATGCTTATACCAAACCTGAGACCCTTCCTATAACATGAGATGTGATATCCAAATCCTTCCCGTTCCAAACCTGAGACCCTTCCTTTAGCATGAGATGTGATATCCAGCTCCTTCCCATTCCAATCCTGAGACACTTCCGATAGCATGAGATGTGATATCTCAATGCTTCTAATATCAAAACTGAGACCCTCCCTATAGCATGATATGTGATATCTAAGTCCTTCCCATTCCAATCCTGAGACCCTCCCTATAGCATGAGATGTGATATCCAACTCCTTCCCATTCCAATCCTGAGACCCTTCCTATAGCATGAGATATGATATCTCAATACTTCTAATACCAAACGTGAAATCCTTCCGATAACATGAGATGTGATATCCAAATCCTTCCCCTTCCAAACCTGAGACCCTCCCTTTAGCATGAGATGTGATATCCAACTCCTTCCTATTCCAATCCTGAGACTCTTCTGATAGCATGAGATGTGATATCTCAATGCTTCTAATACCAAACCTGAGATCCTTCCGATAGCATGAGATGTGATATCTCAATGCTTCTAATACCAAACCTGAGATCCTTCCTATAACATGAGATGTGATATCCAAATCCTTCCCCTTCTAAACCTGAGACCCTCCCTTTAGCATGAGATGTGATATCCAACTCCTTCCCATTCCATTCCTGAGACCCTTCTGATAGCATGAGATGTGATATCTCAATGCCTCTAATACCAAACCTGAGATCCTACCTCTAACATGAAATGTGATATCCAACTCTTTCCCCTTCCAAACCTGAGAGCCTTCCTATAGCATGAGATGTGATATCCAAGTCCTTCCCATTCCAATACTGAGACCCTTCCTATAGCTTGAGATGTGATATCCAACTCCTTCCCATTCCAATTCTGAGACCCTTCCTATACTATGAGACTTGATATCTCAATGCTTCTAATACCAAACCTGAGACCCGTAATATAACATGAGATGTGATATCCAAATCCTTCCCCTTCCAAACCTTAGACCCTTCCTTTATCATGAGATGTGATATCCAACTCCTTCCCATTCCAATCCTGAGACCCTTCCGATATCATGAGATGTGATATCTCAAAGCTTCTAATATCAAACTTGAGACCCTCCCTATAGCATGAGATGTGATATCCAAGTCCTTCCCATTCCAATCCTGAGACCCTTCCTATAGCATGAGTTGTGATATCTCAATGCTTCTAATACCAAACCTGAGACCCTTCTTATAACATGAGATGGGAATATCCAACTCCTTCCCATTCCAATCCTGAGACCCTTCCGATAGCAGAGATGTGATATCTCAATGCTTATACCAAACCTGAGATCCTTCCTATAACATGAGATGTGATATCCAACTCCTTCCCATTCCAATCCTGAGACACTTCCTATAGCATGAGATGTGATATCTCACTGCTTATACCAAACCTGAGACCCTTCCCATAGCATGAGATGTGATATCCAACTCGTTCCCATTCCAATCCTCAGACCCTTCCTATAGCATGAGATGTGATATCTCAATGCTTCTAATATCAAACTTGAGACCCTACCTATAGCATGAGATGTGATATCCAAGTCCTTCCCATTCCAATCCTGAGACACTTCCTATAGCATGAGATGTGATATCTCAATGCTTCTAATACCAAACCTGAAACTCTTCCTATAACATGAGATGGGATATCCAACTCCTTCCCATTCCAATCCTGAGACCCTTTTGATAGCAGAGATGTGATATCTCAATGTTTATACCAAACCTGAGACCCTTCCTACGGCATGAGATGTCATATTCAACTCCTTCCCATTCCAATCCTGAGACCCTTCCTATAGCATGAGATGTGATATCCAACTCCTTCCCATTCCAATCCTGAGACCCTTCCTATAGCATGAGATGTGATGTCTCAATGCTTCTAATACCAAACCTGAGATCCTTCCTATAACATGAGATGTGATATCCAACTCCTTCCATTCCAATCCTGGACCCTTCCTATAGCATGAGATGTGATCTCAATGCTTATACCAAACCTGAGACCCTTCCTATAGCATGAGATGTGATATCCAACTCCTTCCCATTCCAATCCTGAGACCCTTCCTATAGCCTGAGATGTGATATCTGAATGCCTCTAATACCAAACCTGAGATCCTTCCTCTAACATGAAATATGATATCCAACTCCTTCACTTTCCAAACCTGAGAGCCTATCTATAGCATGAGATGTGATATCCAAGTCCTTCCCATTCCAATCCTTAGACCCTTCCTACAGCATGCAATATGATATCTCAATGATTCTAATAAAAAACCTGAGACCCGTCCTATAACATGAGATGGGATATCCAACTCCTTCCCATTCCAATCCTGAGACACTTCCGATAGCAGAGATGTGATATCTCAATGTTTATACCAAACCTGAGACCCTTCCTATAACATGAGATGTGATATCCAACTCCTTCCCGTTCCAAACCTGAGACCCTTCCTTTAGCATGAGATGTGATATCCAGCTCCTTCCCATTCCAATCCTGAGACACTTCCGATAGCATGAGATGTGATATCTCAATGCTTCTAATATCAAAACTGAGACCCTCCCTATAGCATGATATGTGATATCTAAGTCCTTCCCATTCCAATCCTGAGACCCTTCCTATAGCATGAGATGTGATATCTCAATGCTTCTACCAAACCTGAGACCCTTCCTTTAGCATGAGATGTGATATCCAACTCCTTCCCATTCCAATCCTGAGACCCTTCCTATAGCATGAGAGGTGATATCTCAATACTTCTAATACCAAACCTGAGATCCTTCCGATAACATGAGATGTGATATCTCAATACTTCTAATACCAAACCTGAGATCCATCCTATAACATGAGATGTGATATCCAAATCCTTCCCCTTCCAAACCTGAGACCCTCCCTTTAGCATGAGATGTGATATCCAAATCCTTCCCATTCCAATCCTGAGACCCTTCTGATAGCATAAGATATGATATCTCAATGCTTCTATACCAAACCTGAGATCCTTCCGATAGCATGAGATGTGATATCTCAATACTTCTAATACCAAACCTGAGATCCTTCCTATAACATGAGATGTGATATACAAATCCTTATCTTCCAAACCTGAGACCCTCCCTTTAGCATGAGATGTGATATCCAACTCCTTCCCATTCCAATCCTGAGACTCTTCTGATAGCATAAGATATGATATCTCAATGCTTTTATACCAAACCTGAGATCCTTCTGATAGCATGAGATGTGATATCTCAATACTTCTAATACCAAACCTGAGATCCTACCTCTAACATGAAATGTGATATCCAACTCTTTCCCCTTGCAAACCTGAGAGCCTTCCTATAGCATGAGATGTGATATCCAAGTCCTTCCCATTCCAATCCTGAGACCCTTCCTATAACATGAGATGTGATATCCAACTCCTTCCCATTCCAACCTGAGACCCTTCCTATAGCATGAGATGGGATATCCAACTCCTTCCAAATCCAATCCCGATACCCTTCCGATAGCATGAGATCTGATATCCCAATGCTTCTACCAAACCTGAGACCCATACTATGGCATGAGATGTGATATCAAACTCCTTCCCATTCTAATCCTGAGACCCTTCCTATAGCTTGAGATGTGATATCCAACTCCTTCCCATTCCAATTCTGAGACCCTTCCTATACCATGAGACTTGATATCTCAATGCTTCTAATACCAAACCTGAGACCCGTCCTATAACATGAGATGTGATATCCAAATCCTTCCCCTTCCAAACCTTAGACCCTTCCGATAGCAGACATGTGATATCACAATGCTTATACCAAACCTGAGACCCTTCCTTTAGCATGAGATGTGATATCCAACTCCTTCCCATTCCAATCCTGAGACCCTTCCTATAGCATGAGAGGTGATATCTCAATACTTCTAATACCAAACCTGAGATCCTTCCGATAACATGAGATGTGATATCTCAATACTTCTAATACCAAACCTGGGATCCATCCTATAACATGAGATGTGATATCCAAATCCTTCCCCTTCCAAACCTGAGACCCTCCCTTTAGCATGAGATGTGATATCCAACTCCTTCCCATTCCAATACTGAGACCCTTCCTATAGCTTGAGATGTGATATCCAACTCCTTCCCATTCCAATTCTGAGACCCTTCCTATACTATGAGACTTGATATCTCAATGCTTCTAATACCAAACCTGAGACCCGTAATATAACATGAGATGTGATATCCAAATCCTTCCCCTTCCAAACCTTAGACCCTTCCTTTATCATGAGATGTGAGATGTGATATCCAACTCCTTCCCATTCCAATCCTGAGACCCTTCCGATATCATGAGATGTGATATCTCAAAGCTTCTAATATCAAACTTGAGACCCTCCCTATAGCATGAGATGTGATATCCAAGTCCTTCCCATTCCAATCCTGAGACCCTTCCTATAGCATGAGTTGTGATATCTCAATGCTTCTAATACCAAACCTGAGACCCTTCTTATAACATGAGATGGGAATATCCAACTCCTTCCCATTCCAATCCTGAGACCCTTCCGATAGCAGAGATGTGATATCTCAATGCTTATACCAAACCTGAGATCCTTCCTATAACATGAGATGTGATATCCAACTCCTTCCCATTCCAATCCTGAGACACTTCCTATAGCATGAGATGTGATATCTCACTGCTTATACCAAACCTGAGACCCTTCCCATAGCATGAAATGTGATATCCAACTCCTTCCCATTCCAATCCTCAGACCCTTCCTATAGCATGAGATGTGATATCTCAATGCTTCTAATATCAAACTTGAGACCCTACCTATAGCATGAGATGTGATATCCAAGTCCTTCCCATTCCAATCCTGAGACACTTCCTATAGCATGAGATGTGATATCTCAATGCTTCTAATACCAAACCTGAGACTCTTCCTATAACATGAGATGGGATATCCAACTCCTTCCCATTCCAATCCTGAGACCCTTTTGATAGCAGAGATGTGATATCTCAATGTTTATACCAAACCTGAGACCCTTCCTACGGCATGAGATGTCATATTCAACTCCTTCCCATTCCAATCCTGAGACCCTTCCTATAGCATGAGATGTGATATCCAACTCCTTCCCATTCCAATCCTGAGACCCTTCCTATAGCATGAGATGTGATGTCTCAATGCTTCTAATACCAAACCTGAGATCCTTCCTATAACATGAGATGTGATATCCAACTCCTTCCATTCCAATCCTGGACCCTTCCTATAGCATGAGATGTGATCTCAATGCTTATACCAAACCTGAGACCCTTCCTATAGCATGAGATGTGATATCCAACTCCTTCCCATTCCAATCCTGAGACCCTTCCTATAGCCTGAGATGTGATATCTGAATGCCTCTAATACCAAACCTGAGATCCTTCCTCTAACATGAAATATGATATCCAACTCCTTCACTTTCCAAACCTGAGAGCCTATCTATAGCATGAGATGTGATATCCAAGTCCTTCCCATTCCAATCCTTAGACCCTTCCTACAGCATGCAATATGATATCTCAATGATTCTAATAAAAAACCTGAGACCCGTCCTATAACATGAGATGGGATATCCAACTCCTTCCCATTCCAATCCTGAGACACTTCCGATAGCAGAGATGTGATATCTCAATGTTTATACCAAACCTGAGACCCTTCCTATAACATGAGATGTGATATCCAACTCCTTCCCGTTCCAAACCTGAGACCCTTCCTTTAGCATGAGATGTGATATCCAGCTCCTTCCCATTCCAATCCTGAGACACTTCCGATAGCATGAGATGTGATATCTCAATGCTTCTAATATCAAAACTGAGACCCTCCCTATAGCATGATATGTGATATCTAAGTCCTTCCCATTCCAATCCTGAGACCCTTCCTATAGCATGAGATGTGATATCTCAATGCTTCTACCAAACCTGAGACCCTTCCTTTAGCATGAGATGTGATATCCAACTCCTTCCCATTCCAATCCTGAGACCCTTCCTATAGCATGAGAGGTGATATCTCAATACTTCTAATACCAAACCTGAGATCCTTCCGATAACATGAGATGTGATATCTCAATACTTCTAATACCAAACCTGAGATCCATCCTATAACATGAGATGTGATATCCAAATCCTTCCCCTTCCAAACCTGAGACCCTCCCTTTAGCATGAGATGTGATTTCCAAATCCTTCCCATTCCAATCCTGAGACCCTTCTGATAGCATAAGATATGATATCTCAATGCTTCTATACCAAACCTGAGATCCTTCCGATAGCATGAGATGTGATATCTCAATACTTCTAATACCAAACCTGAGATCCTTCCTATAACATGAGATGTGATATCCAAATCCTTATCTTCCAAACCTGAGACCCTCCCTTTAGCATGAGATGTGATATCCAACTCCTTCCCATTCCAATCCTGAGACTCTTCTGATAGCATAAGATATGATATCTCAATGCTTTTATACCAAACCTGAGATCCTTCTGATAGCATGAGATGTGATATCTCAATACTTCTAATACCAAACCTGAGATCCTACCTCTAACATGAAATGTGATATCCAACTCTTTCCCCTTGCAAACCTGAGAGCCTTCCTATAGCATGAGATGTGATATCCAAGTCCTTCCCATTCCAATCCTGAGACCCTTCCTATAACATGAGATGTGATATCCAACTCCTTCCCATTCCAACCTGAGACCCTTCCTATAGCATGAGATGGGATATCCAACTCCTTCCAAATCCAATCCCGATACCCTTCCGATAGCATGAGATCTGATATCCCAATGCTTCTACCAAACCTGAGACCCATACTATGGCATGAGATGTGATATCAAACTCCTTCCCATTCTAATCCTGAGACCCTTCCTATAGCTTGAGATGTGATATCCAACTCCTTCCCATTCCAATTCTGAGACCCTTCCTATACCATGAGACTTGATATCTCAATGCTTCTAATACCAAACCTGAGACCCGTCCTATAACATGAGATGTGATATCCAAATCCTTCCCCTTCCAAACCTTAGACCCTTCCGATAGCAGACATGTGATATCACAATGCTTATACCAAACCTGAGACCCTTCCTTTAGCATGAGATGTGATATCCAAATCCTTCCCATTCCAATCCTGAGACCCTTCCTATAGCATGAGAGGTGATATCTCAATACTTCTAATACCAAACCTGAGATCCTTCCGATAACATGAGATGTGATATCTCAATACTTCTAATACCAAACCTGGGATCCATCCTATAACATGAGATGTGATATCCAAATCCTTCCCCTTCCAAACCTGAGACCCTCCCTTTAGCATGAGATGTGATATCCAACTCCTTCCCATTCCAATCCTGAGACCCTTCTGATAGCATAAGATATGATATCTCAATGCTTCTATACCAAACCTGAGATCCTTCCGATAGCATGAGATGTGATATCTCAATACTTCTAATACCAAACCTGAGATCCTTCCTATAACATGAGATGTGATATCCAAATCCTTATCTTCCAAACCTGAGACCCTCCCTTTAGCATGAGATGTGATATCCAACTCCTTCCCATTCCAATCCTGAGACTCTTCTGATAGCATAAGATATGATATCTCAATGCTTCTTTACCAAACCTGAGATCCTTCTGATAGCATGAGATGTGATATCTCAATACTTCTAATACCAAACCTGAGATCCTACCTCTAACATGAAATGTGATATCCAACTCTTTCCCCTTGCAAACCTGAGAGCCTTCCTATAGCATGAGATGTGATATCCAAGTCCTTCCCATTCCAATCCTGAGACCCTTCCTATAACATGAGATGTGATATCCAACTCCTTCCCATTCCAACCTGAGACCCTTCCTATAGCATGAGATGGGATATCCAACTCCTTCCAAATCCAATCCCGATACCCTTCCGATAGCATGAGATCTGATATCCCAATGCTTCTACCAAACCTGAGACCCATACTATGGCATGAGATGTGATATCAAACTCCTTCCCATTCTAATCCTGAGACCCTTCCTATAGCTTGAGATGTGATATCCAACTCCTTCCCATTCCAATTCTGAGACCCTTCCTATACCATGAGACTTGATATCTCAATGCTTCTAATACCAAACCTGAGACCCGTCCTATAACATGAGATGTGATATCCAAATCCTTCCCCTTCCAAACCTTAGACCCTTCCTTTATCATGAGATGTGATAGCCAACTCCTTCCCATTCCAATCTTGAGACCCTTCCGATATCATGAAATGTGATATCTCAATGCTTCTAATATCAAACTTGAGACCCTCCCTATAACATGAGATGGGAATATCCAACTCCTTCCCATTCCAATCCTGAGGCCCTTCCGATAGCACAGATGTGATATCTCAATGCTTATACCAAACCTGAGATCCTTCCTATAACATGAGATGTGATATCCAAATCCTTATCTTCCAAACCTGAGACCCTCCCTTTAGCATGAGATGTGATATCCAACTCCTTCCCATTCCAATCCTGAGACTCTTCTGATAGCATAAGATATGATATCTCAATGCTTCTTTACCAAACCTGAGATCCTTCTGATAGCATGAGATGTGATATCTCAATACTTCTAATACCAAACCTGAGATCCTACTTCTAACATGAAATGTGATATCCAACTCTTTCCCCTTGCAAACCTGAGAGCCTTCCTATAGCATGAGATGTGATATCCAAGTCCTTCCCATTCCAATCCTGAGACCCTTCCTATAACATGAGATGTGATATCCAACTCCTTCCCATTCCAACCTGAGACCCTTCCTATAGCATGAGATGGGATATCCAACTCCTTCCAAATCCAATCCCGATACCCTTCCGATAGCATGAGATCTGATATCCCAATGCTTCTACCAAACCTGAGACCCATACTATGGCATGAGATGTGATATCAAACTCCTTCCCATTCTAATCCTGAGACCCTTCCTATAGCTTGAGATGTGATATCCAACTCCTTCCCATTCCAATTCTGAGACCCTTCCTATACCATGAGACTTGATATCTCAATGCTTCTAATACCAAACCTGAGACCCGTCCTATAACATGAGATGTGATATCCAAATCCTTCCCCTTCCAAACCTTAGACCCTTCCTTTATCATGAGATGTGATAGCCAACTCCTTCCCATTCCAATCTTGAGACCCTTCCGATATCATGAAATGTGATATCTCAATGCTTCTAATATCAAACTTGAGACCCTCCCTATAGCATGAGATGTGATACCCAAGTCCTTCCCATTCCAATCCTGAGACACTTCCTATAGCATGAGATGTGATATCCAACTGCTTCCCATTCCAATCCTGAGACCCTTCCTATAGCATGAGATGTGATATCTCTATGCTTCTAATACCAAACCTGAGATCCTTCCTCTAACATGAAATGTGATATCCAACTCCTTCCCTTTCCAAACCTAAGAGCCTATCTATAGCATGAGATGTGATATCCAAGTCCTTCACATTCCAACCCTTAGACCCTTCCTACAGCATGCAATATGATATCTCAATGATTCTAATAACAAACCTGAGACCCGTCCTAAAACATGAGATGGGATATTCAACTCCTTCCCATTCCAATCCTGAGACTCTTCCGATAGCAGAGATGTGATATCTCAATGCTTATACCAAACCTGAGACCCTTCCTATAACATGAGATGTGATATCCAAATCCTTCCCGTTCCAAACCTGAGACCCTTCCTTTAGCATGAGATGTGATATCCAGCTCCTTCCCATTCCAATCCTGAGACACTTCCGATAGCATGAGATGTGATATCTCAATGCTTCTAATATCAAAACTGAGACCCTCCCTATAGCATGATATGTGATATCTAAGTCCTTCCCATTCCAATCCTGAGACCCTCCCTATAGCATGAGATGTGATATCCAACTCCTTCCCATTCCAATCCTGAGACCCTTCCTATAGCATGAGATATGATATCTCAATACTTCTAATACCAAACGTGAAATCCTTCCGATAACATGAGATGTGATATCCAAATCCTTCCCCTTCCAAACCTGAGACCCTCCCTTTAGCATGAGATGTGATATCCAACTCCTTCCTATTCCAATCCTGAGACTCTTCTGATAGCATGAGATGTGATATCTCAATGCTTCTAATACCAAACCTGAGATCCTTCCGATAGCATGAGATGTGATATCTCAATGCTTCTAATACCAAACCTGAGATCCTTCCTATAACATGAGATGTGATATCCAAATCCTTCCCCTTCTAAACCTGAGACCCTCCCTTTAGCATGAGATGTGATATCCAACTCCTTCCCATTCCATTCCTGAGACCCTTCTGATAGCATGAGATGTGATATCTCAATGCCTCTAATACCAAACCTGAGATCCTACCTCTAACATGAAATGTGATATCCAACTCTTTCCCCTTCCAAACCTGAGAGCCTTCCTATAGCATGAGATGTGATATCCAAGTCCTTCCCATTCCAATACTGAGACCCTTCCTATAGCTTGAGATGTGATATCCAACTCCTTCCCATTCCAATTCTGAGACCCTTCCTATACTATGAGACTTGATATCTCAATGCTTCTAATACCAAACCTGAGACCCGTAATATAACATGAGATGTGATATCCAAATCCTTCCCCTTCCAAACCTTAGACCCTTCCTTTATCATGAGATGTGATATCCAACTCCTTCCCATTCCAATCCTGAGACCCTTCCGATATCATGAGATGTGATATCTCAAAGCTTCTAATATCAAACTTGAGACCCTCCCTATAGCATGAGATGTGATATCCAAGTCCTTCCCATTCCAATCCTGAGACCCTTCCTATAGCATGAGTTGTGATATCTCAATGCTTCTAATACCAAACCTGAGACCCTTCTTATAACATGAGATGGGAATATCCAACTCCTTCCCATTCCAATCCTGAGACCCTTCCGATAGCAGAGATGTGATATCTCAATGCTTATACCAAACCTGAGATCCTTCCTATAACATGAGATGTGATATCCAACTCCTTCCCATTCCAATCCTGAGACACTTCCTATAGCATGAGATGTGATATCTCACTGCTTATACCAAACCTGAGACCCTTCCCATAGCATGAGATGTGATATCCAACTCCTTCCCATTCCAATCCTCAGACCCTTCCTATAGCATGAGATGTGATATCTCAATGCTTCTAATATCAAACTTGAGACCCTACCTATAGCATGAGATGTGATATCCAAGTCCTTCCCATTCCAATCCTGAGACACTTCCTATAGCATGAGATGTGATATCTCAATGCTTCTAATACCAAACCTGAGACTCTTCCTATAACATGAGATGGGATATCCAACTCCTTCCCATTCCAATCCTGAGACCCTTTTGATAGCAGAGATGTGATATCTCAATGTTTATACCAAACCTGAGACCCTTCCTACGGCATGAGATGTCATATTCAACTCCTTCCCATTCCAATCCTGAGACCCTTCCTATAGCATGAGATGTGATATCCAACTCCTTCCCATTCCAATCCTGAGACCCTTCCTATAGCATGAGATGTGATGTCTCAATGCTTCTAATACCAAACCTGAGATCCTTCCTATAACATGAGATGTGATATCCAACTCCTTCCATTCCAATCCTGGACCCTTCCTATAGCATGAGATGTGATCTCAATGCTTATACCAAACCTGAGACCCTTCCTATAGCATGAGATGTGATATCCAACTCCTTCCCATTCCAATCCTGAGACCCTTCCTATAGCCTGAGATGTGATATCTGAATGCCTCTAATACCAAACCTGAGATCCTTCCTCTAACATGAAATATGATATCCAACTCCTTCACTTTCCAAACCTGAGAGCCTATCTATAGCATGAGATGTGATATCCAAGTCCTTCCCATTCCAATCCTTAGACCCTTCCTACAGCATGCAATATGATATCTCAATGATTCTAATAAAAAACCTGAGACCCGTCCTATAACATGAGATGGGATATCCAACTCCTTCCCATTCCAATCCTGAGACACTTCCGATAGCAGAGATGTGATATCTCAATGTTTATACCAAACCTGAGACCCTTCCTATAACATGAGATGTGATATCCAACTCCTTCCCGTTCCAAACCTGAGACCCTTCCTTTAGCATGAGATGTGATATCCAGCTCCTTCCCATTCCAATCCTGAGACCCTCCCTATAGCATGATATGTGATATCTAAGTCCTTCCCATTCCAATCCTGAGACCCTTCCTATAGCATGAGATGTGATATCTCAATGCTTCTACCAAACCTGAGACCCTTCCTTTAGCATGAGATGTGATATCCAACTCCTTCCCATTCCAATCCTGAGACCCTTCCTATAGCATGAGAGGTGATATCTCAATACTTCTAATACCAAACCTGAGATCCTTCCGATAACATGAGATGTGATATCTCAATACTTCTAATACCAAACCTGAGATCCATCCTATAACATGAGATGTGATATCCAAATCCTTCCCCTTCCAAACCTGAGACCCTCCCTTTAGCATGAGATGTGATATCCAAATCCTTCCCATTCCAATCCTGAGACCCTTCTGATAGCATAAGATATGATATCTCAATGCTTCTATACCAAACCTGAGATCCTTCCGATAGCATGAGATGTGATATCTCAATACTTCTAATACCAAACCTGAGATCCTTCCTATAACATGAGATGTGATATCCAAATCCTTATCTTCCAAACCTGAGACCCTCCCTTTAGCATGAGATGTGATATCCAACTCCTTCCCATTCCAATCCTGAGACTCTTCTGATAGCATAAGATATGATATCTCAATGCTTTTATACCAAACCTGAGATCCTTCTGATAGCATGAGATGTGATATCTCAATACTTCTAATACCAAACCTGAGATCCTACCTCTAACATGAAATGTGATATCCAACTCTTTCCCCTTGCAAACCTGAGAGCCTTCCTATAGCATGAGATGTGATATCCAAGTCCTTCCCATTCCAATCCTGAGACCCTTCCTATAACATGAGATGTGATATCCAACTCCTTCCCATTCCAACCTGAGACCCTTCCTATAGCATGAGATGGGATATCCAACTCCTTCCAAATCCAATCCCGATACCCTTCCGATAGCATGAGATCTGATATCCCAATGCTTCTACCAAACCTGAGACCCATACTATGGCATGAGATGTGATATCAAACTCCTTCCCATTCTAATCCTGAGACCCTTCCTATAGCTTGAGATGTGATATCCAACTCCTTCCCATTCCAATTCTGAGACCCTTCCTATACCATGAGACTTGATATCTCAATGCTTCTAATACCAAACCTGAGACCCGTCCTATAACATGAGATGTGATATCCAAATCCTTCCCCTTCCAAACCTTAGACCCTTCCGATAGCAGACATGTGATATCACAATGCTTATACCAAACCTGAGACCCTTCCTTTAGCATGAGATGTGATATCCAACTCCTTCCCATTCCAATCCTGAGACCCTTCCTATAGCATGAGAGGTGATATCTCAATACTTCTAATACCAAACCTGAGATCCTTCCGATAACATGAGATGTGATATCTCAATACTTCTAATACCAAACCTGGGATCCATCCTATAACATGAGATGTGATATCCAAATCCTTCCCCTTCCAAACCTGAGACCCTCCCTTTAGCATG